>NW_026535791.1:31685000-32285000 GCF_028551555.1 Melozone crissalis
GTGTCACAAGTCCTCAAGCTCCACTGGGACAAAATTTATGTGTAGAAAAATGAAGAAATATCTCAGCAACCATGAACATATGGTAGACTCAGTCCTATTTGCTGAGATATTTTCTCATTGAAAATGAGGAAGCTGCAGGACAGTGAGTGTGTATTAGCTTCAGAAGTGTTACCTAGGAAACTCTTCAAGTCCGAAATCACAATTGTTCCATTCTTCTGCTTTCAATTTAAACAGAATCATGGAATTTTAAGGCTGAAGAAGATGTCCAATATCATCAAGCCCAATCTTTAACCAAACACCACAATCATTGTCAACTAAACCACAGACTATCATGTCCAGTCTTTAACACTTGTAGAGATTGTGGCTCCACCACTTACCTGAAAAGTCCATTCTAATGCTTAATCACTCTTTCAATGAAAAAAATTCTTCTTGAAGTCCAACCTGAGCCTTCCCTGGCCCAGCCTGAGAACTTTTTATCTTACTCTACTGCTAGCTGCCTGGGATAGTTCTACTTCACCCTTTCTCCCCACACCACAAACCCGAGATAATAGCAAGGCCTAATCTTGTGCAGCATACATTAAGGAAAGTCCTGAAGCTCAAAAAACTTTTATTGCAAAAAAAACTTTAAAAAAAATAATTCTTAAGGCATTAGTCTAGTGTTATTTTTCATTCTTATTATTCTAAAATAGCCTTACTAACTTCTTATTTTTTTTTACTCCAATAGGAAACAATGCTAAATTGCCCAGCTGTGTGAAATTGATGGGCTTTTTAAAACCTGGAGGCAAACCAGGAACTTGCAATGGATGAGAATGAGAACCTGGCAGTTCTGCATCCTGGAGTGGGTTAGTGGGACAGTGTCCACTGACATTCAAGGGAAAGGGAGCAGAGGGGAACAGAGATGAGGATAGGCACATGAAAGGGTTTTGGTAGTATGTAAACCACAACTTGTCAGTGTGCTTCTCTGACTGCACTCTGTGCTTGATCACTGCAGTCTGTCCTGTCTTCCTATATCTTCCTGTTAAATCTTTTCTTAATTTTAACTAATCGTAATCTCACTCTGTGTTCTGTGTGTGTGTGTGTGTGTCTGTATGTGCTGCAAGGGCACAGGAGAGATCTGAGTGTGTGTGAGTGAAATTTAGAAGCAGCTACTGGAGTCAGACCAAGTGACAGGCACCCTGGACATTGGCATCAGCTACAGGAGAGCAGCAGCTGCATCTGTAGCTCACACCTGAGTTTCAGAACATGAGTCTGACCTCCAGCTGCTAGGTCAGGAAAGGTTCTGGACTGGACCAACTGAAGAAGTGACAACAGTCCTCACTCACCTAATACAAACCAATCTCCTCTTCACTGGCTTCTGGATGTTTAACTGTGGAGGTATTTATAGAAAAAGAGAAGTTGCTATAGTGAAATACAACCTTTCACTAGTGCCCTAGTCTTCTATTCCCAAAACATTGATGCCATTGGATTTGTTTGTTACGCTGAAGATCTTGCCAAAGGAAGAGAATGAAACATACCTATACAGGTGAAGCTGTCAGTCTGCAACTTTCAGTCCAATCTGTGCTCTCAACTAGTATACTAGTCCAGTTATACTAGTTTAACTAGTATAATTACTCCAGTTACAAAAATTTCTGGTTTTGAGCACTGCAGTAAACTGCAGTAACACAGTTCCTCCTACCTGGAGAGAGGTGAAGTTGGTGACGGATTTCTTGTCTTTTTTCTTGGAGGAGCATGATTCTGATGCTGGCATTGTGCCTTACCTTCTCGTTATGCTGAGAGTCACGCTTGGAGATCCCAGTGTGCATTCTCTGCCTCCATTGCCTGCCTTTAGGAAGTCCCTGTGTGGGAAGGGAGCAGGAGGGAAGAACCAGATCCAATCGGCCAAGGCTGCTCTGGCCCTCTCAGAGACGCTCGCCCTGTCCCTGCTGTGTCTGGTGATGGGGATGAGAATCCTGCTGGTCTTCAAATCTTCAGAAGCACATTGATATTGTTTGAAATCATGCTCACCACTTCATAAGCTGCATGGAAAAATGGCAATGGCCAAACTATTCCTTTTGTTATTCACTGTTCCAGTTCTGTTTTTCACAGCTACAAACACAGAAAAGAAAAACTGTTTCTATGGGAATTGATGAAAATTTGCTAAGAGAAATTGAGTTGTGTATTTTTTAGCATTATACCAGTAATATACTGATTGCCTAGTACTGAAAAATATTCATATCGATAATAAAACATTATTGTTTTTGCAAAATTATGCATCATCTCTTTTGGGTGGGTGGAGGTGATTTTAAGTAGACAGGTCCTTTGACAGCAGAGGCTGCACATAGCTCTCATAACACCTATTCTGAAAACTGATTATTTCTGGTAAAAATAAAATTCTTTGAAACCCCTAAAGCTAGAATAATTTGAGAATTATGACTGTATTTCTCCTCTCTATGGGTGCAAATTCCTTATTGTATGAAGCCAGGCAAGGAGAGTTGGACCACAGCATTCTGACAAAGACAAAAAATCTATTAATTTCCTAAAGAATAATATTACATGGATGAATTCCTCATTCCCTGTCTTACTTTCCCTATAGACTAAACATTTAACAAAAATTTATTTCCATTGTCTCAAGAAGTAATAATTCTTCATAGACATTGCTGCTTGCTTTTAAGGTTTGAAAACTGGATATGCAAATAGGTTCTGTCAAGTGCTAGTGGCAATGTACTATATATGTACTCCGAATTTGTAATTATTATTTGCCAGCTTTTATTGTCGTAGCAACCAATTCACTTCAATTGGAGATTTGTACTACTTCTAGCAGTGCAACTTCCTGGAGTCTGAATATTTGACCTTTTACCATTACTAATTTCATGCATCTTCCTGAATACAACATATAACAACAAAGGATTCTTTGTAGAATGAAATGTTCTGAAAATACTCTCACCTATTCAAAAGGATTTTTTGCTGTCTTAGGCAGTGCAATACTTCCACAGCACATTTATTTAGGCATTCATTTTTCAGACTTACTGGGGGAAAAAAGAAAAAAAAAGGAAAAAAAAGATGGAAAAACACAGTTATGTGGAAAAATATCCATTTACACTCAGTGGAATTGCTTTGGTCTACCTTTGCAATTGTTTTCATCTGAGTACAAAGAAGAGTGGGAAGCTTCAGGGAGATAGGAATTTATGATCTTTAAACTCAAAAAGCTTATATTTCAAAAGTAGCATCCTTTATTCAAAGGTACTGCTTTTTTAAAGTGCTTGAATAACATGAAAATTTTTAAGAATTACCCAATATGGGACATTTTTATGCCTAAAATAATTACTTTTTGTCTGGGTTCAATACAATTCAGATAAAATAGTATACATTTTTGTTGTTGACATTTTTATTGTCTTTTTATATCAGAGTCTCTTTTATAAAAACAAGGACTAAATTATGTGCTCTTAATATAAAACATTCTAGAGACAGTAAGTGTCTGGATTTTTAATTATCACTTTAGGAAGAATGTTCATAAGCAACATATATTGACATTCCTTAGAAAATCATGGATCTTCCTTTTGTATTGTATCTTGAGAGAAATTAAATCTAAGTTGTTTGACATCAAGTCAGCTTAATAAGTAGTTGGATCATGTCATAGATATCTGTGACAAATTCTCTGTTGCCTTTAAGATTTGATAATATTTCTGATTTACAGCGAATTAAAAGGAGGTGATGTTACTCAGAACTCAAAAGCCAGCTACCAGATTGCATTTGTCATTAGCTCCCCTTGGTTTTGAAATTAATCTGAATTTGCTTTAATTCTCAGGTAGGCAAAGGTAAAGAAACAATTAATTTACATGCTTAACACAAACCTCAGACACATCTACAACATATTTATCTTCCACTGCTAAATTTATGCTAAAAGTTACATGGTTTTGACTTTTTAGAAACTCAGAATGTGGGCATGTTGAAACATACAAAATTGTGTCAACATTGACCTTAGTTTACCTTCAAATATACTTGCCTTCAAAGACCTAATTCAAAGGTTAATAACCAGGAATACAGACATTTAATTATTAAAAAAAAAAAAATTATCTATTATTATTCAAAAACTTCACAGCATTTCCCACATGAGGTAGTTTCAGATAAACATCCTCCATTAAATGCTAGTTGTTTAAGCATTGCTATCCCCAGGAAAAGTAACTTGCCTTCCTTAATAATAAATCCATTATAATTTAGCTAGGAGATAGTAGTTCAGCAGCTGTAAAGAAAGCAAGGACCATAAATTTTGTGTATACAATTAATGCATCTGAAGAAATTGATTAGATCAGATTTATGTGTTGGCACTGTCACACCCCACTGCTGGTGAAGAGGAATTTAGCTTGAGTTCATTACCTGAGATTGAGCAAATCACCTAAACCTGAATTAAAACTGAAAATGAAAGTTTCTAGGTAATTCTTTTCTCCATGACTCTTCTATTTTCTTTAGAAAGTTTTAGGTATTCCTTCTTCTCAGTCTTGATACAACTTAATATCATTCTCAATAGGTAAATGATATGAAAAAAAATCTTTAGGTTTTTTAGCTGCATGAGAGAGAAATATTTTGCAGTCACCCATTGTAAGTAATTTCAGAATCTACTAGGATTTCAACAAATACATTTCCTGCATGGCATTCTCTTGTATTCTGATCTAAATGGATTTACAATAAATATATAATTACATTTTTAGGATGAGAAGACTAGACAAAGGGAATATATTGGACTGACTTTCCTGACCTGTGAACTTTCAGAGATGGCTCTTTGAATTTATCTTGGCACTCTACTGTATTGACTTATATATGCAGGACATGAATAGAGATGGACAAGCAAAATTCCCTATCAAGGTCTAAAAATTCTGATAGACTCTTAGGAGTATCATTAACAGGAACATTGGAATTTAGGTGTCTAAATTCTACTGTTCTTAATTTGTCATTAGGACATTTAGATGACAAAACAGATTTAATTCCTATTCACTTCTTTAGTTTTGGTAATTTTTCGTTGAGTTTTTCTTCAGTCCAAAAAATGTAAAACATAAACTGCAAAAAATTGACAGCCCAGGTCTAACTATTCTTAGTTGAACTCATTGGAAAACTCACATTTCTCTCAGTAGTGTCTTCTAAACTCAGATGTGTTCTTTACTTCACAGTGACCCAGTTTCAAAAAAATACTGCCTGGCCTGTCTGCTGGTAGATGGAATTTTGAGAATATATATTTTTTTCATTTTCCCTAGAGAGAGCCTAGGTGTCCTAACTTTTGCTGAGCTACAGTTCTACAGAAATATGTTTTTTATCTCTGTTGCTAAGTCTCTTTTCATCAAGAGGCAGTTTGCTGTTTTCAACTCCAGGTAGAAACCAAAAATACAAAGCTGCATGTGAAGAGCCTGTTTTAAACTTCCTGCTGATTTCTCATTTTTCTAATCGTGGTTTACTGTACATTAAACCATACAGAAACATTTAACGTTTCACTTATTGCAGGGAACACAAAAGATTATCTTTAACACCTGATGGGGCATTAAAAAGTTTTCAGTTTTCTTCACTGACAATACTGATTTACTAATATCTAAATTAGGAATACAAAAAACTAGTAACCAGTAAGAAAGTAATTTTTGGTACTACAAAGCCAAAATTAGGAATTTAATGTAGAAAGTTAAAAGTCCTTTACTGGTTTGTTTTACCTTCAGCTGAGTCCACCCTCTCCAGGCTGAGGACCTCAAAATGAATCTCTAAGTGTAATCACAAAGTCTTTTGATGGGAAATTTGGGCAAAACCCCCACTACTATTCTATTATTCTATTCAACAGGAAAAAAAAAAATACAAGTTTAGTCCACCAGAATGTTTTTTTTTTTCAAGCACAGATAAAGTTTAAAACAAGCCACATCCGAAATTAAAAAAAAAAAAAAAAAAAAAAAAAAAAAAAAAAAAAAAAAAAAAAAGTGATTTAGGGTTTTTTCCCTCTCTTCTGGAATATTTTCTGGCTATGAACCATAGTGTGGGTGGATAATGTGGCCATAACAGAAACTAATTTAGCAATGTGAAACACTCTAAGAATATGCGTACTTTCCCTTTCCACCTATACTCTTTCAGGATAGGCAATGAGGACACATTGTCCCATATTCAAAGTCAAAAAAACCTCATCTTAAGGAAGTTATGAAATACTTTTTCTTCTTTAGTAGTGCTGATACTCACAGGAAGAGATGAACTACCAAAAATAATTATA
The DNA here is from genome assembly GCF_028551555.1 of Melozone crissalis. NCBI lineage: Eukaryota > Metazoa > Chordata > Aves > Passeriformes > Passerellidae > Melozone > Melozone crissalis. The sequence continues at coordinate 31,691,212 of NW_026535791.1, forward strand.
ATAAGGCTTCAGAAATCTTATGATATTATTAAAAAATAAAAAACAACAACAACAATAACAACAACAAACCAAATAAAACAACAAAAATATTCCCCATGACTTATAAGAAAAAAAATTTATTTCTGTATGATGCAAGTTAGACACACTGAAATAAATTATAAAATGTTCAATAAAGAGTTTAGATTAGCTATAAATAGCTTGTGATGAATTATACTGTTAACTGGTGGCAAATCTGAGAAATAAAAAAATCCAGAAGAGTGAAAGTATCCTGTCTTTTAAATTTTCCCGTGGAGAAATGCAAAAAGTAATGACCTTTTGTTTTTAAAATGAAAGAAGTTAGATGAGCAAGTTTTGCAACTATAATAAAATACGAAGTGTTCAAGGACCCATTTTGAGGAAAATCGAAAAACCAATTCTGATAATGAGACACTGCTTGTACAGTAATTAGCAAAACATAATACTTAAATGCATGTGTGTCTTGTGATAGCTCTACTATTTTTTATAGTGGACTTTTCAGTGCTCTTACAGCCGTACTCATGAGTGGCTGGGCTGTGTAAATAAAACCACAGTTTAAAAGCTACTGAAGAAATATGGGATCATAACAGGGACTCCCGAAACAGCAAGCAGAAGCTGACAGAAATAGCCTTGAAAGTGCAATCGTGGGACAACAGACAAGGTCCAAGCCTATAATCACAAATCACTGATGATTAATTACTGATTACTACAGGAACACAACCTTGGCAGATGGACAGAATCTATTTCAGGGTTAAAAAGAAAACAGAAATGAAATCTCAAGCATCCCTAATAAAACACACCATATTGAGTAAAACTTGGATTCAATATCATGTTCATGGATGAGAAAGCAAAGAGGAAGTAAGTAAATTGCATTAGGAAATATTTTTAGAAATTGCATAAACAAATCTAAGAGTCAGGAAGAAGATTAATTAATATCCTTTTCCTTCAGGAAAATTTTCCTAAGGGATAAAAGTCTTATTTTCCTTTAGGAAAATATCTGAAATACATGGGTTACTGAAAATATAGACTGAAATAAGTTCTGAAATTAATTAATCCATATAGTAAGTACCTACCCTTACACAATGCCTAAAAAAAATGCCATTATGGTTTGACTGTGATTGCTGATACTCATGTAGAGTGTCAATTTTCCTCCTCCCCACAAACCTTTGTGCATTGTGACATTGTCATTATATTTGAACTATATTTCATAAGTTTTGTTATGTGATAATGTGTGACAGTGACAACTACTGAAAATAAAAAGCTATATTACATATATTTCTCCTCCTGTGGGTTAGAGTAGTTAGGCTGATAAGGAATGAAGATGGGCTTTTTTGCATTTTTGACAAAGCTATCCTTTTTTTCCTAGGCCTCTTACTTTAAAGCTGACTTTTAAAGTATATTGATAAGCCATTTTCCAGATAAAAATTAGGCTGACAGATATATAATTCCTCTAGACTTTATTATCTTTAGTTCTTAGGGCATGCATATTCTATTTCTATAAATTCTATAAAGTAACAAGCATTACTTGGAATATTCTTTTGACTAGTTCTGTAGCTTTAGGGTCATTTCCTTATGCTTTGTTGTACTTGAGATAACGTAAAACTTTTGTTGCTTGTTTTTTCTTCCTTCAGGCCCATATTCTTATCTCCCTGTCAAAATTATTTGTATGCTATGCAGTATGTGATTAAAATTAGTCTTTTTTTCAGTGATGGCTGAAACAAAAATGTGTAACAAGCTATTGAAGATATTTCCATATCTATTACATTTTTCTGTTCCTCTTCTCCATTGTATCTGCACATTTATCTGTTTACCTATATGCCAAAGGTTTCTTTGTTAACACTTCTTTTACTAATATACATGAATGAACCTTTCAAGCTTTCTAGATATAGTATCACTTATTTGATGTGTTTCTTCTTACTGATCCTTTACAATATGGCTGTCTTTTGATTTATGCAATCTCTCTTTGGTTTCCCAGTCATTGACTAGCCCTTGGTGCATTCATTTCAATACTACACAATTTTTATTTTGTAATGACAGTTTTTCTTTATGTAATGATAGCTTGTAATTTCAAGTTAATATACCTCATTAAATAAATTCCAGTTCCTTTACATTGCTTTAGCCCACAGATTATTTTTCTAGTGATTCTATAAAATACATGTTTTCAAGTATTACCTAAAATTTGTTAGTTAATCTACTGACCATGTATGTTTTTAAAAAATAAAGAGCTTTATTTATTCAACAGGACTTCAAAGCGAACACTTAATTTATAATATTCTTATAAGTATTTTAAAGGGATTTCTTTGCATTTAATTATACTTTAAACTACAGAGGCAGTTGCTGCTGAAATGGTGGTTAGGCATTGGAATATGTTTCCCAGGGAAGCTGTGGAGTCACAGACTCTGGAAGTATTACAGAGATGGTTTAGGAGTGATTATGATGGTAGTGGGTTGACAGTTTGCACTAGATGATCTTGAAGGTCTCTTTCAACCTTGATGGTTCTGTGATTTTGTGAAATCTGTAGTTTGAAAAAGATTGTCAGTTTTGCTCATGTACTCTGCCCCTTCTAAAATTTTAAAAGCCTCATTGTTTTTCAGTTTCTATTGTTATTTTCAGAGAAAATTTCTGAGAGAACAAGGACTTATCATTTCCAATATTATAGTAATAAAGAACTATTCTGCTAGCTTTTCTAAACAAAGTGTCTGTAAAAGAAAAAATCCAAAACAAAACCTGATGCTTTTACCTTGTTTTAAACTACATTTCCAAACAGATGATTCCAAAACATTATTTTCTACTAAATTACTGCTATGATCATCATGTTCTTTTCTCTAAATGTTTCTGTAACCTTACCTGTGAATTTCCAAAGCCAGCAGTGGCTGCTCATTTCAGCAGCCTTTTTGCATTAATTTCACTCTACTGTAGAAGAGACACACATTGCTTTTCAATTAGCAATAAGGATAATCCCAAATCTCTTCAGTTACAATGGTGGGGTGCAGACTGGAATTATGCGTCAAAATACTATGATTTTTTTCAGAAGAATGTGTAAAAATAATTGTAGTGCAATTTAGATGTTTAATATTAATCACAAGAATAAAACTTCAGTCCATCAAGATTATTAATAAAAAAATCATTTGCCACAATCATCCCAGGAAAACTGAATACATCACAGAGCAACAGTTGGTGAGTGAGAAAACAGTAATTCCTGCAAGAGTTCCTGAAGACTGAAAATATATTGATTGAATTGGTGTTAAGCACACTGAATAATGGTGTCTATGCAGGTATCATCAACAACATAGAGCAACATCAATAGGTATACAAATTTATTTTTTTAAACAGAAGAAAATATAAAACATATAATTATTGGACTCACTTTTTTTTTCAGTGAAACTTTGTTTCTCCTCTCATTTTGCTTCTCACAGCTGCTTCTCAGTATGAGAAAAAAGACTCTTTGAAATGATAGCAGCATATCTTGAATCTGCTGATAAAACCCAGAAGCAATCAGACTGACATGACCACTTGGCTCTTGTTTATTATTAAAGTATCTTTTTAGCCTTTCTCATATCCCTACTTCGAGTCATTTTTCCCCTGGAATTTTTTAAAAAATATTCACTTTAAAAATATATAAGATTTTTCATCCTGCCCTGCTCTCCCTCCTTTTTTTGTTATTTTACTTTTGTTCTCTCCTCGAGTGCTTTATGTCTCTGTGTGGCTATACATGCAGAACTTATACATAAAAGCTTATAAGTACAGACTGTGTTACTTGAATATTTGATACACAGGAGCTGCTTTAGGGTAACATGCTCTGTAGGTATTTTATTATTTTACTTCTAAAGCATACACACTAAACTGTGGAACATTATGTCTGGTTTATGCAATGCCCATTAGTTACATGAAAGCAAGAAGTATTTTGATGTATATACCATTATCTCTTTGAAACAATTTTTAACTAGTATGATAAGTAGTCATATTTATCATATGATAAAGAAATAATATGAAAACCTTTTATTTTACTCATTGACAGAACTATGACAAACTACAACAATAATTTGGACCTTATTAATTTTTACATTTTTCCTTTTGCCATGACAGGCCCTAGCAACTAGGGTGAAAAACAATTCTGACATTGAATTAGTTTAATAGGCCAAACAGAAGAAGTGCTTAATTTACTATGCTTCCAGTTTACTCAAATAATACCTATGTGTATATTTGTTCTTAGTGAAGTTGAGTAGTTATATTTTATTACATATAAACCTAAATAAGGTTATATATAAACCTAAATGCACAGATAATTTTTGATGGGACCCAGAGCTTCTATAATCCTTTTAGATACTAAGATAATTACCATCCCAGGTAATTTTGTAGAGGGAATTTTGCAGAATCTTTCTTCATTTTTTTTCCTCTAAAATTTTTACTACAATGGCCTACTGTGCAATCATGACAAAAAGTGTATGTACAACACAAGAGTTTCATTGAAACCATCACAATGTTTAGGGACAATAGTTCAAATAAAAGGGTTTCAGATCCTCCCTGTGAATGGAACACCCTGAAACACAAAAGAGGTAATTCCCTCCCTTTAAGAGACTACCATAGGAGATGGAGTCTTCGAGGAACAGGGTTCAAACCTGAATTTTTGACATTTTGGGTATATGAGTAGGTTTCAGGACAAATTTGTTCACATAAAGGTTTGTCAAATACTGAAATGTGCTGCCCAGGGAGGTAGTAGGTTCCCTGTTCCTGGAAGAGTTCAATAAATGACTGGACTTAGCACTTAGGGCTGTGCTCTAGTTGACAAGGCAGTGATCAGTCAAAGGCTGGACTCAATGACCTTAACAATTCTATGATTCTAGGTTGCCTAGTACTGTGTCCACTCCGGTCTTGAAAACCTCTATGAAGGAAAATCCACAACCTCAAGATATGACAGCTTGTTGCAGTGTCCTCCTGATGGAAAAGTCATTCTTATACCCCATTTGAATCCTTGAAGTCACAATTTATGGACATTAGATCATTCAAGCTCTTGCAATCATGGAATCACAATACTTGAGGTTGTGAGGCACCTCAGGAGATCATCTAGTCCAACATCCCTGGTCAAACAGAGTCATGTAGCACAAGATGCTGAGCATTGTGCCCAGACAGCTTTTGAGTATCTCCAATGAGGAAAACTACACTGCCTCTCTGTACAACCTATCCCAAAGGCCAGTCACTACCAGTAAAACAAATGCTTCCTGATGTTCAGAGAGAATCTCTTGAGTTCCAGCTCTTGCCTATTGTCTCTACTCCTGTCACTGGACATCACCAAAAAAAAAAAAAACCCTGGCTGCATCTTCTTTCAGTCTCCCTTCAGGTGTTATAGATATTGATGAGATTCCTCCTGGGTTCATTTGGGCATAATTCATATCAACAGAAGTGGTCCTTTTGGTGCTCTGTGTTCTCTTCTGCAGCTGTAAGAATAAACGGTCCCTGTTCTGAGCAGATCTAAACTTTATTCCAGGGTAACACTCTCAGCTCTTTCTGTCTTTCCTTATATGAGAGTGCTTTTCTCCCTTAATGTAGTTTGGGGCCCATTGCTGGACTCAGTCTAGTAGTTTCATGTCTCTTGTACTGAGTAGCAAAACCTGGAAATAGGACTCTAGGTGTGGCCTCACCAGTGCTTAACAGATGTGAAGGATCACCTCCTTCACCTCTGCTTTTGTAAGACCCCACCTGGAGCACTGCATCCATCTCAGTGGCTCCCAGCACGAGACATCACCCTGCTAGTGCAGGTCCAGAGAAGGGCCATGAAAATGATCAGAGGGCTGGAATAACTCTCCTGTGAAGACAAGCTGAGTGAGTTGGGGTTGTTCAGCCTGGAAACGCAATCTCATTTCACCTCCTTATGACAGGGAGTTCACAGAGTTTCCAGGTTAAGGAATCTATCAACCATAATGACCAATCTCAGTGTTCTTCTAATGGCACCACCTGTAGTTACTCCTGGCAGTAGGAAATGATGCGTGAAATGCAAGAACTTGCAGACAAATGTCAAGGCTTTGAAAGAATTATTTCAATTTGCATTTCTCACCTTCACCAGAAGTATAGATTTCAAGATCTTTTATGATTGTATGAAAAGTATTCCTTTTCCTGTATGTCCTGAACCTTCTGCCTTGAAATGCCAGAACTATTATCATAATTCCAAAAATAATTAACTTAAAATAGGACAATTTTTATTCCAACATATTGAACTGTTGCATAAAATAATGGTTTGAAACTTTTTTATTAAATACGTGCACAACAAAAGAACACATAAAGGCTATACCTGCCCTTATTTTTATTAATGTAAATTACCATGCAACTTGTGAAAAACAAAAATATATTATACATTATTAAAATAAAAATTATAGCTCTATATTTTACAGAATAATATAAATTGTTATGCATTCCATGATATAGTAATGCTCTAATATTTTCATAGCTTTGAAAAGAGAAAATATCTTTCACAAAAAAAAAAATTAAGTGCCACAGTTGGTACTCATTTGCATCATTGTGTTTTATATTTAGCTGTTGAAAATTGCTTGACAGTTGTCAGATTCAGTGCTTCACTGCCTCAAAGTGTATTATTAATTGTACTTGCATAATGATGTTGCAAAATAGATGGTTACTTCTGAAAACAATAATATTATCTTTCTTCTCTGAATCATTTTGATGTAATTTTCCATTAGACACTGATATTTTACCATAGTATTTCCTTATCAGGTTCTCTTCCTGAAGCCGTGTGAAGCAGAACATTTGAGAGTTGAAGGTTTGAAATAATCAGTCCAGGACTTATCTTACAGGTTCTAAAAGTAAATAATAAAGGATCACTATAAACATTTTCATAGAACGATTTTAAGGAAAAAAACACCAGCCATACTTAGCAATTTTGCTATTTTGTCTGCTTTAATTTCAACCTCTTGCTCAATGCTATGGGAAACAGAAAACAATACCTAAATCTCAAATAGTTGAATAATCCAATTTTCTAGATTAGCTTTATTTATATCTAGTTCCCTATCATTGTATTGAATTAAAAGAGAAAAATAGAAATGCAGACTAAAATTACAAAACTTCCCTTAAAGAGAATAATTGAATTTAAAACTCCTCTCAGTTAAAAGCATATTGAGAGTCCTATGTACTAGGAAAGAAGTGAATTTCTAATAAAAGCAACACTATTTTCACTGCTCTGGTAGTTTTAGCAATTGTTATTTTGTTCTTAGCTAATCTAAGCAAACCCTTCCCAGAAAGACACAGTATATTCCTGAAAAGCCAGATGGCTCCTGCTTACCCCAGAGCTACATAACCCTTACATTGTCTGTTAACACCACCATCTCCTCTTTTGTCTGTCACAGCCAACTCAAAACAAAATCAGGCATATAATATACATTTTGTTAAAGGATGCAGTCTTATTCTACTGGATAGAACTCTAATCACAATAAATAAAATAAGTTTCTGAATCTTGAACTTTTTCTATATTTCAACATGGGATCTGAGAGTGGATATTAAAAAAAACCCAAGACAAGTTACACATTGATGTACTTGCTTAGGACTTGCCTTTTCAGATTCTAAAATTCTGTATTTTTTACTTATTGGTATTTTTGTTTCAGCAAGGCACATGAAGCCTGCCTCCTTTTAATACATTTTTTCAATATAGATGAGGACCACCTCCTGAAATATAAAATTCATAGGCACTTCAGCCCCGGTCTGAGAATCCCCAGACATCTGACCTCACATTTCTGAAAAATTAGTTTGTATTCAACGTTAAATACTTAAATATCTAAGGCTACAACAAGAATTTGAACAATTAAATCTGCTAGGTAATTTTAAAAGCATGTAAAAGCTCAAATGTATCAATCCATGATACTAAAACATCTTCAAGTCTTCAACTAGCTGTTTTTCTTTAAGCCATTCCATGGTCACCCCTGTATCTACTCCATGAAGAGTTTAGAGGATCTGAAGTGATCCTTCCAAATTCCATATTTAGAGCTAGACCAGTAGCTTTCAAGTACTGAAAAATTATATTCATAGTGTTAATATTATTTTCCCTATATTTATAATGTTAAAATGGTAGCCCTAAACAGTTTTTCTGAATACTGGTTTGTTCCAATTCTGACTACCTCTACCAACTTGTGATCCAGATATGACTTGTGCTGAATCTAATTCCAAATATTTTCCTCTAATTTTTCCTTTTCCTGTTTTTTCCCTCTTTTTTTTTTCTTCATTCTTCAGTAACATAGCATGTTTATTCATCTGAACTGTGATCATGTAAAACATTCTCTTGAGTGTTTTCAGGAAAGCCTGGAAAACAGTTATTTTTGATACTGGTTGTGGTCTCTCACTGCATCATGTGATAACACTAAATCCATTAGAAGTACTCAAATATTTGCCCTAAAATGTATTGATACCTGATGAAAACACAATTGTTTTGTTTGGCATTAAGAAATTGAAGCTGAAAACTTTTATCGCTGTGGCCTGGAAATTATGCTGATATTAAAATTACATTTATAAAAACAATCTGCTGGTGGAGGACAAAGCTTAAAGAGCTCATGCTTTAAATATAAAATACTTTCATAGGGTCATAGAATCATTTAGGTTTGAAAAGACCTCTAAGATCGTTGAAATCAACTGTTAACACAGCACTGCCAAGTCCACCACTAAATCATGTCTCTTTTTCACATCTTTAAATACCTCCAGGAATGGTGACTTCATTCCCAGGGCAGCCTGTTCCCGCATTGGACAATCCTCTCAGTGAAGAAATTTTTCCTAATATCTAATTTAAACCTTTAGTGCAGTTTTTCCAACTCAGAATATTCTGTCATTCTTGTTGTAGTGCGTTTTTAAGTTTCTTTTGTGTTCCCCCATTTTATGTATCATTCTCCTTTTGTCCTTGGTTCTTCCCTCCCCAGTTCTCCCGCCACATCTCTCCTGACAGTTATGTTACTATGGTTACCCCTGCCCCCTTCAGTTGTCAATCGTTCAAGTTATGTAACTTCCCCTCCCTTATTTTACCATATAAGTAAACTTTTCCTCCTCCCTGGGCTCAGTCAATCACCCCCCACTCCTCCCTGCTTTCGAGAACATTCTTCTCTTTGGGGGATGTAATTGGCTGGGATCCCGGGGCTCCTCTCTAACCTTGTGTTTATTGGATATGTTTGCATGTCAGTTATGTTGTACATCTCCCTATATGTTTTCCTATTTGCTAGCAGGGTTTCCCTCCTTTCTCCGCCCCTTGCCTTTAAAACCTCGCCTCTCCCCTTGCTCCAGGCCATTTTGCTGGGCGGTGCCCTCCCTCCGTTGGTACCTGCCATCCTTCAATAAACCGACGTTAACCCCCAGCGAGTGGTCACTCCCTTTCCTCGTCTTGTCCAGCGCATATAATCCAGTCCGCGATTCAGCCCAGCCCGAGGCCATGACGCCAAGGGGGGCTGATCTCAGATGCAGCGGAGGCGTCGGCCGTTTCCCCTCTAGCTAGCCGGACTTGGGGCCGCATATGCCCTCGCGCACATTCTGTGACTTAGACTGAGGCCATTTGCTATTGTCCTATAAGTAGAAACAGAGCCCCACACTGCTACAACCTCCTTTCAGGTAGTTGTAGAGTGATAAAATCTCTCCTCAGCCTCCTTTTCTCCAGACTAAACAACCCCAGCTTCCTCAGCTGTCCTCACAAGACTTGTGCCCAAGTCCCTTCACAGCTCTGTTGCCCTTTGCTGGACTTGCTCCAGCACCTCAATATCTTGTGGTGAGGGGTCCAGAACTGGACACAGCACTTGAGATGTGGCCTCACCAGTGCTGGGAACCGGGGACAATCACTGCCCAGCTCCTACTGGCCACACTACTGCTGTTACAGGCCAGGATGTCACTGGCCTTCTTGGCCACCTGGGCACACACTGGCTCATGTTCAGACACTGTCAAACAGCATGCCCATGTCCTTTCCACTGGGCAGTTTTCAAGTCACTCTGCCCCTATTAGTGTTATGCTGAGACTCAGTGGAGGATGCGCACTTAGCCCTGTTGAACCTCTGGCCACTCTGAGAAGGGATTCAAAGGAGTTTAAAAAATCAAACCAAACCAAATTAAGACTACAAATGACATTTCACATTGTGCCATAGATAGTCTTTAATCTAGCGCAGCTCCTTCAGTGTTTAATAGCATTTTGTTCAGTGTTTTATTCCTTGCCAATAATTTGTCCTGAACAGCCTTTGAAAACGAGACATGATTTCACTTGTGCTACAAATTAATGTCACAGAATTTACAATATTCTTTCTCTTTTTGTCTATGGAATAAGCAAAAGTGATGACTCCCTTACCAAGAATAGACACAAACATACAATAAGATTCTGATATATGAACAAGAATCAAAATATCTCTTCTTTTTGTTTGGTGGCTGTAACTATCTATGCACTGGTTTTGAGGCAAAGAGAAGGCAAGTATATTGAATGTGGCTGAGATGGAGTTATTTTTCACCAAAGCAGCCCTCCTAGTGCTGTTCTTTGGATTGGTTGCTGGGAAGGTTTTGGTAGCAACACCAATGGCTTCTGCTGAGCAGCACTGGCACAACATCAGTGCTGTCTCCCCAGCATTGTGTCCCCCTTCCATAAATGGGGTGGGCAGGTTCTTGGGAGCAGACACAACTAGGGCAGCTGACTCAAACTGACCAAAGGGATACTCAATACCATATGATGTTGGTTCAGATGTAAAGGCTAAGAAAAGTAAGAAGCAGGACACTTGTTGTTTAAAGTCTTTGCCTTACAGAATGACCAATACAGATGTGGAAGCCCTGCTTCACAGGAGCGGGCTGTACTTTGATGGCTAATGGGAAGCATTGCATTTTTTTCTTCTTGTGCATGTTCAACCTTTCACTTTTACTTCTGTAAACTGCCTTATCTCAACCTATGTGTTGTTTTCCACCTTATTTTCTCCCCTGTCTAACTGAGAAGGGGGAGTGATAGAACAGCTTCTTGGGCACCTGGCAACCAGACAAGTTCAACCCACCACATCAAGAAGAGAAGTAAACAAGATTTAAACTATAACCAAATTTCAAATCTTTTTCCAAATGATCATAATTACTTGTAATGGTATGTTTAGGAATCATGTTAACCAATTCTATTAGACTTAATATTTTTGTGTTTACATTTGGAGAAGTGAATCTCACATTCTCTTACATAGAAATATTTACAACAAAAATATTTATTATAGACTTCTCAATCATTCCCTGAATGGCTCCATGACTCTATGATGCACAAAGTGGATTACTAACTCATGATGTCATTTTAGAAATACCTTTTTGTCAACTTACATTTGAGAAAAAATGATAGAACCTATTTGAACTAACACAGAGATCTATTTGGTGATCTATTTATAAAAATCCATTCATCCTAGGTGTTAATAAAAGTGAAGATAGAATTTAGCGGGCATCTTGCCTCATGCTATAGTAATACAAAATTTCTTATATGAAACAAGTAAGTGACCTTGCTGCTTCAGCATTAATGTTAAGAAAATATAGGAAAGTTCAGATGCCACTCTCTAGAGTAAGTCAGACCTCTGCTCCAAGCCTTTAATAGCTGCTGTAGAGATCCTGGCAGGACTTCTATCATATTACTAAGTTATCTATTACCAGCAAAGATTGTCCATGGCAAAGAAGGATTTCAGAGAGACACTTGGTCTTAGAATACTAGTTCTTCTTCAGCATTTGCATGTATGAGAGGATGAAACTAAACAATTTGAACTGTCTTAATGTTATATACTTAAGGTCCATACTTGTAGGCATGGATAACCAGTTCCAGACTGAGCCAAAGAGTTAGTCAACAGCTAAGACGTGTGAACAGACACCCACTGCTTTAACTCAATCCTTGACACTTGTCTTTATTGGGACTTAGGACATGAGATACAAAAAAGACAAAACTTCTACTCAAAAGACATGACCTTCTCTCACAGCTTTTAAGATGTGACCTTCTCTCACAAAACAGGATGGCTCCAGTAATAAAAATAAAATACAAAGCTGAATTCATCTTCCAAAAAGGTAACAGAAATCTTACTAAGAAAAAAGCATACATTAACTCAACCAATGTTGCTCCAAGAACTTAGTTAACAGAATTTTCAATTTTTGGAATTCAAAAGAAGAGAAAATTATTAGTTTCTTTTTGGTTCCTTTTCCTTACTATATTTTCTCTTTTTTTAAATTCTGGGTAAGATTGAATTAAGCATTGACTATTAATTCTAAATTTTCACTGAGGTATTAATTAATGTTCCAGGATAAATTACAAAGAATGCAAAGAATCAAACTCATGGAGCTTAAGAATTAATTTGAATCAGAAATTAAAGGTATCAGAAGATTAGGATGTGACATGCTGGACAGATAAACTCCTCCATGCGCAGCTCTGGAAGCAGGAGATGTTTTATCACTAGTCCTCCACTGGCAACAATCACCTCTGCTGTTTTGGCATTGGAAGGTACAAAATTCTGTGTCAGTAAAGACAAACTAGGCAGTAATTGGGCAGAAAATCGCTGGGAATGACCAAATGCTGATGCCTATGGTGGAGCTATGAAAAACAAGGATTACTTGTGCTGAGGGAGATGGATTGTTTAATTGATTAGATACCATCCGGGACAACAACAACCAGCAGTTCCCTCCCTCCTATCTCTTTACAGTAAGAAGAGCAGGACACCCAGTTCTCTGGCATGCTCTCCTCCTGCTTGTAGTTGTAAATATCTCTCCTTTCCTCCCTCTCTTTTAGAATAGAAGCAGCAATTTGACACTGCATGGACCACTGCCCACATTTCAATTCAAAAAATCTGATTGCAAAAACAGTAGTGTGAGAGGCTGTAATGATCACTGGATTGATACATTTTAGGAGCATGTGTGGGGAAAAGGGCAGGTCAAGTCTTGCCCAGATGGGGCAACACACTGCTCCATACAGCACCCCCCATCCTGGGACTGTATCCGAGCCCTGCAGCGGCCACCAGACACTGGCATGCCAGAGGAAATTCTCCACACCTCGCCTCCAAAGCCCTTACCCCACTCCTGAGTCGCCAAATGGCCAGAATTCTCACCTTGGGGAAGGGGCCAGGAAACTCAAAGAGTATTAAAGCCAGAGCATGAGGTGCCAGCACTGTCATGACTCTTCATCCCTCACGTTTTATATCAGCTGGAACACTGCTGAACCAAGAGTGGTAGATATCTTTATTGTTTTCTTTATTTCTTTTCTCTTTCTTCTTCTTCCAATTTCTTCCTCTTGAAGTTTGAATAGCTTAAGGTTGGATATACTGGAATCCGCTAAGTTAGTGCTTTGTGAAATACTTTATGTTGGTTGACTGTAGTGCTAAACTTTTTTTCCAAAATTCCCTGATTTGCCAGTAAAGTTTTTTGTTGTTTTGATATCTTGAGGAATAATTTGTAGATATTTTCTCCTATGCATTTGGCTCAGTGTGCATAAGAGAATCTTAAACCCTTTTAAGAGACTCATTGAGCAAGCTCTGGAGTCTTAAAAATACCTATCAACTTTAAGTTGTAAGATGGGAGCTCTTCCCATCTACCCATCATGGTTATCGTCCGCACAACCAGGGTGAAAACAAAATGAGTAATACTAGAAACAGATATTCAAATGTGAGTCTTTTTGAACCTGGCTAACTTTAACAGGCTAAGAAATGCTTAAATGATCCACTCTATCAGCAGTAGTGGTGAGGGAATATTCCACTAAATGGGGTGGGTTGACCCTGCCTGGATGCCAGATGTGAACTGATGTTGGTCTCTCACTCCCCTCCTTACCTGGAAAGGGGAGAAGAAAAATAATTTGTGACTTGTGGGTTGACATAACAACAGGGATGGATCAATCACTGATTGTCACAGGCGAAGCAGACTTAGAGAAATTGGTTTAATTGAGTACTAATCAAATCAGCATAGGATAATGAACACTAAAACCAATTGTTAAAATTTCCTCCACCCCTCCCTTGTTCCTGGGCTCAGATTCACTTACAGTTTTCTCCACCTCCTTTCCCTAACAGCCCAGGGAGGGGGGAACTGGAGATTGAAGTCAATTCATCATGTTTTGTCTCTGCCACTCTTTCTTCTGGATATTCTTCCCTTTCTCCATTACAGGGGAGATCCCATGGGAGAGATTGCCAATGAAATTCTCCAACATGAGTCCTTCTAATGGGCTATAGTTCTTAAGGAACTGCTCCAATGTGAATCCTTTCCATGGGGAGCATTCCTTCAGCAACAGGCTGCTCCAGCATTGGTCCCTTGTGGGGTCACAAGTCCTGCCGGTAAACCTGCTCCAATGTGGGCTTCCTATGGAACTCTTGCACAGGTAAGGTGGGGATTGTGCTGAGGCAAAGGACCAGGGTAAATATAGTCATTTGCCTCTGACAGACTTGAGATATTCTCTGCCAGAAATTTGTCTGAGGGGAGTACCACTGTTGCTGGATGACTAAAGTCAAACATCTCACAATGTTACAAGCAACAGACGTAAGCAAGGTCTTTGGGGTCATCCTGAGCAGCAGCAGACTGCAAGGAGAGTCCCCCTCTCAGTGGAACGTGTTCAGAGAATGTGTGATTACATTTAAATATACTATAGAAAATATAGCATAAAAATTGGGCTCAGATCTATAATTAAAGCACTGTTACAATTGCAGTAAATTCTATTGAATAATTTTATAGATCTTAAATTAGTCAATTGATTAAATGCTGCTAACAGCTTCTGACATAAACCATTTATCAGGTCTGAGGCTAAATTCACAAGGGTGCCCACTCTAAACCTTATGACTCAACAGAAGGATCTTCATTGCTTGTTTTCACCCTGGCCATTTTCCATCCTTACCCTTTCAAGTCCTGGGTTTTGTGTAATTAATCCCAAATTGGTTATAATTTTATTTTGTGTGCTTTATCCATTGTAGAGTAATGGAGATTTAAAATCAACAAATTATATGCTTTCCATTAAGGCATCCTTATTTTCTACTCAAAGGGAGACATTTTTTTAATGCAAATTTAAGGGGAAATTAAGAAAGCTGTCTCTTCACTATGTTTATAGAAAAAAGAACCAAAAATATCACTAATTAAAGGTTAATAATCTGTGTAACGTAGGCATCCATTTGGTAAACCTTACATATTTAATTAAGCTTGTCATATGTCCATTAGCCTCAATCAAATGGTCTAGGCTGGTTGTTCCTAATGTTTTTTTAGCTGAAAGTAATTTAAAAATTATACAAACTTTGAGTCTTGATCTAAATCTCTCCTCCTTAAATTAAAGGCATTTCCTGAGAATTTATGGATCATGTTAAGAGAACCAAAGCTCAATTAAATTTGGAACTTGCAAGAGATAGCAAGGACATCCAGAATATATTTTATCACTTTGTTAATGGTAAAGGGCTGAACAAAGGACATGTAGGATCACTGCAGAGTGGGTTGGATGTATTTAGTGACAGTGGGCAGAGCAGAGCTTTGACTCACTCTTCACCAAGGCCAGTAGGATTAGTTGAAGGGTCCAGCGAGGAGAACAATCTGAAGTGGATGGGGATTGAGTCATGATTTACAGACAATTAGACCTGTACAATTCCCAGCACCCAAAGGGATGCATCAAAGAATGCTAAGAGAGCTGTAAGAGTTCCTTGTGAGGCAGATTTCTACCATCTTTCAAAGGTGTTGGATACTAGGCAAGATCCAGGCACCAGAAATGTTGAGAAGTGCTGAAACCCCTGTAAATTACATTCCTAGGAGAGCGCTGAATAACATTAATAGTTTTTACAGAACTTGCTTTATCTGAACATCTGAAAGTTCTTTGTATTGGGCTAGACAAAGTCCTGAGCTTCTTGGTCTCATGTCAGAGCTGACCCTGCTTTGAGCAGGAGGCTGGACTCAAAATCTCCTGAGGTCCTTTTCCACAAGTACACATCTGTGAGCCTATGAGTTTAAAAAATGCCCAGTGGACAGTTCACATTATTTTGTAACTACCTAATTTTTCTTTTCCTTTTCATATTTCTGTGCATATAAATTTCAGGTTTCCATTGAAAATACAGTGTGGTTACTGTAATTTAGAATAACTAACTAACTTGGAGTTGATGGAGAAAAAAGTACAACCAAAACAAGATGTTGGGACCAGCATTACAAAACCTTTTTGAAATCCTGAACAGCATTAATGTTAACATATGAGTGGTAATTCATAAAAAGAATCAGCAATGTGTATTTTGTTGCCTTGTAATCGCTCAGTTCACTTTAATTGAAACAGGCCCTTTGACTTATGAAGCAATGTCTTGCACGACTTGGATTTCTCATCTATGAGGCTGAAAAAATTGGGTTCCTTTTTCAAAGTTATTTTAAACTTATTGTAAAAAGTACATTAGAAGGCTGGACTATTGTGTACAATAATATTTCTCTTCAAAATATTTGTTTTCCATAAACACACATAACCAAGAATGCATACATTTAGTGCACAGTTTGTGGGAATGGCATTATTGGGACATTTATACTGTCTGAAATGCTTTTGCAGAAGATAGAGAATCCTAGTAATGGGGAATATTCTGCTCAAAAAGTAAGAACAATATAATAAAATATTTATTTTTTTAGCAGATAGTGAGATAAATGTTGATTTTTCAAGTGGCATTGGGTGAAATTATTATTTGAAAAGAGTTTGGCTTCATACATGCTCACATCAAATATCTAAGCTCCCACTATGATCACTGTGAGCTGATAAATTGACCTATATTATACTTCTGTACCCAGTTAGATGCAGCAGGAGTCTGTTCTTTAAACAATGCTTCCTAAGGCCATTTTAGATGTCCTAATTTACTCCATCTGGCCTCTTACTCCTCCTCCAGAAGATCATAGGTAAACTGCTCCTCTGCTGTGTCTGCCAGCTCCACATGATTGCACTGAATAACCAAAAGTGCCTCAGAAAATAATATTCAACATCTGATCTTAGGCAACTGAATCTGCCATTTGAACATATAAACTCACTCTATACACAATCTAGTGATTTTAATGGAAATTTAATCTAATTAATGGGCTGGTGACTGAAACAAGAGATTATTTGAATAACCTGTGACAGATGAGCATCAACAGGGAATTGACACACTTGAATTCTGGTCAAAGTTCCCCTGGACACTGCTGCAAAGCCTATATTTAGTTTCTTTTTTGGTTTGAAGAAAATAGTGAGACTTACCTTCCATTACTTCTATTACTTCTATTACCTTCTGTTTCTTCTATAGGACTCTCAGATCTTCAGATGAAAAAAAAATTGATAAGAATTATTGAAATTATTCAGTTGTTCCCTAGGGATGTCAAGTAATGACAAATTCTTCTATTTCCAAAGTTGTTATCAGCTATAGTCACTAGGAAAATAAAAGTGTAGGCTATCTTTATATCAGTTATTTCAAAATAATTGTTTCGAAATTTTAGGTTACAATGCTTATGCTCTGACCTTGGTATCTACAAGTTCACCCAAACTGAGCAGCACTTTCTGCAAAACAATGTGATATCATTTACCCATAACAGCATCCATAAAGCTATCATCACTCTGTTAATTTTTTATCTATACAAGCCCTTATTTTATTCATTCTATCTCAATTTAGAGATTTTTGTGCTTGGTAGATTAAAATAGCATGAGAACTGGAAGAAAAACATCCATTTTGATATTTCAGAATGTAAGTATGCCTCTGAGAACACACATGTACACACTCATGCATCATTTTTTCCTAAAAATCATAAATATTTTTTCTTTATAGCTAAACAAACTAAGTATCTGAGATTATAAATTGAAGATGAAAATATACAAAATCAAATAAATTTTGCTTGCAACAGAGAAACAACAAAAAACTCATAAATTTGTTTCATTTCTCTGGAGTATTTTTTAAAAATTTCTATTCATAATCATGTTTCATGGAAGTGGGAAAGTTATCATCTTACTATCATTCAATCTTCCCTTCTATACCTATTTTAGTGATGGTTTGTGTGCCATTCAAAAAAATCTAGTGATTTACTCTAATGTGTTAAAAAATAAATCAAAAGGGAAGGCCAAATAATCTTATGTGACATTTCACTGCTGTGCTTCTTCTGATAATAAGATATGTGTGAAAGACAGGAAATCTCCTCCTGTTCATGTTTTGCTAATTAAAATAAAACTTAAACTACTGGTTTTAGGTAAAAAATCAGACAAGTAAACGTGTAATTAACAACAATGCCCTCATCCTTGTGAAATGCTTTTTTTTTTAATATGTTCAATTTCTTATACTTTCTACCCTCTTTCTTTATTTTCTCATAAATCTTTGGTTCCATATTTAAGTTAAGCTGTTCAGTGTACATTCCAAGGGTTGGTTTAGGGTTTTTTATCCTTCCGTATCTTCAAATGCTTGAAGCCTTTTTAAGGTAAATCCTCTTACTTCAGCATTGCTATGGCAGCTGAAGGCATGACAAGTCTTTAATTACAGCTGTCTCCATTGTACCTTTTACATATGTTTTTAATTTCTCAGGCATTTCCCTTTCAATGCCATTTAGTTATTCCATTATTGCTGCTAATTTTATTCATTTGAGAAGCCGTTAAGAAATACTAAGCTAATTAAATGAGGTGGATTTCTGTAGCAAAGGAGATTTATTTCTTCTTTGTTAGGGAGGAAGAAAATAGGAAGATTAAAGAAATTAATCTGTGTATTTGTGTAACATTATTGAAGGAACAGTACTGAGTATACATTTATGAAAAATATTGTTCTTAGTGATGAGAACTGTGGTCTAATACTCATATATGAGATTATGATTTGTTTGCTGGACTACCTTAGGCAAGGTACCTCACCTTAATAATAAATCTTTCTACAAGTCTGTTAAATCAATGTAGTTTCATTGGATGAAGAGTTTTAGGTTTTTTTAGCTAAATTGTGATAACTTTTCAAGATAGAATTTAATTTTAAAGAAACTACCAATGCATCTACTTAGATCACAAATTCTGGGAATTTGTTTGGATGCCGATAGGTACAAATATTTACATCTAGATTTGATTACAAGAGGAAATTCAGCTTCCAGAAGCAAAAGAAGAGCTTTTTTTTTTTTTCAGCACTGCAGTTTAAAAAGGTTCATGAAGTCTAAGATTCCCACTACATGACAAAGCAGTCAACAAAATTTTTTTCTCCACGATTTTTTCAGGTGATTAATGGTAACACTGCATGTAAGAAATATGGATGCATGAAGCATCCACTGCTTTTTTGGAATCATGGAATAATTACAAAATGGAGTGAAAAGGTAATTGAATTTTCATTTTAAACTTTTAACTAAAATGATCTAAAATTTAATGTATTGTTCTTTGACAAAATATCAAAGTAAATTGTACAAGATTTGCACTGGGGTCCTCTGCAGCTGTGAAGATACACATAAATCTATGTATAAAAGAAGTTCTGTGCCACCATGGGGACATAAAAAGTAGCAAATCAGTTTCAAAAAGCTGTTCTTCCATCTCAGGAAACATGTTTTATAATGTTTTTTAGGGGAAAAAACCCAACAAATTGAGTATTGATGTAAATAAATTATGTGCAAAAATAAGCACTCTCTAAGGCTACTTAAAACAAAAAGTACTTGTTTATGTTTTGAATAAGGAATGATGGTAGTTGAACACTTTTAACTTCAATAATTCCATCTAGCTTTGTACTGTCAACTTGACAAGTATTCACATTAAATATATTATTAGCAGGGTTTTTACAAGCTTTCTCCTTCAAATTAAATGCAATTACCTTGAGATCTCCTCTTTATACACATTGAATTCCCATTAGAACTTCAACAAACATTAGACAAATTTCAAATCAATGCAGAGTCAATTGCTTTGCTTAGAAAACATCAAGAGAGCCAACGTGTCTGTATATTTAATAGAAGGTCATGCGATTAATTGAAGGAGAGTAGGTAGGTGGAAATAAAAAGTATGTAGAATCCTCTCCAGAAGAAAAGTTCTTAATAAATTTTTTACTTCTATTAGTTGGGGCATTGATAACAATACTAGAACAAAATTAAACCATAAAGCTGTCTACTAGTGGTGACCATAAAACTTAGCAAGCACAGATATATCAGTTTTAATAGTCACTAGTAAGATTTCAAAGTCAAGAAATGAAAAGATTAGGAAAATGGATTTGCTTCAGAAACTTAAACCTGATCATCATTTTTGTATAAATTCTTATACCACCTTTACTTGCATAGACTTTTCCCATTACACTCATGACAAGGATAATGTTCCATTAAAAAGCAGCTCCTCAATTCTCTTGTTCTTCCAGTATTAAATGCATTGCTGTAGGCTTTATTTACCTTATGCTAATCTAGAGCTGTTCTAAATTCAAAATTATTATTTCACAGGTAATAAAAGATCCTCTTTTCCTTTTATTACAACAGTATGGAATTACTCTGTTAATTTGGCAGCATGTATTGTGACTACATCACTCTGAAAGAGGTATTACTATCCTGATTTTATGAAGAGTGACGCCAAAGCCAACAATATTATCTTCAACTGGCCAATTTTAAAGTGCTATGATGTTTTTTCAGACCATTTTGTGTGTAGTATTCCACCTATTCCAAGTGCATTTACTCAGCACTTCTACCAAGTGGACTGTTGCTTTTTCATTAGTACCTCATAAAAAAAAAATTATTAGAAAGCCACAAAAGATTGTTTGCATTACAGAGATGATATTATAACAGGAAACTATTATAAAATGCCTTAGGTAACCATATATCATTTAACCTACACTTTAGGTGCTGAAGTAAAGAACAGCAAATTCTCATAACTTATTGCTAACCCATAAGGCAGACAGGGAATTAGTCTGAAAAAAACCTAGAAAACCTAGATTTCCTTAGAACATTTCAGACAGTGTAATTTCCCCACAACCATTCTGTGGCTTTGAAAGTTTTCAATGTGATACACAAATCAAGTTTATGTACCCAATATCACTGTTTAGAGAAATGAAGAACGTGGTCATTTAGGATAGAGTTATGGATCGTTGAAACTAACTGGATGTACACAAGTTCTTAAGGCCACATGTCATGTGCTTAGATGGTCTGAAATACTTGGAAGGTTCCTCTCTATCATTTGTGAAAAGTCATGATAATTTGGGAGGGGAAAATAGGATATCTATGCTGACTTCAAGGAAGATTCAGGGATGTATAGGCCAGACAGCCTATCTTCCAGACACTGAGAAAATCATAGGGCAAACTCCTCTTTAAAGCTATTCAAAACACATGAAGAACAAGATGGTGATTTTTAGCAGCCAGCATGAATTTAGCAATGAAAAAATCATGACTGAACATTCTGATTGTATTCTGTGGTGTGTTGACTGGTTTATTGTATAATAGTAAAAGAGAGGGTGATGTTTATACTGATTTTAGCAATGTTTGTCATTCTCTCTGGTAATAAGCATATTTCTAGGGCTCTGAGTGTACTAATAAAACCTAAGGAACCTGATCAGCATCACCTGGGGCTTCCCACCCACAAACACACTACCCATGAACACATGACCTCTATTTAAGCACAGTCCTGGGTTGTACTTCACAGTCTGCAGTATGCTGGAAGAATATTGGCTGCCAGTATCCTCCATCCACAAACCTGGCTGAAACAGAGCTGAAGCTGTGTTATTATGCTTGCCTCTTAGCCATAATAATCTGCCAGATGATCACTGGATTTGTTTCAAACTCTGTGGATAGACTACTGGGTTCGACTTTAGATCAGTCAATTCACTGTAAGCTTGTTTGATGATTTAGGCTGCTGGCTGGACTTTGTATGTTATATTATCTTTTCTGTCAGTCCTTGAACTGTTGATAAAACCCATTCCTGTCACCATTCTGTTCTGTTTGTCCACTGCTGGCATTGTGGCCTCTTGGTGAAGTCACTGCCTCACGCAATGTGTGTGAGGTACTCATGGAAATCAAATTTCAGTATTCCCAGTAATGACAAGAGTATATGAGGGTGTGAGAATCTCTGTTCCAGCAAGGTTATCTGATCAGAAACCTCATAATTGGGAGGATGAAAAAATGGCTAATTCTAAACATACAGAGACATAAATGTGGCTTAACTAACATGGAGACAACAACAAGGAATAAACCTTGCTAGTCACACTAATTGATGGGCTGTCAAGAAACCACAGGTAAACCAGAGGGAAATCCCTGTCACACAACTAGGCATGAGGGAATCTGTAGGACTATATAAGCTCATGGGAAGGGAGGGAAGGGAAGTGAGAAAGGAGGTACAAAAAGGTGCTATAGGCAGCAAAAGTATTGAAAACCTCAGGTCATATGTACAACAGTGACAGCCATTATGCCTGCCTGGCTGAACTCTATGCTTATTGCTGCAGTTTGTCTGTCCTATTAAAGATTCTCATTAAGTGTGTCAAACTGTCCTGTGTGTATGTCTGACTCTGCAAAGATTTACTGGAAACTATTGGAGGGACTGGTGTGAGAGTACTGGATGTTCAGCTACTTGAGTTAAAAAAAGGGTTGTGGGTTGGGTGTCCTTGGACTGTGGTGTGAGCTACTGCAGCCCATGAGATGTCAACATCAGCCACTGGAGACAGCAGGCACAATTTACCTCCAGCCACTGAGACAATTACAGTTTGTGTCTGAAAACCAGCTACTGGGGGAACCAAGGGGAGTGAGGCAGGTAAGGGGCTCAGACCCAGCCCCTGGAGCAGGACTGAATGGCCAGAGGCCATGTGTCTGGTGCTGACTGCTGGGAGCAAGTGTCTGTACCTTCACCAAACCAGGTTTGGATGTGTATTTACTGTCAAACTTTGAGTCTGATGTGTTTATGAACAGGTAGACCTCGGTGTCCAGAGAGAGTTTTCTTTTGGGTGGAGGGTGGGTGCTGATTTTCAAGGAGATCTATTTTTGTGGGGTGCATGTATGAGTGCTTCATGTTTGCAATGAGCATCCAGCTGCACCAACCAGAGAATGCCTGAAATAAGGGATTGATAAAAGGGGACAGGATCCAGTCAGGGGTGTAAGGCAGCAGAGGATCTGTGTGGGTGCTTGGGGAATATGCAGCTCTGTGTGTGCTCATGAACCTGAAGAGTGTTTTGTGTTACACCTCCTGCCTCTGCCAGGCCAAAAGGAGGAAGGGATGTGGCTGTCCAGCTTTGTGTCTGGTGTGAGTCTTATGTGTGGCTGCTGTTGAAGACTGAGACTTGTCTGTGGCTGCCTGTGTATCCAGCTTTGTCAGCGTCCCCAGCGTGTGTCTGGGACATGTGCTCAACTTTGCTAGTGGTTAAACCTGTCAATGGGAAGGCAGCAGCTGCATCAGAGCCTGGGCAGGGAGCCCAAGTCCCTCAGGCACAAGGCAAATCATTATTTAATGAATAGTAGTACATATTTGGTCCTAAACTCAGTTCATGTTCACAGGGCTATACATCAAAACATGTCAAAAGAGACAGAATAATTTCAAGACTGGACTAGATGAGCTCAAAAGGTTTTTCCAAACCCAAGCAATGCTGTGATTTGGCAACTGAGACATCAACAGAGCATAAACTTTGATGCAAAAGAGGCCTTAACTTTACAAGAAGCTAACAGTGCAGCTGAAACCTGAAATTCCTATATAGATCTTTAACATGAACACTTAAGCTGTTTTTCACATCTGTAACCAGAGCTACAGTATTTGTAAAGGATGTTCTGTAGGAACATCGTTGACATGAATTAATTAATTGCAACTTATGTCACAGAGTTACGTTAGAATTTTTGGGCAAAGATCTTCAAATTTAGCAGTTCAGAGGATGTTTTCTAATTTGATATGAACAAATGCATATGATAACCAGAAGCACACATGACACTAAAGCTATGTATTCATGGAAGCACTTCAAGTGAGCTTCTAAAAGCTTCTCTTCACTGTTTTAGACATTACTGCCAGCACTACAGAATCAAAATGTTCACTATTTGAGATTTGCAAGCAAGTGTTTTAGTGTTAATTCAACAGGGTAAAACGCCACTATTAGTTATAAGAGAGTATTTTTAAATTATTGTTTAGTTTACCAAAGTGTTTATATGAGTATATATGTGGCATATCCATTTTACATCCTCATAACAGTAATGTAAAGCAGAGATGCCCAGCTGCTTGCTCCCCACTTTATTAAAGACTTCACAGTCAGTTTGATAATTTTTTTCTTAATGAGTAAGTAGTTTGTTCCACTACCAGTAAAAACACCTTCTGAAATATTTTTTCTACAGTATAAGACAGAAAAAAGGCACTGTAAAATGATCCAAGAAATATAACCATATATCCTATCTCCCTGTATGCAACAGAAGGCAGAGAAATATGGTCTCTACAAATTATAGGTACTCAATTTAAAGAAAACAAAGTATACACAATCTTTTGTGTGAAATCTTTAAGTCATGCTATTCATAAGAATTACTATTTTCTTCAGATCTACTCAGAGTAGAACTGAAGAGAGTCTTTCTAAATGAGTACATTCCTGCAATAGCAGCATTTTTCCCCCTCACATAAAGTTCAGGGAAAAAAAAAGACATTTAAATAGTCTAATGGAAATATAAGATGCACAGAGAAGTAGAGTAGGCTGATCAGAAATATTGTGCACTCTGGCTTTGGAGGTTTCCAAGACCTAAATTGAAAAATTCTGAGCTGCCTTATCTAATTTTACACTTGATCATGTTTTGAGACAGAGATTAGAGATCACTGAATTAATCAATGGTGGTATGATCCTATGAAGTTTTTACTGTGTGATAAAATCTTTTCCCCCTAAATGCACCGACTTATCCCACAAGCAAAATTTTGGAGAGAGTCTGTGTTTAAATGCAAATTACATAGTCTAATAAAATAACTAATATTTATCCAGAGCTACTTGTTGCAGGAAAAAGAATCTATCTAAGATAAAATAATACTATTTAGAGAAAGGTCTCTTTAAAATTGTTACAAATGCATTTCCTTTACTCTTTTCAATGTTTTACTTACGTTAGGTATCTGCACTTTGAAAATGTTGAAACACCTATCTCCAAAGGCTCTGTCCTTCAAAAAGTATTACTTTACCTTTGATGATTTATTGTAGTCCTAGTATTTCAGTGTCAGGCTGTTTTTTAATCCATAAAAGGTACATTACTGACCTTCATTCCTGTTCTAAGATCCTGTGCCGCAAAAAGCCAGGATTATGGCATTCTGTGAGTAATAAATCTATTAGTTAGGCTATAACTGGTATCGTGTAGCCTTAAATCCAAATGGAAGCATGCATCCAGCCTTGTCTGAATCACTAGCAAAGCATAAGCACTCTCTAACTGTGACAGCGCAGCTGAACACAAATATCTTGTAAAACATGTGAGCAATCTGACCCAGAATGGGTCAAAGACATGTATAATTGCACTTAGGGGGCATATAAAAATGTGTGAACAGTGACCCATGAGGCAATTTCATAATACAGAACAAAGGAAAAAATAGGCACAATGGACTGCAAATAGGCAAGGAATCCTGATGAGCACACCAGGATGACTGGCAAGACTGAAAACAAGATTAATCAGCATCAGGAGCAGGGGATGAAGGAAGGGTGAGGGAGCAACACAAGAACAACAGACATAAGCAGGGAAAACTGGGGAAGAAAGAGGTGATATGCTTCAGTGCTCACTTCTTTTGTTCTTTTTATCATCACCTCTGCTGCAATCTATACTCATAGCTAATTTAGAAGTGTTAAAACCTAGCAGAGTTTTATAGGCAGCAATAAATAGTGCTAATGATTAAGAATTAGCCATTAGCACAAAATGTGTTGTTAATAAATGGCTTTCTTCCTAAAGGTTCTTAATGAACTAAATTAGGTCTTCTAAATAGTCCTGTCACAGAGATACCTATTTCCAAAGTGGCATGTGTGTATACATAACACATTATTCAGTTTCATCATATATTTCACTCTACACAGGCTATCAAGTTGTCATTGTCTCTAATTCTTACTCAGATGTACCAAAATTACTATTATGATAGGTTTTATACCACACAACAGTAGAAAATGAATCCTAAGAGGGTCCTCTGTATTTTGAAGGATGTGCACTGCCTGTGCCAGAGCGCGCTCTTGAAGGCCCAGTTTACACACAGCACAGAAGTGTGTTTAGTATGTTCAACAGTCTAAAGACTTTTCTCAAAATGCAGTGTAGCTAAAGCTTGCATTTATAAGAGACACAGAAGCTAGATATCATACTGTAATATAATTCTCAGTAAACAGAATTATAGGGGAAGTTTTTTTGGTGCTATAAAAGAAGTAGCTAATCCTTTAATAGATGTTATTTTGAAATATATTAATTTATTTTAATATAGTACTACAGCCAGTATATAGAGTTCTGCTTTCCCTGTTGAAAAGTCTCTGATATTTCTGCAGTTACTTACTTTGCACTCTTGTGTTCTCCAAAATTTATGTTATTGCATTATGTATAGATAACCCCAAATCACACGAGTGATCAATACATCATTCAACTGTTACAATTTTGTTAGAAATGCATTTATCACATTGTTTACATAGATTGTGAGAATAAAGAGATGTCACACAAAAAACGGGCTGGATGAGTCCTTGGAGGTTTAGAGGCTCAATGTCTCTGCAACACAGACGTAGTAGGAGAAAAAAAAAAAAAATAAAGTAAACATCTCTCTGAGTGCTGGCTGTTGGACTAATGAAAAAAACCAAATCTGAAAATTCTAAAATAAATGTCATACAGAAGCAGTGTAATCAGTCACCATTTTTTCAATTCAAGAGTCGAATTTTGTATTTAATTCAGTAAATAAACCCAGTAAAAAGGTACTACAATGGGATAATTATTTTCCAATATGAAATATTGGACACGCTTTACATAAAATCCAAAAAATTTCAGAGAGAGGAGAGAAAATAAGAGAAAAAAGCTTCTTGCAAGTGCATGCAGTCAAAATGGTCTGAGTGCATACATTTTTTCTATTAAGATAGTATCATGTATTGCCTCTTTTGACAGCTGATGATTCATCGGATACCAAGAGCTACAGAGAAATTGTACCTCATAGTAGTGTATATGACATGGGGAATTGTAACCAATTAGCTATGTCATATTTAACCTTCAAGTACAAGTTACTACAACAGATTTCTGACCATTTAAAAAGTAGTTATTCAGACTGGGCAAGGGAACTTCCCCTACAGAGGTTACTCAGAAGCAAAGAAGAAACAGCTGCTAAAGATGATTGATTATACAAACCATTAATCATGCTTGGACAGAAACAAAACCCACAAAGCCCATGAAAAAAGAAGAAGGAAAACATCATTAAATAATTTCACAAAATAATTAGAACATATGCCCTCGTATACCAGGATCTCACTCAAAAATGATAAATGTGCAAGTAAGACAAAATGGAAATGTGGAAAACTCTTGACAGCTGGAGTTTCCGGCTACGAAACATGGATTTCCAAATCCATTAGCTCCGATATGCCCCAAACAAATTTAGGTTACACTGTTAAAATGGTTAATAAGAATTCCTGCCAAGTATGAACTAAAACTCTATTTTCTTTAGAAGTTTATAGCCACTAATGACAGCAAAGGCAGCTAAAGATTTGTTACAAAAGCCTTGCAAAAAATAATTTTAAAAATATCCAACCAAAACCCCCAAAACTTTGCTTTGGTTTCTATAATGTTTTTAAGAATGGAAGGCAAGGATGGAGGGACTAACTCCATGAATGGAAGGCAAGGCCTTCCTGGACTAACTCCATGAATATAACAACCTAAATTAAAGGCTTTCTATGAGCAATATTTAGAGATTGATACATCTGAACATATTTTTTCTGTTTGATAAAGGAGCTCACAGGGTTTGTCAGTAATTTAAACCTCTGACAGTAGTAGATCATAGAAAAAACAACAAAACAACCTTATGTTTATAAGATAAACTTCCAAATACTATAATAAATATTTCAATTTGCAGACATACACAAAAGGAACCCCTTTTTTCTGTATCAGTATTGAAGATATACTCTAACTAGAAGTGATTTTGTGTACATAAATCTTTCAGTTGTTAAACAATTTGAAACATAAATACTTTAAAAACAATTTTTTCAAACAGTCTAGTATATTCTGTTTTGTCTTCAGCCTACAACACTAGATGTTAAGCAGAGAACAGAAATTTAAAAGAAACCTATCATTTGGGGTTTGAATTATTTGACATGCCTCTTTGTCCCCTTCTTCATCCAGGTTCAAGAATACATTAGTGTCTGTTTCCAACAAAATGAAATATCTCAAGTTTTGAATCACATTGCCCCAAATGCATTTTCCTGTATTTTGCTTGAATCATTAAATAACTCTAGTCCCCTCATATGTTCCTTAGAGAAATGTCTCTTTTCAGAAAGAAGTCTTCCATTTCTAGTTTCGATTAAACATACTAGAACTTTTATTTATATATTTGTCAGGACATCTTGCCATACTAAGCTTTTAGGATCAAAGCCTGTAAAGTTGAGAGAGAATATGTATTTTCCATACAGAGAACAATAGTAGTTTGCCTGCATTGCTCTTAAAATAACTTCCTTATGATCAGTCTTCTACTTTTAATTTATCGTGATTTGTTCTCTGACATGCATCATAATAAATTCATCTCTATCCTGATAGTATTGAGAAAGAGAAAGAAAAAAAAACCACCTGAGCTAGGTTTGTTTTTTTTTTCATAACATTATCAGTCATATCCTAGTTTTTCCAGGACTGGAAGACGAGAGGTCATCAGTGCAGAGGAATAAATTTTGTTATATCTTACTTTTGTCTTCACTTTCAGAACCTTTCAAGGTTCTTCTTTTCTCACTGATTTTCTGATCTGTTATATCTATTACAAGTACAGAGAACAGTTATTCCAACCATACAAGAAAGCTATGGTTTAAGTAATTTGAAAACATCACAGGCATTTGGTTTTCAGCTCATGCAACCTCCCCCTACTCCTATTCCAATGTAATTATGAAAATCGTATTTAGATACTACCAAAGTACTTAAGGCCATAAATATTGGTAGAGGAGAGAACATGTTCTAATATTTTATTATTATTGAATGCTTCCATTTCCCTAACTTCTGCAGAGATAAGAATGAAGACACTTGGATGCTTTGAGTTGCTTTCTGGAATACTCTGTTTGCCTCTCTTTTTACACCAGGGACTAACTACATTAAGGCAATAGGAATACTCTTACACCACTCCCCTGGGACTTATTGCTTTCATTTGCAAAAGGCTTAATTTTCTTCAGAACAGCTTGTGTGGTGCTGAGTTTTAGATCTGTGACCAAAACAGTGTTGATAACATGCCCAAGGCTTAGTTAATATCTCAGCATGAAGGATATGAAGCTCCTCATAACCATCACACCAGTGATCAGTGCCCAAAAGTTTAGGAGGGGAGCAAGCCAGGACAGCTGACCCCAGCTGACCAAAAGGATCTTCAATGCCCTATGCTGTCATGCTCAGCAATAAAACTGTAGTTAGAAGGAGGAAGGGAAGAGTCGGGTACATATGTAGTTATAGCATTTGTCTTCCCAAGTCACCATTACGTGTGATGGAACCCTGCTTTCCTGGAGATGGCAGAACACCTGCCTTTCCATGGGAAGTGGTGAAAGAAATCCCTGTTTTGCTCTGCTTGCATGCCCAGCTTTTTCTTTACCTGTGAAACTGAGTTTTCTCACTTTTACTCTTCTGATTCCCTCTGCCAACCCTGCTGTGAGGAGTAAGCAAGTGGATGAGTGAGAATTAGCTGCCTGCCAGTGCTAAACCATGGCAAGGATGAGCCACCTGCAAGCTTAAATTAAAGCGATCACATGGCAGAGAACTGGTTCAGAAATAGGTTAGCTAGAAAAATATAGGATTAAGGAAAACAAAAGACAATATTATGGAAGGTAGAGGCTGCAGGAGAGAGCCACTATGGTTACACTTGAGAACTAAACAGAAGGCACTAGCTCGAGTCAGGATCATCCACGGTGGCTTTCTGCTAGCACTCTTCCTGACAGGCTTTAGGCCTAATGCCAACTAGAGCTCTCCTGGAAGAAAACAGCAGAAATGAGTCTCTGTTTTGGGAATAAAGGCTTCAGCCCTAGGAAATAAGCAGTACCATGCAGATAATAACATGGTAAATACAATAATAATGGTACTGTTGTATATTTATTAGGATTATTAAAACATTATTTAGGCTTGCAGTAACCTCTTACCTGAATGTATTAGCCATATGCAATTTGCCCACGTTAATATTTTGTGGCTTGTTTTGAAATTCTCTCTTTTATCTATATTTGCCCTTATGAATAAAACACTGACATAATCAACTGTCCTGATTCACCTTCAGCTAAGTTCCTGACTTTATAGTGAGGAGGGTCAAAAGCTTTAATTGTTCATATTCCGATTTTAAGAACTAGAGTGGAGTATCATGATTGTGTAGGAGGCTAAAGGTATGAACCACTGAAAGGCTTTTAGTGTCCTGGAAAAATCCAGCTTCATAAAAGTCAGTCTAAATTTATCCTTAAAAAAATAATGCATGGAGAGAGTTTATATATGTTAGGAAAGAATAAATGACAGAGAGCCACTTCTTTACAGAAAGGATTCGTCTAAATAAAAATGGAAGATGCTTAATGGAACCTAATTTAAGTAATAAAAAAGAGATATAGAGTGTTAAAATTAAGCACTATAGGAAATCTGAGAATTTTGGATGGATGTACAATTTTGAAATTAAGTCATAAAATGCCGTATTTCAGAAGAAACTATAAAAAAAATTAAGATCTTATCAAGTGTAAAGCATTGAAACAGGTTCTTGAAGCAAGTCCAAACTGTGTTTATGTATAAGTAATATATGACTTAAAAACTTAAAATGTAGGTATCTTTCAGGGTGGTGGTAAATGAAATAGCAGAAATTATTATAAGCATTTCAAGACTTGTTTGAGAAGATAATCTTTGGGATGCTGCAATATGCTTCAGCAGAAAAACATTACAATTGTATTTGGTAGATACAGTAAATGGAACAAGCTAAGATATCCCAATATGTCTTCAAAAAAATAAATGCAACATATAAATTTATTGTAATTAAGTTTCTGATCCTTGATTTACAAAGAAAAATTTGTTGTCTTATTTGTAAATTTCATAGTTAAATCTGGAGAATTTAAGTATTAGCATTACACTACCAAATATATCAAAAGACCACTCTCAATATTTACAAATAGTCCTAGGCAAATAGAAAATAATAGATGTCAATCTGAATTAAGTATCTCAGCTATGGGGTCACTGAGAAAAATACTCCAACTGTCTTTGAATACTGAGGGACCCTAGCAGCCAATAAATTGTGGCATTGAAATAGATTGTAGTAGAAAGTGGAAGAGAGATGTTCTTCTCCCTCAAGGGTACATGTCTGTGGCTTTTCAGTGTAAAAATGGATAGTAAGAAAAAGAGGAAGACATAAACAAAACACACAGAGGTATAAATCAGACACAAAAATAGTTAAGTAGGCAGTAACAAGAACCAAAACTGGTGAGTCACACCAGAGTACCTGAAATGTGGGAATGTTTATTTCAATAAAATGATCTGATCAAAGATGATGTTCAATGAGATACTAAGGAAAATGAGAAAGCCATAAAGAAAATACACAGAGAAATAAATCTGACAAGCACGACGAAGCTAAGAATCAGTCCTTACAAGTCACAATAATTAAAGGGCTATGAGAATACTATGGGCAAACCTGAGCTTTGACACTGGTGAGAATGCAGACCTGAGCGTCTGTGATGTAAGAAAGATACAGGAAGGCAGAAAAAGTTGGGATGCAGATAGGGATATCAGACCAGTTCTTGAGGGATTCACAAATGTATTTTTGTTTGTCAGCCTGGAAAGTGTGATGTTTCTGCCTCTACACTGCTTCACTGGTGACCTCCTGCCTCTGGCATCCCAAGAAGAGGAGGGACTGTAATTTTCTGGTCTTGTGTTTGGTGGGAGTCTTCTATGTAGGTGCTCTTGAAGGCAGCATCTTGTGTGTGGCCATCTGTGTGAATGGCACTGTTGGTGTTGTGTGTCTATGTCTGTGTGCTGGGTTCCAGAAAACAGCAGGAGGGGTCCTGAGCCAGTGGTTTTGGAGTCAGTGGCCATTTATAACATCCCTTTGTAATGAATATTCATAGAGGTGATGATTTTTGGAGTCTCTAAGAAGCCAGAAACTTTTTCAAGATATTGTTATTAGGATCTCTGTATATATCATTTATCATAGGATAGTCACAAACCATATTTTTGTGTATGAAAAACTCCTTTGAAATGCTTTTTCCTTCATGGAATGCAACTTTTTTTTTTCATCAAAAAGTCAGAATCAAGGATTCTGCCAGAGAATCAAAAAGGCATGAGAGGTAATCAGAGTGTAAAATAGGATTTCAAGAGTATAAAACCAGTGCAAATGAAGCTAAATTAATTATTTGCTTCAAAGTTTATGAGAGGGGCCAGTAGAGAGATTTGAACATTGAAACTATTTTTAGTGGGGATTAGTCAGATTATTGCACCTGAGTAAAGAGATTTTTAAAAAAATAACTAAAAAGAACAGAAAAAAAAAGTGCTAGCATTTGATGGTATATCCAGTGAGTTCTAGGGGAGCTCAAATATGAGAACAGCTTTGCAGAAAAGAACCTCTAGGCCCTAGCAAATGAGCTGAACACAAAGCAGCAATCCACCAAGAGCTTCCTGTGTTATATTAGGAAAAGAAGGTCGAGAAAGATAATGCTTCTTCTCCGTTTTGCACTGGTGAGGCCATCTGGAGTGCTGGGTCCAGTTCTGAATTCTCCAGTACAAGAGAGACATGGACATACTAGCTTGGTAGAGTGAGGTCCTGGGTATTTAGGGGATTTCATCAATATCCCCTATATATTTTGTCCAAATATCCCATGGTGAGGAACAAAGAAAATAAAAACAGGCTTTTCTTAGTGTGGCCCAGTGAGAGCATGGGAAGCAATGAGCAAAGTAGATATATAGGGAATTCATATACCCAAGCAAATACTTTTTTACTATAATGGTGGTTGTATTGGATGTAGGTTTCAAGATTTTGTGCATGGGGTGGGCTGCAGGAGCTGCCTCTGAGAACAATGGCCAGGGGTGCCCTCTGCTAGATACGAACTGTTCCAAACAGCTTCAAAGAACCATAAGGGACAGTGAAGCCACACAGGCAAGATGATGATCCCTTGGAGAAAACATATTTAAAAAAGGACAAGATGCAGGAGCAGATATGTGGGTGCTCAGTTATCACGTAAGGCTCCTCAGCAGGAGCCAAGCACTGGAAAAAGCAGCTGAGAGCCTGTGGAATGTCCAGCCTTGGAGACACCAAAAACCCAACCAGGCCTGTGCACCTTACTCTATCTGAGCCCCCTTAGAGCAGGGGCTGTGTGCTAGATGATCTCCAGAGGACCCTGCTGAATTCAACCATCTTGTGATTCCAAGAAATGACATATGGCCCCAGGCCTCTATAACTAGAAGGCAAAATAATGTATAGACTTGTGTTTTCAGTACCAAGCATCTAAAATTATATAAAATTTAGGGGGATTTTGGAGTTGAGGAGAGTAGTGTTTATAGTACACATTGCAAGGGAGTTTGAGATTAAATTTTCTGAAACAAGATTTGAGGAAGGTGAAGGACACTGTAACGCAAATGTTTGTGTTTCCCATATTATGTATGGATAAAGATGATCACTAGAATGAGCTGTCTTCAGAAAAATACCTGAGTTTTGTTTAGAACTCTCTCTTTAACTAATTCCCTGAAAAAATATAAAGTTTGTGAGATGCGTTTGACCATAGGACTGGAATAACTTAGTGAATGGGGAAGCTGTTTATCTGACATATGGACATAATCCACTATGCCCTGTGACTTCCAGCAGTCTGATGAAAAGGGTTCCTCACAAATTACGGAGTTAAAAGAAATCGTGCCCAGAGCAAACAGTACAGCTCTGCCTATTTATAGATGGGCTAAACTAAATGATAATTTGTTCCCTTATAGTAGTGTACTTACAGTTCGGCTGTAAGTCAGAGAACCCATTGGGCTGTCAGAGAACTCATTGGTTCTGCAGCTACGGCAGTAGGTCTGGTACTAGAATGGGGGGAGGCTTTACTAGATATGTTTGGTTATGCACAAGCAAAATAAAGTTTTTCCCTGATTTTATAAATAGGTAAAATGTAGACCAATTTTGGTGATGAGGAAGAAGCATCCTTGCTGATATAGACAAAGGTTCGTGTAAGTAATGTGAAAACTCAAGACCTCTAGCCATTTTCTCAGAATCAGGTAATCATGTAAACCAAAGTTTCCCAAAATTCAGGCTGATACAGACTATTATGCAGAACTTCAGCTCAGTTCTCTTAAAAACATTACTTCATGGAAATAAGGTCTGAAAAAAGGAAGACAAACCTTAATAATTGGGCCCTTTTACAACTGCTCTCTAATTGTGCTTACATAGGTAATCTGTACTTTCAAGCAGCTGAATTTTATATGCCATATGCACTACCACTACTGTAATCTACTCATATATCCCAGCACACCTACTTATTATATAATGTGTAAATCTACATATAATCATAGAATAGTTTGGGTTGGAAGGGACATTTAAAGATCATCTAGAACACCTCTCAATATATATTATAGATTAAATCCTATGCCTGGGAGTTCTTCACATACAAGTAAAATTAGGTCAGAATAAAACAAGCTGTTTAAAAAAGCTAATTTTAAAAATAGAACTGTATTGTCTCAAATAAGTGAAAATTAAGAACTTAGTCTTTTTGCTTTCCTGATTCCTTAGTAATATAATGCATGCTTTGATGATTTCTTCCTTAGTGTTGATATGCCAGAGTACATCATAGACCACTCATCCAGGTGTCATACTCAAAAAAGAAATTATAAAGCCTTAAACGGCCTGAGATACTGTATTTTTTCCCCAGAAACAAATTATTTCATGTGGAAAAAAAAAAAGGAGAAGATTTCAGTGATATCAATACAATCTTAAAAAAAAACTAGTCTTTATTCTTCATCTGCAATCAAGTTTCTTAAAAATTAAAAGTTCTGCAACCCCCTTTTTTTATTCCTCTGCAATAATATTGTCTTGCTGACATGAATAATCAAGTGTTAATAACATATAACTCATTAATGTTGCTCTTTCAGGGAAATAATCTATATAAGCACAACAATCCCTATCAGTCATCCGTCACAGATCAAGATACTCTGATTATACCTTTTTTTTTTTCTTTCAGCTTCTTTTAGAATAGATTTCCAGATAAATTTATTTATGTATATAAGGAGTTTGTCATTTTAAGAAGTTGTGATAAGGTTAGAAAATATCTTTAATGAGACACAAAAGATATGATCGCTTTCATCATACAAATACTTGTGTAGCAAAAGGAAACAACTTCAGCCATTTTCAGAAACAGTGGCCTAAATCACTCTGACAGTACAACATGTGATGGGAATATTTTTAAGGGAAAAATCACTGTAGGCTGTTTACTGTCAAGCATTGCAAGACAAAAGGTTAGCTCACTAGGAGGAGAAACTGGATGCTGAAGTTGAGGCTAAGGCCTATATGAAATATTAGGCTTTTCTTGTATAACATTGCATTGGTAAAGGATTTTCTGCATATTGGTAAAAGTAAGAACATGCACATATTTTATTAAGAATCCATGTTAAGTATTTTATCTTTCATTTATTCTGAATATACATTGATTTTTTTCTATGTGGCCAAATCAGTGTAATGCAATAATAGAACTATATTATGGTGCTTTGTAGCACATCATATATATGTACTCAGAGAAATTATAATGATTGTTAGATTACTATATCTTACCTCTTGAATAGGAAAATAAACTAAACTATTATAGTTCTTCTAGGATACAAATTCAGTAATGCACCATTTCACAGCAACTTACTTGTCACAAATTGTTTCATGTATTTATATAAGCGCTTGAATCAAAAATTCTAATGTATTGAAACACTGCTTGCAAAAAATTGTGTTGGCTAGGAAAAATGGAATTGATCAAATGAATCAGAATATTTCAGCGTGTTCCTTTAATTTCACAGGTAAAATAACTCTTAAAAAAAATTGAATTTGTGCTATTTTTGAATGCTGACAGAGTTTATTCCATTTTGATAATGCACAGTAGACATATACTTTTTGTACAACATATGTAACTGAATACTATTGCATTATTATTAACTTTATGGTATTGAACTAAAATTCAGAAAAAAGAGAACTCTAGTGAATGATAATAAATATTATGTCTGCAATAAAACTCGATTACCTTTAGTAATATAGTGAGATGTTATTTTCTCCTGATTTTTTAACATGTTTTCTCTATGCTAATATTTACATAATAGTATTGTGATTAATTTTCAGTATCTACAGATAACATTGAGATCAAAATTGCTTTCATTTTGTGTTAATTTGTACTTTCACGCAACACAATTAGAGATTCATATTGCTATATAGAGAGAAAATTATGGAGATGATCCAACAGAAGAAAAAAATATT
Source organism: Melozone crissalis (assembly GCF_028551555.1). Classification (NCBI taxonomy): domain Eukaryota; kingdom Metazoa; phylum Chordata; class Aves; order Passeriformes; family Passerellidae; genus Melozone; species Melozone crissalis. The sequence continues at coordinate 31,727,632 of NW_026535791.1, forward strand.
TGAATGGTTATAATGTTCAGCCTCACTGATCTGTACACCACTGCTTAGTATTGTTGGGTTTTCTAGTCTAACCCAAGAAATACCTTCCAAAATCACAGCAGATGTTTTACTGGCTTTTAAATTTTAATTTAATCTACTACATGTATGTTAATACATTTGAATATAGAGTTGTAAACTGGATAAAACTGTGTAGAGGAATGCTATTTGGATATATGCATTGAAGCCTTCAGATATCATCCATTAGGAAGCTGGTACTTGAAGATAGGTGCATGAAATTGAAAGAAATTTTGCACAATCCTACACAGGATGTATGTGTTCAGTTACACAGAAACTAAATACCATCAGAAGAAATATTTATATTAATTACATATTAAAGGGATTTCATATTTCTGATGTTTACTTAGGGAAAAAATTCCTGTTATGGAAACACTGAAAGTTCAAATGTTGCTTGCCCATACACCTGCTAGAAAAATTTAAAGCAGCTCACTCCTTACACAAAATTCCACTGCCTGTTGGATGGCTGAAAGTCAATTACTTTTGGATTGCTTTGATTCCTTGTTGCTTATTATTTGACCCAATCTTTCATTCTACTCTATGGTGCTGTCTCCTAGAAATATATGGAGAACTAGAAACTTGAGAGAGCGAAAAGGGTGAAGGTATGTAAACATCATATTATTTTGTTAAAATTTGACTGAAATTAAAAATAAAAAACTCAAATACTATATGATTAAAATTAAAGGAAAGACAGGTAACAGATGAATAATTATACCCATAAGAGGAAAATAGTAGTTAGTATTTGACTTATCTTTTGCTGTTACTGTTTTGACATATGAACTGAAACCCATGATTTTATGTGTCTTTCCATTTTGTCATAAATTGCGTATTTTTTTTAAAATCAGATAGACTTAAAAATGAGATTGTCTCATTTTTCCATTGGGATATTTGAAGTGGGGCTCTAAATTTACTGATTGTTTGTTAGCATTGTTTGATGCAATGTCTGTGGGTTTAATGTGAGATAGGCCGGATATGAGCTTGCAGCACTTAGGGCATTTTAGTCTTCTCTTGACTTCTTTCTAAGGTGAAAATTAGTTGTGGCAAGAATCTCAAATATGTAGTGCAAACATGAATTTAGTTTTGTGTTCCTTCTCCTAAAATATCCAAAATCAGAATATTAAAGATATTTTTATCTCTAAGCTAGAAATACATAAATCTACTTATCTACAAAGACAAGTATTGCTAGAACAATTGTTTCAATATTTCACTTCCCAACAAATAAATCAGAAAAATACGTGATAACAAGAGAGGACTGCTAGGCCAGAAATCTGATTTCAGTCATTTTACAAAGAGAACTTTTAACTAATTAGTAAATGTGTTAAAATACAGTAAAAAAGAAATAATTAAAAAGTGAATTTTAATTTACTTAATTGGTTTCAACAGAGACAGGCATGTTGAACTAAATGCACGCATTAAGGATTCAAAAATTGAAAAGCTTATTAGAGCTCTCAGTGTTAATTACAATTTTCATTTTCCTTAATAGTAGTAAAAGTCTAAGATAGTGTCCTCTTACAGTAGTGCCAAAATGTTAGTGCAAATAGTTCTATAATGCTGTTTAAAAAATACCTTCTTTTAGGAATTATCTTTTAAACCAAATTGCATGTTTATATTTATATATTTCTCCTACAGATGACCTCTTTTCATATACAATAGTGATCGAAATATGTCTTTACCAATGCCATCTCTTTTTCCTCCCTAATCTACATCAGCTTTCCATGAACAAATTCATATCGTGCAAACTTAAACAAAAGCAGTGCACTTTTCTTTAAATGGTATATAACATACCTGCATGAGGAACGGCTAATACATTTAGGTAATGAAACCCTTTCTTGTGAGAAAAAGAAACCAAATAAATTGTAATAAGTATAAGCTAGAACACATTTATTTTCTTTCTAAGGGAGATCACAGATTCGCATGAAAATAAAATCAATGGTAGAACTAATTTAGATTGCTTCTATTCTGAATTTTTTGTATGCATATGTGCTTCATCCTGCCTGTGTCTAATGTGATGTACTCATTTTCCAAATTATTGTTTATCTGTTTTTCATAGAATCATAGAGTGGATTGGGTTGGAATGAACCATCAATGATCATTCAGTCCAACAGTCTGGCCATGGACAGGGACACTTTCCACTGGATTATTTTGCTCAAAGCTCCATCCAACCTAACTTTGAACACTTCCAGTGATGGGACATCAACGTCTTCCCAGGGCAAGCTCTGCCACTATTACACCAACTTCCTTCTACACTGCCAATCTATACCTACCCTCTTTCACTTTAAAACCATTGCCCTGTTCCCTTTCACTACAGATTCTGTTAAAAGACCTCTCTCTTTCTTATAAACACTCCTTAAGAACTGAAAGGCTGCAAGAAGGTCTTCCCAGGGTCCTCTCTTCTCTGGGCTGAACAACCCCAGCCATATCCCTCTGCCTGTTGTCATAGGAGAGATGCTTCAGTTTTCTGATCGTTTCCATGGTCCTCCTTCAGACCTGCTCTAACAAGGAGGTGTCTTTCCTGTAATATGGATCCCAGGATTAGACCCAGGACTCTATGTTCAAGCACAGGTTTTAGGAAACAGCATCTGAAACAGAAAATACTGGTTCTTTGCATTATGAAATCAAGAACAGATTTACAAGGGCTTTGGATGAACTGGGAATGGTCACAGATTGCCTGCTTAGCTTTAAGCCATCAACACATGTTTTGCATGCCTTGAAGAAGTATCATATTATTGATGGAAGATGGAAAAGTTTTTTTAAGGCTTCTTGGGTGCAGTAGGTAGAAAACTGAGTTATGGGTATCACAAAGCCCTTTGTGAACAGATGGAACAAAGGTCACAGAGCATGCTGTGTTTCAGCCTACTTTAAAGCCATCCCACTGAGGACCAGAAAATATACCTAGAAATAAATATATCTTCATTAATTCGAATGAAACCCTGTTTCCACTGTTCTAGATGTATCTCAATTCAATTGGTATTTATAACATAATGATATTAAGCAGAAATTAACTTCTGTGAACAAAAAAAAATAATGTATACAAACAATGATTAATTTAAATCAAAATCAGTACTATGATGATGTCAGCCTAATTTAATAAGTTTTGCTTAGAATTAATCAGGTTATAGTCACTGTTTCTCATTGTACACACCAAATTATTCCTCTCTGAGCCGATTTCCCTTAATGAATTTACTGGTAGTAAAATATGAATCAAAGTATTTTAAAAATCTTAATTGTAACTTAAATGCTTATGATGTGTTCAAATATGATGATATATTTAAATATGATGATGCATTCTTGCTGCGATGTGGGGTTGGATTACAAAAACTACAAGATTACTTTGATCTCAAAAGTTATGTATTACTATTGGATTTTACTTTGGTACATCTACCTTTCCTTCTTAGCCCTAAAATCTGATTTGCTTTGTAATCCATTCTGAATCAACTGAGACCATTATATCCAATTTAAATTTTGCTGGAACTCAAGACCATGGATTACTAAATTACAGAAAGCAGAGTCTAAGTAATTCACATTGGTGTTGCTACAGCTTTTGATAGAGACTACTGCAAATCTGTGAGCTTGACACTGAGGGCAAATGACAGTATTGCTATTCTGCTGATCCAGTCAGTGTTATTTTTGCTGTGTGAAATATAGAAACACAGTTCCTTGCAGTATGGCATTAGGAACAGTATCTGTTCTGAAATTCTCACTTACCAACAACTTTAGTGCTGTTTTGTAATTTAGTTTCCTTATTAATATCTACAGAAACAATTTTTCTTTTTATAAACTTTATTATACACTAGAAAAAAAGGCAGTGTCTTCAGAAAATGTATAAAGGATAATGTGTTTTTCTGTAGGTCTCATTTTTTAAAAGAAAAATTATAATTATGTGCACATACTTTTACCTCAAATGTTTGAGATATTCTTAATTGAAAAAAAAACAAACCCAAACAAATGGACACAATTCATGCTAACCTCTATTCCTGGAATCCTTATCTAATTGATGAGCAGAAAAAGGATGTTTTATCCTCACAAGTGTTCATCCCTCCTTTGTATTAATTTCTGATGGTTTTTTCATATGTATGTCTATGACTACATCTATATCTGCATTCATCTGTATCATCTATCAATAGATATCTGTGAGATTACACACCTATCAACCTTGGATAGGCAAAAAGTAATTATAGAAGGGATAATATTTCTGCTTTTGATAAACAGTGCTAAATGGAATACTATTACAACAGTTATTCATAATCTCTAAAAATTTTGGCTCATTACACGTTTGAGAAAGTCATGTAGCCAGGCTCATTTTGTCATAATTGAAATTATACAGAAGTTTCATACCTAAAATTCCAAGCCTTTTGACATCAGATCCTCTACTCTCAGTTAGACCAGACAGCAGAAAAGAGAAGAACTGGGGCCGTGTTTGTGAATAGCTGTTTTCATTCTGTCCTTGAAAGCCTGTGTACAGAAATCAAACTAACACTCAAAAAGCAATCATGCATAAGCCAATCATGCTGTGTTGCTCGAGGCTAACAGTTCTGCAGGTATGAATCAAGAAAACACCAACTTCTTTGCTTGCTTTCCACCAGCACATTGTCACTCTTGCTGGGGCCTCACAAAACCAGCTTCCTCACCTTTCCTCAGGGCATTCCGTAGCTGAAAATTGCAGTCACTCATTCAGATGGTACAGGCAGAATCCTGGTAGCTTCTGTGTCTTATTAATGATTCTGGACCATAGATACTGCCACTGCTGACAGATGTAATTACTCATGGAAATCCACTTCGTTGTACCCATGTGTTTGCCTTATGAGTATCATAAATGGGCTCTTCTCAAAAACCTGACATTCTAGGAAAGTACAGCCCCACTTGAAAAGAGATGTGAGAGCTGACAAGAGATGACAAATGTCAGTAGTTCAGCCGCACTGTTGACAGATCTGTCCTTGTTAACATCAACAGTATTAGTAGAATGGTGAAATAACCTATTACTCACTTGCCAAGGTTTTGCTGCTTAAAACGTCCCGCTCCCTTGTAACTCTCCCAGTCTCTCCTGCCAGCTACCCATCCAGCACCACTCCCACAGACATCTTTTGGTCTCATCATTTTTGTTCCCACCCAAATAAAAAGGTGAAATAAAACATAAAATTTCTGAAGTTAGAATGTTAGGAGGAAACCCTACATATAGAGTTCTGTCAAACATAACATAGGGATGCAACTGCTTGCTGATGCACACAAGAGGTCCATAATAACTACAGACCACACTTGAAGGACAGATAAAGGACATCTGCAGTGAGACAAGTTTCTCTCTATATGAATTTGTAGCTTGCTAAACACACATAGTGGGGTACCATGGGAGACTCCTGATCTGGAGGCCTTGGCCTTAAAACCCTTTGTCTGTGGTCTGGAATGAAGCTTTTGCTGTGAGCTGGCACACTGATGGTTGTCAAAATAGATCCCCTGGAATGGGACTCCCTCGTGTGCTCAGGACTTTAGTTCCTGCCTCAACAGGTACCAGTTTGAAATTATAATAAACACAATGAAAACATATAAATATTTTCCATTTTTTCCTGTCTCTTTAGAACATGAAAAAATCCCAATGTATTTATGTATTTTCCAGGTAACTGGCCTTGAAAAAAAAAAAAAAAAAGAAAGAACAAAAGAAAGAAAGACCTTTTTAACTGTTTATTTTGGGTTTTATTTTGGTTTTGATTTTTTTTTAAGGAAAAAAAAAGAGTTTTTAAAACTGAATAAGTTTTATCTTGCCAAAAATAGGTGAAAATTGTGTGTAAAATGTATAAAATTTACACTGATATAGTGGACAGCATGTATATTCTTGGAAATACATGATTTCTCCTTTTCATTAAAAATGAATCTCTACATAGTAGCATTTTATTTGTCTATGTCTTTTTGACTCTCTTTTTTTCCCCTCCAGATAGAGTTCAATTGGCAGCTCATAGTAATTCAAAACTAAATTTCTCTAGAAGTAGCACTAGTTCTGTTATATACTATTTTATTTTATATTATTGGTAATCCACTTAAATCTTAATGTTTTAAGTTCTTAAATCTTTAGGCACCGAAATCTTAAGCCCTTAAACATGAAATTTTCTGATATTTATTTTGGTAAGGTAGAAAAGTTCATTTTATTACTGTTGTCAAACCCATACAAAGTAATTGTCCTATACTCTTCATGGGCTGCATGCAAATATCTGCCTTCAAAATCCAAGTGTCCATCAGCTTGGTGAAACATCTGAATCCAGCTCCTAGAAAAACATTTTAGAGTGTTTCACTCATGCTTCTGTTTACTGAGATGAACGCCTCTTCTTCGACTGGCCTATTTCATTTTCACATGTAAACATGTCACAAACCGCTCAGATGCAGCACAAAGAGGATTCCTGCCCTGAACAGCCTAAATCAAACATGACATAACAAGTCAGGCTTATGAACAGATGTGGTGTATCTGGAGGGAAAACAAAGGACAAAGCTGAAAAAAAAATGATCAGGCTGTTTGTCAGCCATTTAGTCAGTTTGATGTCTCAGACTCTTCCATCTTACTTTTTTTTGTAATTCCCTCTCCCTTGCCCCCATCTCCTTTAAGGATTCAGAGGCTGAATGCACTTTCCCTCCCTTTGCTGAGCAGTCAGTGAATATACACTAAGCATATAGGAACACCCCTGTAAAAGTTACTTTATGACACTAAAAAATGAGTGTTTCTTGCTTTCTAATGTGTGTTATTTTTGCTACTGTTTGGATGTGTAAAGTAACAGTCTCTTGGGCTGTAATTGTATCACAGGGTGGTGAGTTGACCTTCACTGGCTGCCAGGAACCCACCAAGCAGCTCTGTCACACACCTCATGCTCCCCTTTACTCCCCTTTCCATTCCCTTTGGAATAGAAAAGGGGCCTTTGCATATACGTTGGGGAAGAGCTGCAGCATACTTCAAAAGGCTTTGCTTTTGGAGCAAACCCCAAAGCCGACCCCAAAAGCCAACCCCAAAACACAGAAGTACATACCTGTAAGTAAAGACAAGCAGTGCCAAATGAACTGTCCACTGCAGCAAAGTCTGTGAAGATGAGGAGCACGAGGGAGACTTTGTTATGCATTTGTACAGCCCCTATGCAAGCTAGCAGTATAGAGACAGAGAAAGCTCAGAGCTGGATAACACAGATTTAAAAAAAAACCTAGAATTACCAAGCTACGAGGAAAACCATGAAAAGTTAAGGGTAATTTGATGAGCTGAATCCAAAACAAACAAAGGATATAATCAGGGAGCACCAATCGCTTGATCATAAGCTATAGTAACACAGAATCAGAATTCAGTACCTGTGTTGTTCAGCAACCTGTATTCACAAACAAGCAGATGTTTTTCTCTTTCAGTGACTCAGGCACACGGGCAGTAGAGAGGCAAGCGTGCTCACTTTTAATTTCAGTATTTAATTCAAACTATAAAGCAGTTTGAATTAAGATCATAGAATCATAGAACCATCCATGATCATCTAGTTCCAATGTCCTGGCATAGGCAGGGGCACCTTCCACTAGATCGTGTTGCTGATCCTTGAACACTTCCAGGGATAGGGCATTCACAACTTCTCTGAGCAACCTGCTCCAGTGCCTCACTACCTTCACAGTAAAGAATTTTTCCTTATATCTCTCCTAAACCTACCTTCTTTCAGTCTGAAGCCTTTTCCCCATGTTTTACTACATGTCCTTATAAAAATCTCTCTCCATCTTTCTTGTAGGCTCCTGTTAGGTTCTGGAAGGCCACATTTAGGTCACCCTGAAGCCTTATCCTCTCTAAGCTGCACTGTTTCAATTCTCTTTGCCTTCCCTCATGGTGTTTCACAAAACTGTATTTATTAAATGGCAGAAGAATGCATTTTACAGTTTTTTTGGACTTATAGAGGAATTAAATCCTTTTAATGCTGCTCATCCTGTCTCTTCTTGGGAAATGTTGGCTATATAGCAAGCTGTAATAGTAGATGTTGAGGTACTAGAAAACAAAAATTATTCTGTTGAGAAGTGTTGGTTACTGTCATGTAACACATTCAATGGGCAGGAGAATTCAGGTCACAACTGCTCCTTGGCACTTAGAATCTCCATAGGGGCAAACTATGGATTTTTAAACTTTATTTTAAAATAGATTGGTAATGCCTAAAATAATCAAAACTGCACACAAAATTTACTGCTTTAACTTTTCCCAAACTTTAAAAAATATTATTATTATTATCTACTTGTATTATTTTGTAATACTGTATATTTAAAAGGCTATGCATGGGAGTAATTAAGTCCTTATTTGGGTCTGGGCTCCAATCTATGAAACAATTAGTGGGTCAATATAGAATTAACTTGAAATATTATGGATCTTCATCTTTGTGATCTTCAAGTACTGCTGTTTGACTTTATGCTCCTTTATCATTGTAACATGTAGGGAAAGTAATAGGCTTATTTGGGATTTGATTCATTGGGATATGTAGAGAACACTTAAAACATTTGAGAAATGTAATTTGTTAACTGGAACACATTAATTATAATTTTTATTTATAGTTTTTTCCCCTTCTCTACATACTACTAGACTGATATTTATGGAAATCTCTACACCTATTGTATCTACAAAATACCTTCCGTCATTAACACAATATGTGTGCCAATTATTATTTGCAAATCTTTTCTTTTTATACAAATTAATTCTCACAAACAATCAAGTAACCTAGTATTACTAAAGCTGACCTTGATCCACTTGAATGGCTTCACTTTTCCATGCAGTGGAAGAGCACTACTCAGAAACTTTGATAGATATTCAGATCTCTAACTGAAAACCATCAGCTTGGACAGTGTTACTATTCAACATTTACACAAGTTCAAAAATAAATTTTAGACACAGAACTAGGAAGGCTAAACTATTGTTGAAGGTATTTCTTTTACAGTGGGGGTTTTTCTCAGATTATAATAGGAAAATAAGAGAAACTAAAATATAACAAGGGAAATATAAATTGTTTACAAAAACTCAATTGTCCTTCTAGAACTGAAAACCAAAGCTTTGGCATCACTTATGTGATCTTTATATTGAAATATCTCACTAATTATTTTTCTGCCTTGCCTCTACATGCAAGAAAACAATTGGCTTGTAGGAATTTTTTCTTCTTTTCCCTGCTTTTCACTCCAGAGGAAAATTGAAACATGAAATAACTTATATGAAAGTATTAATCTTCACAAACATGTGGAAGCTGGAAGCCTTAATGGGATGGAATGATCTTGGCTGGCTCCAATGCCACTCTTGCACTTCTGTTCTGTGGGAAAACCAAACACATAATCATCTACATTTCCATCAGCCGGTGATGTTCAGCTACTTCCTGGGAACTATATCTTCACCATGAATTGTATTGCTTTGTAAGAAAACGCCCTAATAATTAATACCCCTCCCGATTTCTTTTATCCTGTTTTTCATTGCTGAGCATGACACCATATGGTGCGGAACATGCCTTTGGTCAGCTTGGTCAGCTGTCCTGGCTCTGTCCCCTCCCAGCCTCTTTCCCACACCAGCCCACAGACCTTTGCGGAGAGAAGGAGGGCTGGGGAGACAGTTCTGATTCTGCAGCCAAGGCACGGGTGGGTTATCAACTCTTCTGGCTACAAAAACGAAGCACAGCTCTGTGAAAGCTGCTATGGGGGGAATTATCTCCATCCCATCAACAACCAATACACATAATCAGGACAGGGAAAAATTATTAGGTGTTCTAACTCATTATTAATTTATTAAAATGAGACATTATTTAGATTATTTATAAAATATATTTGAAAGATTATGTAAATATGACAGATTCTGGGAATTATTTCCCTGCGTTTACTCTGCTTACTAATCCACAGAATGTAATTTTCCCCCACACTGCTTCTAACTTTAGGAGCTACTGTAGTTTTACAATCTCTTCCAAACATGTCTTTAAATAAATGGTCATATTTTAGTTATTTTTTGGCAGGGTCTTATTTCCTGAATTTTTCTGACAGCTATCAAATGCCTTATAATAAGTAGCAACATATTTATTTTTCCAAATCGGTTATTCACAATAAATGAAGACCTTCCTAGGATGTATTCTATAAAAAGCAAAATAAATTTTTATGTAGCATTTTTCATCCTTGTTCGTCAAAGTGCTTTTAAAAGAGAGAAAAGTCTCTTTGTGCAAAATATATTGAAATTAGAGTTCAGAAAAGTGAAATGGCATAAATACTGAAAGAAGTTGCTTTATCTATGGTGTTATCAAAAAATATGGCCCACATCAGGCATGATTTTTATTAGATATAATAAATAGTACCTGGATTTCTAGTCAAAAAATACTATAAATAAAATCTAACTTCTACTGATGTAATTCAAGAGTGCTACTTTTGTCTTTCATCTGTACATATTCTTAACAAGATGCAAGTTCTCCGATACTGCTTATGGTTATGAAAAATACAGTTCTGGCCTTCCTAATGGCCATCTGCAGGGAAATGTGAGTAAATATGGAATTGAAATGGTGAGATGGTGCCTGGAGGTCTGTTTCTTATGTATTATGGGTATATTTGGGGGTATTTTTTTATGAGTTGCATGATTTTTCTGCTATAGGCAAATACTCCCATCAGCTCATTATAAATTATGCAACTTCATTCAAATGTTTCATTAATTCGGTCTTCAAATAATCCAACCAAAGCAGCAAGCAGCCCCCTTTTGGCTTCTTCTGTGGGTAAACAGTGAGAGCACGATCTTGAGAGAATAATCAAATTTCCTTTACGTTATGTTTCTTGATTTTCCCCTCTGCAATGCTGCTTGCAGAAGAGACACGCTTTCCACCCTTCAGTGTACACAGTCATTTTACCCTTCTTCTGTGAGTATAGGTATCCCAAAATACTTATATAACTCTTCATATGTTTTATGGTGCTGCGGAAAAGTATATTGATTTGTCTTATGCACATGAAGTAGGTTTAGCTTGATAAAATTTTATGCACAGTGTGAAATTCTCCTAAAATTAAAAAAAAAAAAAAAAAAGAAAAAAGAAAAAAAGAAAAAAGTAAGCAATACCAGTATGGAACAATATAACTGAAAGTGCAAGAAAATAAACTCTCTGACACTGACATCCATCTTGAGTGTTAGAAGCATTAAAAACCAAAATATCTAGTCACAGTTTATTTTTAAAGCATGTAAGTATCATTTACGCTCACAGAAAAGGAATCTTCACCGAGCTAAGTAAATATAACTAGATTATCTTTTAATTACTGTTAATCAAATAATATAATTTTGTTTTACAATTATGGCTGTTATTGTCTATTGTGTAAATAGACTTAAAGATAACACACTTAGCCCTTTGAAATTATGTATAAGAAAGCCCTGTGGAAATCAGCTCATTTATTAAAGTTCTACTGAGGCAGGAAAAGTCAACCATTTTTACCTCCACAGGGAAACACATTTATATTCCTATAATCCATCCTGGAAGTAATACAGTAATTTAAACAAACTGTTGAAGAGTTTTCAGTGGAATATTGGGCAGTTTCTAGTTGACTTAGATCAATATAGTTTCACTAGCACCAGAGGTTTGCCAATTTACACATTTCAGTGAAGATATGCTAATTTATACCAGCTGAGAATCAGGCCTTCAAGAGATTGTAAATTTGTTTAAAGGTTTATTCATAATCCTGGATAATGGGAAGGGATGGTTGGGAGGATTATTTCAGTCATTTAAAAGATGCAATTAAGCCAAACTTATAGACTTTTTAAAAACCTTTAAACAAAGGGTTGCTATTTTTAAACGACCATTTTTTATTGTGGGAAAAGATATATTTACTGATAAATTCACCTCACAAGAAACAATTTAGCCACTTTCTTACTGATAAAAAGAGTCCAGAGCACAGATAGTCTGTAATCCAAGTTTCCTATCCATTTTTACATACATTTAGACCACCATGAGAAGCTAAAATGATTTTAATCACTGTTAAGATTCAAGCACAATATCTAAATTGCTATTAATAGTACATCAAGCCTGATAATCCCTGCATTTCTCCACTGTAGCTCTGACATCTTGGAAAAATTCTATCTTCCTTAAAAAGAGTTTCTCAGTCTACAAATCAGAAAACTCCTTCAGATATCAGAGACCACCTGAAACTGGGAGTCAAAGAAAAAAGGAAATGGAAATAGAAATGGGAAGGGGAAATGGGAAGGGGAAAGGAGAAAAGGTTTCCCATTGTCCTTTGTTTTTGGAAGTGCAATATTAAAGATGTGGATTTATGTACCTGCTACCACATTTTCCAGAACATTCCAGGCTCAGAGTTCTCATTCTGAGTGGTATCTTTCCAATGTTAAGAATTTGGACATCTATTGTTATTTTGGTGAGAAGGACAAAAATTATAGATAATACCCTAAGGAATTCCTGAGGAATTTACCAATATGTATAACCAACATATGCAAACTCAATACACTGACCCATAAATACTCAGTCATCCCTTAGAAACATAAATGTACATTCAACCTACTCCACATAGGACACAAAACTTTGTCTCCTCTATCTGTTACTCTGTTTGAAGAGCTTGAATCCATCCAGCACTTTAGTCATTAAAGTTTCCCACCATGTGTCTTGCATCATAATCATATTGTGGTTCTGTGACTGCATGTAGTTTTTTAATTCCTGCTTTTTCTTGTGCTTCATTTATTTACATACACACTCACACAGGAGACTGGAATTAGGCTTTGTCATTTGCCTTGAGGATGGAAAGCTACACCCTCTCACCTTCCACTCCTTTCACCCTGGCCCTTAGGTCTTTGTAATCACAGTATTAGAGTGTCAATAAGAGACATAGCAAATATCTCAATATTGCAAATATTTATAGCACAATTTATTCCAAAACAGCTGTTGAATTTCTAGAACTGGCTTGAATATCATTTTGGTCAGAGAGGTATTGAAACAAATATTTTCACATGTGTATTTCATTCATAGTCCAATCGTATTAAAAGAGTGACAAAAATTTCATTACCTCCTTCCTACCTGGGTAAATTTCCAAAGAAAGATTGCAAAAGTACACCTATTCATATGTAGAGAAGAGACTGTAAGCATTTAACTTTAAGAGAGGTTTCAGGTCCCTAGGTTCTCCATTGTCAGACCTACTGTCTTACAACCCAGTTAAACAAGCAATTTGAAATGTATCTCTGACCTCAGCATTTGTAATTACCTAGCAGTATGTAGGTGCATGATAAGGGCAGGTTTCTGTTCAGCATTCAGCCAGTTCTGGTCTTAAATCTGAAGCACCAATTGTTCTCACACACTGAAGAGAAAAGAAAATATTTCTACTCAATACCTGCCTGTGTTTCAGCAGCCAGGCACCTAGAGCACTACAGTCAGCTGAGATTGCAATTTTTTCTCCTGGAATTATGCTTGAATTTCACACGTATATCCAATATGTTTCTTAACACCACTGAATTTCACAAGAGAAGCAGCCTGGAGCACACAGCAGGGGAATGCAGGAAAAGCAAACAGCTTATCAGAGCTGCTCAGTAAAGGTTCTTGTTTGATTTTCAGCATTTTATAGGTGGTAATACATCACAATAAAGCTCAGCAAGACAAACATGAGTGTAGAATACAACTGCCAAAGTGCTTAAACTAAATTTTCCCATGTTTCTCCCTGTTAAAGAAACTGAGCTTGATGACCCTCAGGACATTGGGAATTCCTCATTCCTTGTGCGCTTGAGCTCTATTTGGTGCACTCTCATTCTCCAAGGAATCACAGTCTGTAACTGTTTCCATCAGTAGATCCAGACAGTAAATAGGTGTTCTTAAAAGATGTTTGTGTGTGAACACACACACAATTACACACAAGCATACATACACAGAAACCAACACAGTCTAGTGCCTTTAATGCAGCACTCACATGAGCACAGACAACAGTAAATCAAGCTCCTCTCCTCCTGTTGATGAAAGCTGAAGAAAAACTTGTTGATAGACACCATTACTGCTTAACCCACGGTCATACCCACATTCATAGATCTGTTGATTATTAGCACAGGTTTTATGTTCACCTAACACCCATATGATCCACTCTGGATCCTAGGTCCTCAACTCCTTCAGAAACTCAGACTCTGGATCTTTCTAGGGTTAGGCACACTAGGTAGTCCTGAAATTTCTCACAGTGCTACCTGAAAGTTTTATCAGGTAATTATTTTCTAATGTGTCATGTCCAGCATTTTTTCATGCTATGCTCACATTGTCATGTTTTTCATGTTCTGTTCAGTTAGTAAATAGCAGGTCAGAGCCTACCCATCTTCCTACACATGTTAATACTTATATTTGTATTCATATAAATCTATGTAGGTGTGTTTATTTTCCTTTAATCATCTTGTTTTGAGGTAGACATGGAATATATTGATGTGTTTTGATATTACACAGGAAAAGATATGACAAAGCTACAAAGCAGATATTGAAGTAAGCTGCATGTGTTCAACACAAAAGAAAGAGTTGTTCCCAGTAAAATCTCACCAGTGTCTCTTTCCCCATGTGTGTGGTGACATTCTGATCATAATGAAAAAGTTGGAATCACTGAACATTCTTTCCCGGAAACACAAACAAAATCCATTCTCTTATACAGAAACCGTTTTCCTGAGGAAAGGTGCAAAGGTAGCATAAATAAAATTTTCATGAGAACTCGATACAATATTTTCTACATTCCACAGGGCCTTTCCCACTTCAACTCATTCTGAAAGCAGGGAAAGGAAAAGCAGAGCAGTTTCGTTGAGCTCAAGTAGTGAAATTGCACATTTACAGTGGCCAATCAAGTTTACTATTTAGAAAAAAACCCACTTCTATCTTAGTTACTATTTCAACCTAAGAGATGGGTGAGCAGTTATCAACAGGAAAAAGGTAAGAAGCTTTTTTGAGGGACAAGTTTTTCTCTTCTTCCATTGCTGTCATGAATACGAAGGTATAGTAGACACAAGAAGCCAGATGAGGGGAAATAATGGGTGACAAAAGAGTGAAACCAGTTCTCAGCTGCCTTTTCTGTGGAACAGCATCAGCTGTCATTTAGCTGTTCCTAGAAGCACAGAGTTTTGCCTTAGGACAAATTTACCGACTACCCGGAGACTGCTCTCTGCGTGACAGACTAAAATGGCTAAATAGCAGCAAAGAAGAAATTTAATTGTCAGTTCATATGGATGATGCTTGTCAGGCAAATGATTCTATAAAAATGGGCACATTGTAGTATACAGGAAATGTTACCCTGAAAATGAGGCAAAATCATACCTTTTTATTATCCTATTTTTTTTTATAATGAACTAACAAAGATCAGTCCTATTTTACGTAACAGTGGAGACCACAGTCTATACCTATTTTAGTAAAGCTGAACTTTCATGTGCCTGTGATCATGTGGCCACCTGGAAACAAAACAAGTGAATGTTTCCTAGGACTTAGCTATATAGTGCCAATATATTCAACTGAGTGGAGTAACAAAATAATTTTTTTCCATTCCTCATGAAAAATAAAACTAAAAAATCATGAATACACAAATTGTTTATCGCAATTATTTCATCAATGTCTACAAAGAGACAATATGAAAGACTCTTTTAGACTTAAAGATTTCTTGGGAGTTTTCCTTATTGCAAAATTAAGCATCAATCTTTTAAGTTCCAGGAGTCGCTATGGTTCATAGGGTCAGCAGTAGCTGGTCCAAGTAGCACTCAGCTACCTTGGATTATTTTATCAAACTCATCACACTATCCCTATTGGGCATTTTATTTTTAGTATGTTACAAACCATTCTGCATGTGTCATCTCAATTTTTCTTCATTTTTTTAAAATGTTTTAACTTGTTTACTTCATTAATGTACTATAAAATTTGAACATCAGTGAAAAATAAAATAAACTGTCTATGGTGATAATCCTGTAATTTTGAATCTGTGTAAAAATATTTCTTTGTGTGATACATTTGCAATACATTGAGGAAATAAAAATAATTTGTCTTCTTAGTTTACAGAGCTAAAGAATAATTTCTATCACCCTCATTTACAAAGCTTCATGATTGCTGTCTAAATATAGAATGATTTTTTTGGCAGTTTTAACCATGTTTTTGAGAACAATGCAGAACTTCTGTGTAGGAGATCACTTGTTTCCGAAGAACGATTTCACTGTTAATAAACTTTGAACCACCTTCAAAATTTCAAATTTCTTAATATAAACTGAATGTCTCACACCTTGTTTTTATATTGACTGCAAATAATATGAAGAAGATAATTAATCTAAATTAGGTTATCATGCTGTAACTTCCCACTAAAAGATATGAAAGGTTGTATTACTTTTTCCCAAGTAATCAAATGAATATATCTATTTTGAGGAATAATCCTTTGTTGATATACATTCTAGGTAAATTAATGATATTTTAAAATTCTAAGTTTAGTCAGTTCACAGAATCACACAGAATCACAGAAATTCAAGGCTGGAAGAGACCTATAAGATCATCAAGTCCAACCCGTGTTCTAACTATTCAACTAGATCATGGCAGCAAGTGCCACATCCAGTCTTTTTTTGAACTCCTCGAGGAATGATGACTCCACCACCTCACTGGGTAGATGATTCCAGTATCTGACCACTCTTTCTATAAAATACTTCCTTCTTAATTCTAACTTGCATCTCCCTTGACGCAGCTTGAGACTGTGTCCTCTTGTTCTATCTGTTGTTGCCCGGAGAAAGAGACCGACCCCCAACTCACCACAGCCACCCTTCAGGAAGTTGTAGAGAGTGATAAGGTCACCCCTGAGTCTCCTTTTCTCCAGGCTAAACAACCCCAGCTCCCTCAATCGTTCTTCATATGGCTTGTGCTCCAAGCCCCTTACCAACCTCGTTGCCCTCCTCTGGACACGCTCAAGCATCTCAACGTCCCTCCTAAAGTGAGGGGCCCAGAACTGGATGCAATACTCCAAGTGAGGCCTCACCAGTGCCGAGTACAGGGGAAGAATGACCTCCCTGCTACTGCTGGCCACACCATTCCTGATACTGGCCAGGATGCCATTGGCCCTCTTGGCCACCTGGGCACACTGCTGGCTCATATTCAATCGACTGTCAACCAGCACCCCCAGGTCCCTTTCCATCTGAGCACTGTCCAGCCACACCGTCCCCAGTTTATATCGGTAGAGGGGGTTATTGCGGCCAAAGTGCAGTACTCGGCACTTGGACTTATTGAAGATCATCCCGTTTGATTCTGCCCATGCATCCAACCATTCCAAATCTTTCTGCAGAGCCCTACGTCCCTCTAGCAGATCTACACACATTCCCAATTTAGTATCATCAGCAAATTTACTAATAAAAGACTCTAAGCCCTCATCCATGTCGTCAATAAAAATATTGAACAGAATTGGCCCCAACACAGACCCCTGAGGGACACCACTGGTGACTGGTCGTCAGCTGGATGCAACACCATTCACCACCACTCTCTGGGCCCGGCCATCTAGCCAGTTCTGAATCCAGCAAAGGGTATTCCTGTCCAGACCACAGCCTGCGAGTTTGTCTAGGAGTAAGCTATGGGAGACAGTGTCAAAGGCCTTGCTAAAATCCAAGTAAACAACATCTACTGCCTTCCCTGCATCCACTAGCCGGGTTACCTGGTCATAAAAGGTGACCAGGTTAGTCAGACATGATCTACCTCTCCTAAATCCATGCTGGCTGGGTCTGATACCCAGGCCATCCTGCAAATTTTGCATGATGGTGCGTAATATAAACTGTTCCATTATTTTGCCAGGTATAGAGGTCAGGCTGACTGGTCTATAATTGCCAGGATCTTCCTTTACACCTTTTTTGTGAATGGGTATCACATTGGCCAGCTTCCAGTCATCCGGAACCTCACCAGTAAGCCATGACTGTTGGTAAATGATGGAGAGTGGCTTTGCAAATTCATTTGCCAGCTCTCTCATTACCCTGGGGTGGATCCCGTCTGGTCCCATAAATTTATGAATATCTAAGCATTTCAATAGTTCTATGACAGCCTCCTCTTGGATAATGTGGGAACCATTCTGCTCCCTAAAACCATCAACCAGCCCAGGCGGGTGGGAGTCTTGAGGGCAAGTCATCTTCCCATTAAAAACTGAGGCAAAATAGGCATTAAACACTTCTGCCTTCTCCTCATCTGCAAATACTAACTTCCCACCTTTGTCCAATAAAGAACAAAGGCTGGTCTTACCTTTCTTCCTACCATTAATATATTTATAAAAACTTTTTTTATTATCCTTAACAGTAGTCGCCATTCTGAGTTCAAACTGAGCTTTGGCCTCCCTAATTTTTTTTCTGCATACTCTAGCAGCCCTCTTGAATACCTCCTTGGAGACCTGACCCTTCTTCCAATGCTGATACATCCTCTTTTTGTTCCTGAGTTCCTCCAAGACCTCCTTTCCCAACCAGACTGGATGTTTACCCCGTTGACTGATCTTTCGGGATACAGGGATGGTCTGTTCCTGCGTCCTCAAGATCTCTGTTTTGAAGTAAGCCCACCCTTCCTGAACTCCTTTGTTTTTAAGGGCTGCTTCCCACGGGACGCTCTGAATGAGTCTCCTGAACAGGCCAAATTCCGCCCTCCGGAAGTCCAGTGCAAGAGTTCTACTGGTGCTCTTCCTGACTTCACCAAGTATTGAGAACTCTATTATTTCATGATCACTCTGCCCCAAACGACCTCCAACCACCACATCTCCCACCAGCCTATCTCTATTTGCAAACAGCACATCTAACATAGTCCCTCCCCTGGTGTGTTCATCCACCAGCTGCAACAAAAAATTGTCCTCCATACATTCTAAAAATTTCCTGGACTGCCTCTTTACTGCTGTATTAAGTTCCCAGCAGATATCTGGTAGGTTGAAGTCACCCACAAGAACAAGGGTTGATGATCTTGAAACATTGCCTAACTGCTTATAAAATAATTCATCTACTTCTTCTTCCTGATCGGGTCGACGATAACAGACTCCCAATATGGTGTCAGCCTTGTTGGTCTTCCCCTTAATTCTTATCCATAGACATTCAACTCCTTCTTCCTTTGTTTCAATTTCGATGGCGTCAAAAGTATGCTTACTATAAAGGGCTGCTACCCCACCTCCTCTTCTTCCTTTCCTATCTCTTCTGAAAAGTTTGTATCCATCCAGTGTAGTACTCCAGTTATGTGAGTCATCCCACCATGTTTCCGTGATGGCAACTACATCATAGCTTTGCAGTTGCACCATGGCCTCCAGCTCTTCTTGTTTATTGCCCAAACTGCGTGCATTGGTATACATGCACCTCATCTGGGCAACTGAGTTCACCCCTATCTTAGCCTTGCAATTCTTGGGCCTGTTTCCAGATAGCTCAGCTGGTTCCCCATCCCCCTTCAAACTTAGTTTAAAGCTCTCTCAATGAGGTCTGCCAGTTCGTGAGCTAAAATCCTTTTGCCCTTAACAGAGAGGTGTACCCCATCTGGTTCCAGCAGAGAAGATGCTGTAAAGGTTTCGCCATGATCAAAGAATCCAAAATTTTGCCTGTGACACCAACCCTTAAGCCACTTGTTGATGATACAGATTCTTCTGTTTCTTTCATCATTTTCCTCCGCCACCAATGGGACTGAGCAGAACACTACCTGTGCTCCTGCCCTGTCTATTACCTGACCCAGTACTTTAAAGTCCTTTCTAATTGCCTTGACACTCCTCTTCTCAATCTCATTGCTACCAGCCTGGAATATCAGCAGTGGGTAATAATCAGAGGGCTGAATCAGTCCAGGAAGTCTCTCAGTGATATTTTGTACCCAGGCCCCAGGGAGGCAACAGACTTCCCTGTGGGATGGGTCTGGTCGACATATATAGGGCCTTCAGTTCCCTTCAGGAGGGAGTCACCTACTACGATTACCCTTCTTTTCTTCTTGGTGCTAGAGGTAGTGATTCGTGTTGCAGGTGAATCATAATTGGGGGGTTCACTAGGCAGACAATTCACTCCTAAATCATCTAGTTGTATCTCTAGATCCAGAATGTCATACCTATTCTGAAGTGGTACTTGGCTGGATGATGGGGGGGAGGGAGGTCTTTTCATTTTTACCACCCCGCACAGGGACCCGTTTCCACTCCTCTTCATCCACCAATTGCCCTTCTGTTGCCTGAGAGTGGGAGGCATATAAGTCCTCAGTCTCTTGATTAGTAACCTCCCTTAAAGATGGTAGGGCTGAACTCCACCAGTCTATTTCCCTTTCACTTTCCCTAATACTCCTTAACCTTTCAACTTCCTCCCTAAGCTCAGCCACCAGTGAAAGGAGGTCATTCACTTGTTCACAGCGCAGGCAGGTTTCCTCCACAACACTCCCTGATGCCACCAATAAGCTCAAACACTCTGGGCACGGATGGGTCTGTACACTCGCGTCCTTTTTGGAGGGCCCAACTTGGTCACTTGTACCAGCCACAGCTTTTGACCGTGTAGAAACCATTATTAACAAACACTTCAGAAACAACCAGACAGCAGGGGATTCAAAATCCAGAGGTTCGGGAATCCAGGGATTCAAGAAATCCGAGGGTTTAGAAATCCAAGGATTCCAAAATCCGGGGTTACAGGAATCCAGGGGTTCAAGAATGCAGAGATTTGGAAGTTCCGGGATTTGGAAATCCGGGGTTTCAGAGTTCCAGGAATTCTCCAGCAGCAGGTCGGCACCGCAGGGCTACTAAGGAGGTAGCAGTTAATTGCTTCCTGATTTTGTTGACAGAGTTAAAGAGAATTAAATTAATTTTAGTTCTACCCTGTAAAATTCCAATAAACCTTATTCTGACAAAAAGTCAATGGCAGCAATAAG
Organism: Melozone crissalis; assembly: GCF_028551555.1. NCBI lineage: Eukaryota > Metazoa > Chordata > Aves > Passeriformes > Passerellidae > Melozone > Melozone crissalis. Next base: position 31,748,460 of record NW_026535791.1, read on the forward strand.
AAGCCTGCCCATGGATAAATATGGCCAGCTTCACAAGACCAGACGCTAGTCTATGAAGTAGCTGCTTACAAATCAACATGGACACACAAGCCAAACTATCAGATGGACCAATAATTATTAGAATGAGAATAAGAGCAGCATATTATTATTAAAAAAAAAAAGACATAAGACAATTCTGCAGAGAATTTGCAGAGTGCAGTTAAAGTCTCGGTACTCCATCTGTGTATACATTTAGCCATGAATAGTAACATTAGGCTTAAGCCAAAGTTACAGTTTGAGGACTTGAGGAATTTTCCATTCCTTCCCAAAATATGGGATTTTTTAAAAATTGTGTAGCTCTAATAGGTATCTAATGGCATGCATTTTTTCTGTGCTAAAATGTTCTGAATGTGTGTTTAAAAGTAGGAAAAATTTACCAACTAGTCTGTCTGGAGAAAAAGAATAATAAATAAAAATAAATTTTAAAAATTCAGGTAATGGTGATTCTATGATAGCAGTGTTTTCCTGCAGTCCTTTAGGTCAGGGGTTTGAGACTCAGAATATTATGGAAAATTTCAATTGCCTTCCTTGCCAAAGGATTTACAAAAGTATTTATACTGTGGGGATTCTAGATAGACTACAACAGTGCAAAGAGCAGTAACTTCTTTTCTCCTCTTGCATCTAATCTACTTTTACTTCAGAAATACTCCAAAACTCTTTTCAGAGAATGTTTCTCTTTGATCTGGTGGACAGAATATTAATACAGAAAGCAAAAGGAGAATGACTGCATTCCAGCCCCATGTAAAGCCAATATTTTTTATTATTTGTATAAAGCAGAAGAGGTGCAGCAATACAGTTTATACCAGATTTTGTGCTGGTGCCTGTGGTATTGAATATATAACATAACTGTGAAACCTAAACCTGTGTATATTTTCATCTATTCAACAATCAATACATTCTGCCACAGACATTTCATCTCAATATCAGCAAAACAAGCAAACAAAAATAAAAATCACGTTTTAAAATATGAAGTCCCAAATTATCATGCCAATATATTTAAACTTCTTTAATTCACACTGTATGACAGGATTTTTAGTCTTCAATGGAATTTTTAAAAGCATCTATGCTCACTTTTTCCTCTTTAACATCTACATTTTCTTTGAAGTATATTTGCTGATTCTATATGCTTGTCTTAGCTGAAGAATATTTAGATCTTACTTGATGAGTAAGATGTTTATAATTTGCTGACCTAGTACAACTATTATGCAGATTCAGAAGACAGGCTCTGCCTCCTGCTTCTGTTATGATATTAAAACCGTGTTAGATGGTTGGAAAAAATGGCAAAAATTTATATTGCTATAATTAAATAAGGTTGAAGGATAATTATATATTATATGTTATATGTTATATGTTATATGTTATATGTTATATTATTATATATTTTATATATTATATTTTATATAACAATATATAATATTGCTATAATTAAATAAGGTTGAAGGAAGAGATTCCTAAGTAGAATAGTCGCCTGTCATTAGTTTGCTTCTTACTGACAGGTTGTCTTACACCACCTAGCTTTTCCTGCAGGACATGCTTATAATCTTTCTATTTGTATACAAAAAACAATACAAAAGAATTTACATATGTACTCCTATATATACATGCATATACAGTTGTGTATGTATTTACCAATTATACACCATTTTTCTCAAAATTCCTGATGCTAGAAAGATGAAAATGTATTTAACTGTCTTCAATAATGTCTCTCATAAATAAAAACATCTGAATATTATTTTAATATGAAAATTCAAATGGTAGAAAACATTTTGATTGCTCCCTGTCATAAACTCCTTAGATAAATACATTTACTAGAGATATGTATTGGCAAGCACCATTTCCATTCCTCAGACTTTGTTCTCTAACCTTGTTCATTCTCCTTAATTTTAGCCACCTATTCAAAAAACATAACTGGGGATTCCATTCATCATGAACTCACTCTGTAGTTAGTTGAAAGTGAAAAAAATACTTTAAAAAGCAATTCAGTGTTAAATACATTGACATCTAGGGAGGATTATCTCTTTCTACTTATTAGGGAGGAATCTGAGATAAACATATTCCTCCTCGGTGACTATCAACTAAATAGTTGCTGTTGAGTAGAAAAACCTTCATTATTTTTTATAACTTCAGCCAAATTATCTTTTATCAGCCAAATACCTTTCATGCTCTGCTAATGGCATCATAAACTTAGCAACTGCTCTTTATTCTTGGGTTCCAAAACAGAAAAGCACCATATTCCTGTTCTACAGAGGTAAACAAACTTCATAGATGAAATGCATTTCCCAAGATAACAGCAAATACAAATCAGAACTTCAGTACATGTAAGTTGACCAGTATACATATGTGAAGTAGTCTTTGCTCATTTTGGATTTATCTCATTAAATCTCACTGTCTAAAAAGTGTAAAGTAGTTTATCAAGTTGTTTCCCACTTTGGAAATGCCTATCTCCTCTCTATGACAATAGATAAAATTTTCTTGAAGGGATTGAGCTAGATGCCAAAGTTCTTGTCATGGTTTAAGCCCAGCTCGCAACTGAACACCACACAATCACTCCAAACCAAAAAACCCCCAAAAAACCACAAAAACCAACCCCCGCCCCCCACAAAAAAAAAAAAAAAAACAACAAAAAAACAACTAACAAACCAAAAACAACCAAGTACGAAATGCTCCACAAAAGCATAATATGTGCTTTTTTCCTTTCTTCAAGCAAATAAAAGCATTGCCACAGGCAAAGAAACAATATCCATGGTCAATCAACAACTTTTGGAATGAATGCAAGCTTCTGTATACACTTGGAATTATTTTCATCCTGTAAACGTTCAAGGAAAAAAATCTTTCTGCATTCAGCCTTAGAAAAATTGCAGTTATAGCCTTTCAATATTTTCAGTGAAATTTTTCCTTTATTCTAAGTAAAAGTTAGTCTTATTTTTTTAATAATGAGAGCTCTATTACTGAGTTGCTAAATGACTCATCTGAAATTTTGTAGTCAAAACTGAATTTGAAAAATTTAGAAATGAAATTTTGCAACCCTTACTGATTTGAAATTAGCTAAATAAAACGAGTAGATTTTTTATGTGAGACAGATATCAGACCTAGACACAGTAAATAAATATCACACTGAAAATTCATAAGAAACCTAACAAAAGAAAAGCATTGCATGAAATGGGACCTCTCACAGAGCTGTTTTTGTTAAGTGGTAGCCAAATTGACAATTACTGGCAATTTGGCAATTACTGAGCCCAGAATTTAAAGTTCATTGCCTCTTTTTTTTTTTTTTTTAATCGCTTTCTTAAAAACAGCTTTTTTTAAAAAAAATTAGAGACATAAAAAACCCAAACTTTATAGCTCACTAAAGAGTAGTCTATGACATACCATCTTTTAAAATATGTGGCCAGTTATCATGATAGAGTTGATTCTTAGAGTGGGCTGTGTCTATACTCAGTGGGACTAACACTGGATTAGTCACCATGGCTACTAATAGTGTTGCTCTTTCAGGACAGATGGGATCATCACACTGGGATCCTAGTGTCAGCAGGTGACCATGCTGATTTAATTTTTTTTGTCTGTACAGTTCATGTTCCAAGTGAACTAACATTACCACTGTGCATAATCCTTCATCTTTTTTTTTTTTATTCCTAGCAGATATGACCCTCAAAACATTTCTCCCAACCTGCAGGAGTGCTGTAGGCACAGTAGGCATGGACCTGTGGGAAGTAGATGGTAGGATAAGTGTGGATGTATAAATGCTGTTGATGTTCAGCTATGGCAATAAAGTCAAATTATCTCCTCCCTCCACCCCAAAACCTTTTTGCCAGATACAGTTTGACTGTATTGTAACTGGATAAAGTATACAAATCTGCATGGAGCAACAAAGAATAATTTTCAGTGTATATGGATTCTCAAATACCTTCGTAGAAATTATGTCTTTCTTTCAGCAACCATAGAATGACAAGAAACCAAAAATGGAGTAAAGTCTACTTTCTACCTGACACAGATATTTTATTTTCAAAGGCAGAAACAGAAATCATTAAGAGCTGAAATTTCTGTCAGTAGTTGTTACAGGTACAGCTTGCCCAACTGGAACTCTCCTGAGCATGCAATTTCAGTTTTCCTTCAAAGCCCAAACAGTTATCTCTGGCTCAGCAAGGATAATGTAAAACTTCCCTCTGAATGGTCCCACCATTGATAGCTGAAATGCATCAGTGCCTTAATATTTTTTCACTGGTATTATTATTAGCACCATTATTATTGTTGGTGTTATATTTTTTATTATTGATTTTATTACTAAAAGGTTTTTTTATTATGAAAAATTTGTTATTTGTTACTGGAAAAAGTTGGGGTTTTTGAATAATGAGATATTTAACCACCTGTGGATTATCCCACTTTGGATGAAAACTCAAATAATTGATATCTCAGATCTAACTTATTTTTTCAAAACATAAACAATATTTTAATTTTGTTCTTCATTTAATTTCTACATTTTCTTCTGTATAATGTTATATATATTACATCTATATAAGTGATAAAAAAAGTGATATGATTTTTTTAACAATAGATTTTTCTCATTAAATTGCAAAATTTAATGAGGATTTTTTCAATCTTTTTAGTTCTTTATGTGAATGGGAAGTAGCAGAGAAGTCTGATATTGCCTCTGAGTGCAGGGAAGTGCTCAAACTGTGCACCAGATTGTATTGAGCGCAGCACTTCTACTGCATCACAAAATATGATTAAGGTTACTCTGTTTGGTAAGTGCATGATCAAACATACATTTATCACAGAGGAGATTTTAGCTGCAGGTAGACGAGACAAACTGTTTGGACATGTTTTTTAAAGTATGTTTGGACTTGATTTTATTTCTATAATTAAATTATTACAGTGGAATAGTTCAAGGTGGTGTGTGGGCATTAAATGTAACAACTATACCTCACTTTCAGATGCTTCCTGAATATCTCCACCATTCTAATAAGCATTTATCCTGTCCTTTTACAGCAGCATCCTTTTATGGATGACCTTGACATCATCCATAACACTCTTCATTGCAGATTTTGGGGTTTTTTTTGCTGAAGATTTGTGTTTTCCTTTGAGTTTTGGACTACATAGTGTTAGATATCAGAGGAAGTAGTATGGATTTTAATTATTGACACATTTTCTTTTATTGTAGCATAGCATGACATTTTCTGAAAACAGAAATCTTAAAATGTGTTTAAAATGAGACAAATGAATAAAGTAAGTTGCAAAAATAATAATCAAATCAAAAACATTAAATGAAAATGAGATTTTTAAATTTTTCCTTTAGTTCAGGAAAATATTGTTTTAAGTTTCAGATGGTAATTCTTATATAAGGAATTTATTTGAAAGTCAAGAGGGAATGAATTTAGTGTGTATATAAAGACAGAAGGAGGTTTCTAAAGTGTATAAAATGAGATTTAAGCTATCTGCTTTAAACATGTGTAAGCTTTTATTGAATAAGTTGTGATGGAGCAGAGAGTTCATAAATGCAGAGCCTGCAGGACTCATCAGAGACAGGGACTTGAGGACCTTCAGAGTGAAGAATAAACTGTTTGGAGAAAAGTCTAAGATGAATTTGGGGAAGCATGGAGAAGAGATCAAGGACATAACTGTGAAAAAGAGTGGTGATTGCATAGAAGCAAGTTGTCCTATCAGCCTTCTTGCCTTTTGCTGATGAGAAAGGGAATTGGAACACTGGGGAGACTGTAGTGTCCTACACTCTGCTGGAGACTTGAAGGAAGGAAGAAGAGAATGTACTGAAATTCAGGAGCACAGTGCAAAATTGAGTGAAAATGAATAAAAACTGAAAGGAGGACTATAGTCCAATACTGGATGGGGCTATAGTCTAGTATTGCATGGGACACTGATTTAAAGGTATTTCAAGAGCAACAGAAATGATAGTAGAGATGAAAATCAAAATGGGTTCCATAAGCAGTCAAGCATAAATGCAGAATGTCTTAACAAAATGTAAATCAGGGAGATAAAAAAAGCACAAATTATTAAACACAATTTCAGCAATCATTCCCAGTCATTCTGCTTCAGGCTTAAACAAGACATGAGCAGTACTTTTGGCAAGTGAATATGCCTTTGTTACAAAGCAGAATTAACCATGGCAAAAAAATTTGAGACATGTAAAAGTAAATAAAAACAATTTTTTTGAATGAAGGCTAAATGTAATTTAAGTTTTAATGTAAATATACTTGATAGTGAAAACTGAAAGTTTTTAGACTGTTTGGTTCTATAAAATTGCATTCAGCAATTTTATAGAAACTGATTGATTAGCACTTAGCAAATAGGAAGAAAGAAACCCCAATAAAACCCAAACAACATAGGCTAAAATGATATCATCTTAAAAATTCTGTAAACATTTTTTAATACAGTGGCATTTATGAAATCTGTTAAGAGATATAGTACTAGGCAAGATTCCAAGGACAGGCTTTAATATTGGAAAGATGCTACAGTGTGATAGGCTTCCACTTTCATCAGTCTATTATGTCTTTAATACATTTTAACGGTGTCATATTAGTCAGCCTTACCAACATTTTTAGTCACCAGTGTTTGAGACCATGTCAGAGGATATCCCTAGAGGTTACATGTACTAGATGTTGCTCAGCCCTGAAGGTAGTGTATGTGTTTTCTTTTTCCCTGTTTCATTTTTAGATCACAATTGTTTTCCAGTAAGCTTATACATGACAAAACTCTTTGCAAAGCAAAACATATCTCAGTTTTCAAAAAGCATGATAACACGTATCCAGAAGTCTGAATTTAAAGGGATGAGCATAAAAGAAAAATGGTCATAGTAGACAAATTACTGGAAATTTTATGAAAAAAAATACAAAGAAAGACTTGCTATAAACTACTGAAAACCTATGTCAGCTCACTTACTGCAACAACCCTTCAAACCAAACACCACACATTGTGGCATACTTCAGTTGTGTCTGAAAAAGATGTGCCCACTTTTGGGCGAATCTCTAGGACTGATCCATTGCTCATGTTGGGGATCTGTTCAGTAATTTCCTCATTTCTAAAGAACTCACATGTTTTATTCTTCTTCTATAGAAAACAAGTAAAAAGATGTAATGGGAGACAACTGGCACACGGTTGATATATTCCTGACACGAAGCTAGGATGAAACTTGGAATGATACAGAGAATGAAGATGTGCTCTCATACAGAAGGAAAAATTTTGTTTATCTTAACAAAACAATTGCATATGTGGCCTTGTCCTGTTGCTACTTTTGGCACCTTGACAAACAGTAATGATTGGTGTGGTCCCTTGGCCTGTTTCCACATGCATATGTCTGTCTAGCTATCTGTCTGCGTGGTGTGTGCATTATTTTTATGTGTGAACATAAATAAATAAATTTGTCTAAAAATGCAAAGGATGGGCTGTTAAAGGAAGCATCCAGAAAATCCTCTCCCCTAAAAATCTGTGTTCCTATATCAATATCCCTCATCTACAAAGATATTCCAAGTATTGAAGATAAAATCCACAATAAATTAGTGTCTGTCATAGTTCCTCTTCTTCTCAAAAACAAAACAAAACAAAAAACCCCACCCACCCAAAACTAAACATAAAAGTCAAAACAAAACAACAACAACAAAAATAACAACAAAGAAAAAAAAAAGGGAAAGTCTGTGAATGTTAAAAAAAATTTAAAAATATAATTTCTTCAAGGCTAAAAAATTTATGTTGCAAAACTGTCAAAACAAAGGTGTTTTTTTTAATAAATATTCAGTTTCAAGTCCTAGCTGCATTATGGAAGCCTTGACTTCTGGCTTACTGTGTGTTCTAATAAGTAAAAAACTAGTCTATGATAGCTTCCTGAGGAGTCAGATATACAGTTCAGGGTCTTGAAGTTACATTTTAGTGGAATATCTGATTCCGAGTGTCCACATAATTTGAAAACATATCTGTGAAAATAGCTGCTGCTGTCATTTTTCAGTGTATTAAATAGGATTAGATAATTTTTCAGAAATAGAAGCTTTTGTGACTAATCCTTTATGTGAAAATCTGTGATATTTTTTGTATGAAAATAACTAAATGTTAAATCTTTTTGGTGTTCTGACCAATATTTTATATTCTCCTCCCATTTTACATTATACATATTTTTCTGTTGTCTTCCCTCACGACTACCAGGAACAGAATGGGGAATGTTGTCTTCATTTCCTATACTATCAATGCAATGTTTTGTCATACAGTGCCAAAGGCACTCTTTGATTGCTATCTGAAGCTGATTTTATCAACATCTTCCGGGCATTTAGACCATGCCTACACTTATTTATTAATATACATCACAATGCTCCACAGGGCTCTGATCTATGATGATACTGCCAAGCAGCTGCTTGGAGCATGCCCTTATCAATATCTCAGTTGTTTCCTTGTATTTCATTTCACTTCATTTTAGATTTGTACAGTGCAAAAATCTACCACTAGAACTAGTTTTCTAGATGTGAAATTCTTTATCCAAGACATGGCTGTTTTTTACAAAAGGCAGGTTGAATTTCTAAGGTTACTAATGAATATTGGCGCCGGACATCACTGGGAAATCTGGGCAAATAAACTATCTTGATATTCAGTATTTTTAAAACTCTGAATTTACAAAGAACTAAAAAATGTAGTTTGTTGAAGTGATAGAAAAAATTGACAGTGAGAAAGAAAATTAATAGAATAATATGTGATAACCTCATAAATAATTGATATAAAATAATGATCAGAGGATTAAATTCTTGAGATGCAACTAGCTAGGACAGTTCCTACATTTTTGCATTTTTCAGTAAAGCAATTGCAGCTGCCAAATCACAGAGCTCTGTCAGCTGTCTTACTGGGTAGCAAAGGGCCATGAAGTCTGCTACTTGTAAACAGTGTTAATATGTTTGCAATTCATCCTAAGGAGTTGCATTTGAGTTTTAGCATTTCATTATTTACCTTGAAAGAAGTAAGCACAGTCCTCATAAGTATATATAGTGTTTGCTAAATCCTTTAAAATAATATTTTAAAATAACTTTCATATTTTTGTACTCTGCAGCTGCAGGTTTTCTCCTGCATAAACATAGCTGAATTTTCATGTAAAATGTTTTCAACATAATTCTTTTGGCTTTTGCAAAAAACTTATTAAAAAACGTTTTTTTTTGTGTTGGTTGGGAACACAATGCTGTTCCCCCACTGGCTCTCCAACATTTTTGAACTCTATAACTTGTCTTCTTTATCTCAGCCCCTAAGCTGGCAGAGGGGAAAAGCAGGAATTCCCAGACCAGAGTTTTTCTGCTTTACATGTTCATTGCACAACCAAAGTGCTTATTACCCTAAACAGACTATAAAAGGAAAGACTATAAAAGGAATCTGCTTGATAAAATCAAATGTCAATACCAATAAGTTGGTCATCTATAATAAGATTACATAAATCGAATCAAGCTGACAATTGGATTTATTTGGTTTTTTGGGGGTTTTTCCCCCTTAAGTAAAACATATAAAAGAAAAAAAAAAATCTGAGATTATCAGATACATATGTAGAAAATGCAGCAGGGAGAAAAATGCACTGCATTAGAAGTCTCATTATCCTGAGATTTGAGATACATAATATCAGGTCATTACAGTTTTTATTATCTTCTATCCTGTCTTTCCTTTCCATTCAGACATAAGTTGATTCATGTCTCATTGTGTGTGGTGCAGGACTGAAATTTATGAATCTCTATCTACTACAGAAATAAGAAGACATTAAAAAAATCCTCATAATGAAGTAGTGAAGGGGTCTTTCACTTTTCTGGTAGTACCTATAATATATTTGATTTACGACTACTGATTATAGAAAAGACAATAAAAAGGAGAGCATTGTGACATCACTAAAAATTGCAAATAATTATAACTTTATGGAAAAGAAGATAGGATTTGAGGGATATTGTAAATGGAAACAGATCTCCCTCCTTCTTTTCTTCTTTACACTTCAATTCCCTTGTCCCTTATAATGCGAGAATCTGGTAGGTGTCTCTGTCAGAGAGGAAAGCCTTATGCACTGAGCTGGGATTTCTTCTTTCATCCTTGCAGCCAGACAAGTTCCTCACTCACATATGCTTTGGAGCTCTTCTCAGTTGTACTTGGATTCTATGAAGTAAAGCTGCTGGCCTGAAAATGGAACATTAACAGCAAGAGAGACTATGTCTCATCTTCAGTTCCTTGCCTTCTCCATCACAGAGTGGCAATACCTTGAAAAAAGCACTAACTGGGTAAATCTAAGCAGGGTCAAGGCAGGAAGCTTTTCAAGAGAATGTGTCTCTGTTATTCAAGTAATTAAAATATGTATGTCTAAGCTAGCGGAGAAGTAATAATTCATTTATGTAATAAATATTAAATACTTCAAAAAAAAGGCCGCCTATTTTTCACAAGTTCTTGCAGACATTATTGGCTTTTGAGAAGTAAATTTTCAACTCCCATAAGACCAGGGTTTTATCATAATTCATTCAAATATTATTGAATTTACTCTGAATATTTGTATATTTTATTAAAAAAGGTTAAAACTCTTGTGGTATTTGGTTGTCCATTTGAGAGCATCTAACATGATGCTAAACAGTTTACAACCTTTAAGTTTTAACTTAAAATACTATTGGATTGCATGTTTGAGATTTTTTTCCTGAGTCATCTTCTATTTTGGGGATTCTTTTCAAATGAGCAGAGTTTTTGCATCCTTGAAAACTAATCTGCGACTGGGGAATAACATGGGAATCTTCCAGTAAAGTATTTTTTAAACTATTACCTATAAATCCATTTATTCTGTAAATACAGAGATATAGATTTCCCTCCTTTAATGGCTAGAAATTTAGCCCGCTTTTTCCCCTTATACTCACTATTACTCCTACATAATGTTATTTATCAGGGTCAACCTCTTAACTTTGTCAAAATCCATGGTATGTTTTCTTCCCCAACACTTTGCTTTTATTCTTTAAGTCAAAAACAGTAGGGTAGAAGTACAATAAATCCTTAAGCTGTTTAAGTTACTATCAGAACAAAATGCACATCACTTACAGCAGCTGATTGTTTAAAAAATAGATGCATATGCTATTTGATTTTTTTGTTCACTAGAATTACTTTCTTTTTCCCTTCTTAACAAAAATTCTCTTCTTTTGATCTTATTCAGAAAAGCAGTAATTCTTTTTTAGGACACTTGAAACCCTCAATAGATGCTGATTTTTCCACAACATCTGCCATGTTCCTATTTTTCCATGCTGAACAGACGTTTTTTAAAAGTAAATGCAGAGCAAAACAGATTTTGCTAAACCTTAATTAGCATTTTTATAAAATACTTCACCCATAGAATTTAATAGGAGAACTCTTTATGGCTTGACTGGTTTAGCCCAACAGTGGATATATTGACATTTTACTTTTCAACTGGATAGAGATTGCTAGACATGATTTAACCTTTCATGTGCTTTAGAGCAAAATTTTAAACCACTATGCTCTTCTAATTGTATCAGCACTCATTTAACTTAAAATACCAAGACAGTGAAAACCTTATATTGTCCTGCCCTTCTTACAACAAATACTCAGAACCAAAAACATAGTGCAGTTTATCATGAGGGCTTTGTAACTCAAGGGCAAAATTCCCTTTGAAACACTGTTACATTGAAACACACAGCTAATGTTTATATCAAAAAACTTTGCCGTAAAAATACTCCATGTATATTATATAGACAGAAAGCTGTGTTTACAGTAAAACCTCCTTTGCCTTCAAAAATTGACAACTTTCTAAGAATAATTTCTGTGCTGACAATAAAAGTCCCCTAACTCTTCAGAAATAGGACATTCAGACTTTTTTTTTCCCCAATTGCAGCTGCCATAATAATTTGAAATACATTTCTTTTTATTCATTTTTTCTCACTGTTGCATATTCCCACTCACTGTGATGGCCAAGCTGCATCTATGATGATATGAGAAAGAAAAATACACCACCACGAAAAAGAGCTCCCGGGTGCACCACCGGTCAGACAGCGTAATTGAAGAGGACTGCTTTCTGATGGGAAATGTGATGTACAAAAGAGCTCAAGAGTGTTCAAATGAGCTGCCACTAAAGCGTCTCTGAAAATGCAGAAGTATTTTGTCAATATTGTTGTTGGAGGTTAGAAATGATTCTGTCACTTTCAGAATTTCAGTCTTGTTTCCAGATAATCTCTGCTTAATTCTGAAAGAGAGAAGGCTTATTTCTACTATTACGATGATGTTAGCCTTTTTAACTGTCACAGTTTAAATTTAAAAAAAAGGAAAAGACAAACATATATTCTGTTGATGAATTCTCATCACATTGGATTGTTTCTGACAACGAAAGAATATTAGGCATATTCTAGCTGTTCTAATAAATTTTAACGTTTTTAGCATGTTTAGATGCTAGAAAACAACTTTGATAACAACAATGTAAATTATATTTAGTTCAGCTTTCATAATTTCTCTTTCATTGGTATTTACTTCCACAAATGTGTCTTAAACTTGAGATTTTTTTCAATATTTCTTTACATGGCAGCCTTTCTGTAATGGTATTATTTTTTTAAAAGGCATGGCAGTGGAGGAACCCAGCTTTGAAACTTTTGAAAGAGGTAACATCTTCAATGTTTTATCACCTCTGCATGTCTAAAATAAAATTTCTCAAAGTTAATTCTATTTCTGTGCCACAGACTAATTGCATTTGTTTTCTTCCATCAGTTGCATCTAACTAAATATTAGTTTTAATCTCTAAATTATTACTATTCCCCCCAGTTAATTTCTTTTTTCTCCTAGAAGTTGTCACATCTGCCAGCTCATCTGTTACATAGACAATTAAGTATCCAGCTTTTAAGTACTCACAGATCCTTATCTTTTCCTAAGTTCCTACAGATCACCTCAACTTTATAAAGATTATTGACATTTTCAAGATAGCTAAGGGATGTGCTTCTTTCAGCGTGTCCATAGCATCTAATACAATCAATATTTAGGCTGAGGATTGTCTAAGAGACTGGGGTTTTTTCAAATTTCACTGCTGTTGGGATTTTTTGTTGTTATTTTTTGGTTTAGATTTGGTGGTTTTCTTTAGTTAGTTTTTTTATTAGTTTGTTAGTTTTGGTAGTTGCCTTAGTGGGGGGTTTGGTTTTCCACAAAAACTTTCAGCTGATTACACATGGGAGCTCTGGAAAAAGACTCTTCCTGTCTCCCTGGAATTAGAGTTCTGCAAAGTCCCAGGGTTCCCTGTGTTGCCAAATGCCTTATACAGCTGAAGGTTGTTCTGAAATGTCTCTTAATTGAGCTTGATCTTTGCAGATGAGTGCACTTCATAGGCACATTTCTGTAGTGGTAGAATACTGAAAGAAAGTACTGACTCCTTGTTGTGCACAGCAGAGCTTGTGTTAGCTCACACTGCCCAAGGCCTTCTGACAGAAGCTGGAATATGTTAAACACAGTAAGGAAAAATTTTGTTTGTTTTGTTTTATCTTTCAATTAGTTCAATACTTGAAAATACAGCTCGGAGGTCAGATAAGCATATCTGCCTAGTTAAAACTTCTTCCAAGTTCATTTAATCTGAATAACTCTATTGTTAATTATGTATTTGTTAAAAAATACATAAACCAAAATGTCTTTCAACAGATACCCTTTGGGGAAGGATAAGGGAAACCTAAGAATGAAATACCTCATCTTTCTAGCTTCCAGAATTATAGATTCTTCATAAAAATCTGTTATCATATTTTACCCAATAAAAAAATTTATGAGCAGGATAGTTTGTAACTTTATTGCAGAAGAACTGAAGAAAGTGAAAAGCTGGACATTCAAATATGTCTCACCTGTCTTGTAACTGTGAATACAGCTGTTCTGTTTGTGCCTAGACCTGCCTAGAATGTCTTACAAAACTGTAAGAACTTCAAAGCTGCTGGTTTGATTTCCCTTTGATTCTGGTCATACTGCTGTAAAAGTCTGTAGGCATTTTTTGCCCTCATTATTCAAGTTTCATGTTGTTTAACTGTCTTTTTGTATTTAGGTAAAAATGTGGATCAAAGTAAAAACAAATGTAACTAGTTTTTAAGTAAAAATAAGTTAATATAGTTATAATTTATTTATTCACAGTATTAGACATTCTTTCCCCTTTTCATCAGTTTCTTTACTTCATCTTTTTTTCCATCTTGGTGTCTCTTTTTCTCCCAGATCAATACATCATACTTTCCTTTCTTGTGCATTTTTCTTATCCCAGGTGTAAGTGTTATCTTTGTTATATTAATTCCTCTCATATGTAGAACTCATAATAATAGCTTACTTTTCCTCACTCAAGTTTGAATTTTTGAAAGCAGATATACACCTGATTTGGAACATTTTAGAAGCTAGTAGAAATCATCATTGTTAAGATAAGAGAAAAATTAGTAACTCTGAATTTCCATGAGTTCACTCATCAAAAAGAGGTGATGCTGACAAAATTCTTATCTGGCAATATAAATTCCAGAGATACTGTTTCTTAACTGTCCTTTTAGTTCTTCTTACAGTTTTGTATGACATGCAGTGCAAGATTCTTAATGTTATTTGTTGCCAGTATAATAGTCATAATACAGGGAGATAGCAGAAGAGATTTTGCACTTTTAGAGTCCAGATGCATTACTGATAGAGATAACAGGGCTGGTCATGTGTGCAAAGCTACTTCTTTAGCCAATAATTCCTGGGGTGATGTAGGACCTCACCAGCAAGTCATCTGAAGATATGAATTAATAGACTGCCTTGAGAAAATAGAATACTTGGAAAGAGACTGAAGCTTCCTATTGAATATTTCACTCATTTTGCAACAGTCATCCAGGGGATAACTTTGGGCAGCTCTAGAATTCCACATGTACGTGTCCTGCTGTGCCCAGCCCAATTTCTACATCCAAATTTCTTGACTGAACAAATGGATTGAGGTATTGAGTGAATATAGAAGAAGTACTTGAGGCCGTTGGTGGATGAGAAGCTCAACACGACCCAGCAATATGCACCCAGAAATCCAACCACATCCTGGGCTGCGTTAAAGAAGCGTGACTGGCAAGACAAGAGATGAGCCACCTCCTCTACTCAGCTCTCAAGAGATCCCACAGTGGAGTACTGCATCCAGTTCTGGGGCCTCCAACATAAGAAGGACATGGACCTCTTGGAGTGAGTCCAGAGGAGGGGCAAGAAGATGTTTTGTCTCATGCTCCAGCACCTCTCTTATGGAGACAAGTTGAGAGAGCTGGGGTTCTTGAACCTGGAGAAAAAAAAGCTCTGGCAAGGCCCTATAGCAGCCTCCAGTACCTAAAGGAGACCTACAGTAAAGTGTGAGGACTTTTTACACGGGGTTGTAGTAATAGGACTAGGGTTAATGTCTTGTAATTGAAAGAGGGTACATTTAGATTAGCTATTGAAAGAAATTCTTTACTGTGAGGGTGATGAGGCACCAGAAGAGGTTGCCCAGAGAAAATGTGGTTGCCCCATCCCTGGTAGATGAGGCCAGCTTAGATGGGATTTTGAGAAACCTGGTCTAGTGAAAAATGTCCCTGTCCATGGCAGAAGGCTTTGGACTAGATGATGTCTAAGGCTCCTTCCGACTCAAACCTTTCTACAATTCTTTGATAAACATCCATGGTGGTGTGCCCCCAATAGTCATCATTATATATTCCATTTTATCTATAAATAGGGGAGACGAGAGGAGAGGAGAGGAGAGGAGAGGAGAGGAGAGGAGAGGAGAGGAGAGGAGAGGGGAAAAAGAAAATATTAATCTGATAAATTTACCTTGATTTTCCTCATCTATTATACAGAATAACTATAAATGAATAAAAACTTTCTACTTGCATAACTTATGTCACTGAACATTGTCACAAGAAATTTTGGGTTCTGGATTTGCAGGGATATGGGTGAATTCAATGCAAAACTTAGATAAAATCTTTCATAGGCATTTGAATAAAACCAGCTAGGGAAATTCCATCATAGAAGTTGAAAACAATTTTTTTTTTTTAGTCATGAGCCATATTTTGCAGATGTTTGTTATTGTGGATTGTCTGTCATATCACCCCAGTATTTCCACATTTCATTGTGTAATTTTTCCAGAGGGGGTACTTAATAATGTGTATGGTCATATCATGGACATGATTTTACTGGACATGATTTTACCATATCATGGACTATGTGACTGTATTACTCACAAACTACCAAGGATGCATTCTTCCCACAAAGTATAAATGTTTTTAGCAGTAGACACCATGAAGTTTTAAGCTATGTCCCTGAGAACAGTCATACTGGTTGGTTTTCAGAATCAGAAAAATTGGTGTTTCATTGGTCCCACAAGGAAATCGTAGGGAAAATTTCAAAACTAGCCAAGACTTCATGTCCTGATAGAGAGAATGTTTAACACAAGGCTTGTTGCTCTTTCCACCTCTTTGTCCAGTTTATCAATAGATGGCAGCAAATAGCCCTTTTAACTCTGATCTCCAGCACAGAGGGTTACACACATTTATTTATTTTGAGTTCTTTCGTATTTCTTCCTTTCTTTCTGAGACAGTCATGTACAAGACTATGTTACAATGCAGTTAGACTATACAATGTACACATCTTCAGTATGTAACTTCACCAGATCCTCTCTGGGGAGAATTCATAGGGTTTCACTGAGAGCTGTAAACAGTTCCTGCCAAAACCAAGTTAGGAAGGAAGTGTGTATGCATCCTGTAGAAATTCACTGAAATAATTCAGTGACAGATTGAAATATCCCATCTTTAAGTTTCCATTTGCTGACAGGCTGAAAGACAGTCTCTAAAATCAAGGTTGCAATTTTTGATTTTTTTTCCTTATGTTCCTCAGTTTTAAGTTTTGTAAAAGTTTTTTTTCTTCACTTAGACATTTGCAGTATTCCTTGTGCAGCTCATCCTAGCAAAGCCCCTTGAACCTAGTCAGTCTGGATAGAAAAGATGTGTACTTATTTGTAAGTGATAAAAATGCTCTCTAAAGTTACAGAATATCTTTGCAGATTTCACTCTATGTGCTCAGAAATATTTTTTTCACTTCCTATTACTATGTTCTGAGAAGCTTTTTCTTTTAGATAAAGGGAAAGGGAAAGGGAAAGGGAAAGGGAAAGGGAAAGGGAAAGGGAAAGGAATTAATAAGAACCATGGGGTTCATTAAAAGAGGCATGACCACAGGTTCAGGAAGGAGATTGTCCCCCACTACTCTGCCCTGGTGAGACCCCATGTAGAGTGCTGCATCCTGCTTTGGGGTCCCCAGGAATAAAGAGACACGGACCTGTAAGAACAGTCCAGAGGAGGGCCAAATAAATAATCAGAAGGCTAGAATTATGAAGACAGGCTGAGAGAGATTTGCAATTAAACAGGGAGAAGAGAAGGCTCTGGGGAGACTTTCTAGCAGCCTTCCAGTACCCAAGCAGGGTTTAAAAAATAGAGGTAAAATGATTTTCACATGGGCAGATTGTGATAGGACAAGGGGTAACGTTTTTAAAGTGAATAAGGAGGAATTCAGGCAAGGTATTAGTAAGAAATTCTTTACTGTGAGGGTGATGAGGCACTGGAACAGGTTGCTCAGAGATGTTGTGGATGCTCCATCCCTGTGAGTATTTAAGGTCAGACTGGATGGGGCAGTGAGAAACCTGGTCTAATGGAAGATGTGCTTGCTCAGGCAGTGCAGGGAGAACTAGATGATCTTTCAGTTCCTTCCAATCCAAGCTGCTATCCTGCAATGCAATGATTCTATCAGCTTTGCTGAGAATCATCTTTTGGAATCAGTTTCCTGATACGTGAGCTAGCGACACTTTCTTCAACTCACTCTGCAGTAAGTGTACTCTTTCTCACTGTGTGTTACCATGATGATGCTCTTGGGATATAAAAAGAAGATAGTTAAAAAAGAGTAATAGATAGCTAAAAATATTTTGATGCAGTATGTATTAGAAAGCTGAAAATAAAAAGAAAAAAACCACCTTAAATATCAACTTTTCTGACACCTCTATATAACAAAAGGAGTTAATTTTTTCTACTGAGAACTATGGGCCAAACATGTCCCTAATAAAAAAGGACAGGAAGAAATGCTGAGGGTTCATGTGAGATCCCAGGTACCTTGAAGATTTAATTTACTATCTAATACAATAGATCTGTACCTTAGTACATCCAAATAAATTAAAAACTGTATGAGTCATACTTTTTTTTAACAGAGTTATTAATTTTTGAAATAAAAATATTTGTCTAGATGTTTATGGTCTCAACTCATCTTGGATTTTTTTGGAAAAACAAGAGGCATGAATTGATTTTTAAAAAAAGTAGGTATTAATAGAAAGGAAGGGAGAAAAAAAAAAACAGTGAACTCTTTAAAATATCCTGGAAATGATAGATATTGAATATGCATTTAAACAATTACCAATGTGAAATGAATTTAACACAGGTTGTATAATTTATTGTCTGGCACTGCTTGGTTACTTAGTTAAGCCAATAAAATTATTGAGATTTGGAAATGAAAATGAAAGCTTGTCTTCATTTACTCAAGATGTGTTTCACTTGTAACTCAAGTTTTATTTATACATATTGATTTTTTTATAAATTATTTTCCTACAGTAATTATAAATTTCACTTTTGAGATTTAACATGTCATATGTGAAATGAATTGTAAAAGGTCACATTCTACTTCTACATCTTGAGCCAATGTTGTAAAGAAATTGAAAAATGCTGTATTCAGTGTTTAGGCCCCTGAAGTTTTTGTCCTTTCTACATTACCTATGACAGAACACAGATGTTGCCAGCAAAACGAACACACTTGTATGAAACCAGTGAGACTGAATTGATAGTGACCAGTCCACCACTTCCTAATTAGTTTTATTTTTTATTTTCTTAAATTGTCGTGCTTTAATTATTTTTAAAGAAAATATTATGTGAAAACCCATCACTGTGATACTATTAGGCAAATAAACGTATTTCATTGTTGTTGTAATGTATTGAGCCTGACTGCCTTCCAGGTGTGCACCAAAGCTACTCTATCACTCTTCTTCCTCAATTGGATAGGGGAGAGAAAATAAAACTAAGGGTTCATGGGTTGAGATAAGGACAGGGAAATCAGTCACCAGTTGCTGTCTTGTACTAAATGGACACAGATCACGGAAAATTAATTTATTACACATCAGACTGGATTAGGACGATGAGAAGTGAAATCAAGTTTTAAAATACCTTCTCCCCAGTCCCTCCTTTCTTTCTGGCCTGAACTTCCATTTCCATTTTCTCTACCTCCTCCCCTCAAGCAGCATTAGAGGACAGGGAATGGAGGGGGATGGGGTTGGTTCCTCACATGCTCTTTCTGTCACTCCCTCCTCAGGAGGAGGAATCCTCACGCTCTTTCTCTGCTCTTGCATGGGCTTTCTGCCACAAGATACCGTTACCAGATATAGTTCCCAATGAACTTCACCAATGTGACTCCTTCCCCTGAGCTGCAGGTCTTCTTCATCTGCTCTAGCACAAGTCCCTTTCACAGGGTGCAGGTTTTTGAGTGTTTACTTTCTTGCAAGCTGCTTGAGACTTCAGGAAGTACTTGTGAGTTGATGGCTTCTGTGTGAAGGTCATCCTTGCTAAAGGGAAATTGAGGATGGTGAGCTTCAAGATGGTGGGACATTCTCCTTCCAGGTCTGCTGGAGCATTGCTGTGACACTCTGACACAAGGTCCAGGCAAGACTGAATATGGATTCTTGGAGTTGCACATACTCATAGACACACACACACATCAACAAAAATACTAGAAGAATGCCTTTATGGGTATCACACACAAAATCTGCACTAACTTAAACACAAACTACGCAAATGACCTGAACCTGTTCTTACTTGCTCTTTTAGTATAAAAGACAAGAGAAAAGACAACTAACAAGTAACAAGGGAAAAAAACAGGGAACCCTAGGAAACAGGTGGTGTGAGAAAAAAGAAGGAACAAAGGAAGAGGTATAGCTGAACAGAGCAGAGGCAGAAGTAGAATTGAAGGGGAAACATCACACCAGAAAAAGTCTGAGAAGGCAGGTTTTAGTAAAAACAGAAATTTTCCTTAAACAAGCATCCTATTGTATCTTCAGCTCAATAATATCTTCAGGTATTGAGAGTGTCTCAACAAATGGCCATCCAATTGATGTCTTTAAATTTAGAGATTGCATGGTCATAACAGCAAGAGTGACTCTAAATTTGGTTTTCAGAAATGCATCCCTCTGTGTGTCTATTTATTTTTCCTTTCTGAAACACTTTTGCCTCTATAAATAATTTTTCCATTTACAAGAGGAAAAGTACATCCTTACTTTTTGTTTTACCATGTGTCAGGATTATATCTTAATCAGATATCACTGTCTGGGAAACTAATAAAAAAAAGAGTTGTGCAGCATGATGCTAGTTGTAGGTGGCCCACTTCCAAGAGCACCATAAGCTTTAGCAGATGTTGGCCAGACTGTGCTAAATATGTGTCGGCAACTTTAGGAATCTCAGAACTCTTCAGTCAATGATCCTACACTGCTGCTTTCAGATGGGTTTTTAAATTTTTCTTTTTAATTTTTTTTTTAGCAGACGAACACTCAGAATTATGTGAATAGCAGAGAGAATATGCAAATAAGCAGGAACTCAAAGTCATTGTGAGCAATGGTACAAAGTGTCAGAAAGTAGATAGGACCAGCTGCTCCATAATGGATGGGAAGTCAAGTGAAATAACATGCCAGCAGGGCAGGAGTCTTGACATGCAGAGTATTGTCCGAAAGTACCCAGCCAGGGGGAGCAAAGCAGGAGCAGAGACAGAAAAAAAGAGATCTTTACAATACCACCTTGGGCTCTCATCTTCTCTGCACTGTAAATCTCAGGTTTTGACATTCTTATATTCTAAACCCAGAGGTGTTAAATATCCTTATTTATGTTACTAGCACAGTTCCCTATCTCTGCCATGGTGTCTGTAAACTGTGCACCACTGGAGATCATGAAACTGTTTTAAGTTACACCATACCTATCTGCTAATAAAATAGTTTGAAAAACACATGCAGTAGAATATTACAGACTTTTTAACAAAGCTGACAGAGAAAAAAAAAGGCAGAAAATTTACCAGCTTTCAAAAAAAACTTAAATTTCCCCAATCCCCCAAAAACCGCAAACAAAATGACAGAACCCATCCCCAACACTAAACACAAATCTCAATTAATTTAAATTTAAGGTTTTTAATACTATATTGAATGAAAAATCAATGTCACAATTCTAATGTAGACATCTATAAGCATATACAGTACTAAAGTGCCACTACGTGAATGAAGAGGCAAACTCCTAAACTAGTGATTTTTAAAGATACTGAAAATTTTGTTTTCTTGATATACCACTAAAATAGCAATTCAAAACTAATTGCACTAAATAATTTGTCCCTATTCTGTAGCTTTCTTATTTCTGTCTCCTGATTGGAACCTTTTTCTCTAAATATTAATACATACTGACTGTAGCAGTGTTTTAGTACTTGAAAATATTTTATTTCGACAAGCAGTGGTCTTTAGGAAAATGTTTTTATTGTAAGGAATTATGACTCATTGGGTAACAATCAGAGAAGATGTTAGAAAGAATTTAGCATCTAAATATCAAGAAATATTGGCATATAAACTTATCTTTTTAATCCTCTAAAAACTCCTCTAATTTATTGTCTCCATTGCATAATTTGTAGCATTGGATCTTAGATTATCTGTGCATAATTTAAAAAAACCAAAACTAACTGAGCATCAAATGCTTTAATTGTTCATTAAGTATTTGCTAACCATAGGAGCAAGTAACAATTAAAACTGTAGCTTGAATCAAATGTTAAAATCTAAGTAAATCTTTCTTGGATTTCATTTTTTTTCCCAGTGAACTCATTTCTGTACTGTTTTAAATGAAAGTCCCTGTTACTTTGGATTACCTTACCTTTGATTTCTAGAAGGGTCCTGCCTAAAGCTTAGATAATCATGAGTTTTTTTGCAGGGGGGGAAGAGAAACAGATACCTCCAGCAGAAGATTCTTCTTGCTGTAATCCGATTCACACAAACAGCTTGGAGGCACCTATTTCTCTTCTGGCTGCAAAGGAAGACTATGTGGATAACTTAGAATCAGACACATAATTTTACAGTTTCTGAACCTAAGGAGACAGACCAAAGAAGTAGTCTCTTAGAAATACAAAAAATACACAGTTGTATATGTGCATCTTTATAGGAGTGTCAGACTCAAAGTTTCGCTTGCTTGTAGCTTGAACTGTTTTTAAGAGGAAATCAAAGCGCTGGTTCTAAATACATGAGGACACGTTTGTGCTGGAATAGTCTTCCAGTAAATTTAACAGAGAGCTTGTTAAGAACATGCATCTTTTCAGGAGAGGTAAAAAACTGTATCATTACTGTTCATTTTAATAGCAGGCTTAAACCAATGCTTGAGACATTATTCCAGGCCCATTTCCTACAATTTTAGCGAGCTGCTCTGGCATTTTAAGCTATATTTCCAATTACATCAAGAATATCCTTAGTCTAGAACTGTTGAGCAATATACAGCTCAATCATGCACAAAAACTTTCCTTATTCCCATATTACTTATTATCTCAATTTTTAACAATTGTCCTACAGTATGTTACATAAAAAAAATATTATAGTCTGGTTTCCACAGTAAAACTTCTTTAGGGGAAGGTATTCTTTCATCTCTGTGATTAGCACTCTCATGCAAGTTGCAAGTGACCTGATTAAAATTTTTGCATCTGTGTGAAGAGTTTCCAAGCTTCTAACTTGCTATGGAATATGTTGAAACTTTCTAAGACAATAATTTCTAGTACTTGTTAAAAATTTTGCTTAAGCTTCTGCATAGAGAGATATCTCCGTAGGTGTGCTTGATCAACTTAGTTAACATACTTGTATTCCTAATTAAAGCACAGAACAGAAACAATGAAAGCAAGACATCAATTGTTTTGTATATATGGTGGTGTTTCTGCCTTTTTGTAATAAATGACAATAATAAACCTCAATGAACTGTGAGCTTTGCTCACAAACAATATGATGTTGTTTTCACAGCAAGTGATTTAATTACGCCTTTTTAAAAATTAATAGAAACCTTGGACAAGGAATTTGGTACTAAATGCTGCTAAGCATTGAGTAAAATGCCAAACTTGGCTTTTGTCTTTTATTTCTTTTTACGTCTGTTTCAGGAAACAGAAATTGATTTATTTTACCTGGAAAAAAGATTGAAGGTCAAAATTAAGCAGTTTTAATTAGATACGGTTAAAGTCCCATGGAGCTTCTCTGTCTCCTGTCTTCAGTTCCCACTCTGTGAAAACCTTCTGAGCTTCTCCTGCTGCTTTACTCGGATGTAATCAGCACCCTTCAATGAAACTCTAACTTAAAGAGAATTCAATATAGTAGATGATTTATTTAAATACGTGGAAAATTAGTGCCTCTGAGCAGAGAATTGCATGTTCTAAAATGAAGGTAAGGTCTTATAGGTGATCTGTGACAACACTTATCATTACTGAATGCAATTTATACCTCTATACAGGTATACATCTATATAAAAATACATATATGTCCATAAAAACAAAATTTATGATGAAGTCTGTCAAAGTGTTTTGCAAACATATTAGAAGTGTCCCTTGAATATTCCAATGTAAATGAATATTACTTGATTTTATTACTTTTTATTTTCCAGATGAGTATTATATATAATAAACCTGAGGACATGTAAATTGCTTATACTCATGTAGTGAGTCTAAAGCAGATATGAAACAAAAGAAGCTGGGTTTCTTAACTCATACTCTGTCTGTAATTGCCATGATACTACAAAGCTGATTTTCAATTACTTTATACCTGATGCAGTCATGCCTCATGCACTGTAGCTGCAAAGCTTTGATATAATTTTTGAATTGATGGCACTCTAAAATGTATCTTCAGTCATCCAGATCACTATTATACTAACTAAAGATATTGAATACCTTGCATAAAAATACTAAAGCCTAATTTCAAAACTTATTGATGAAATGCATTTACATTTAAAGCTACAGGACAGTGGAAAATTGGATCATCCTACTTGTGACAGGGACATCAGTACTGCAACATATTATGAGGCAATGAGGCTATGTCTCTAGGAAAATACATACTCCTTCATTGGACCAGATGTGTATTCAGAACAACTGAGAGGGTTTCAGGCATGCAAATCAATTTTTAGTGTTGAAATATAGGAGCAGGACACTTGAAACGATGTGCAAGCTGAGAACAATTTTTTCTGAGTATAACTTAAAAGTATGGTAATCACTGAGATAATTTGATGGAAGAGTTCACTCCTAGCCATGCAAGCAAAAAAAAAGTGTTCCAATTGAAACAATGAGGATATAATTATCTCTTATTAAAGATTATCTAAACAATTGTAGGCTTTGGCACCAATGGTGTGCATATTTTAAAATACAAGCGCACTGCCACTGAGATTGTATTTACCAATTTGGCTTGTAAATATGGTTACTTCTCTGTCTTTGGACGTCTTGAACAGATAGTAACCAAGGTCAGATACTGAGTGAATTCCTAGTGAGAAAAAATCTTTAATATATTACAGCATGCTAGAGAACTTACTGGGGATTTTGGATTTAATTACGTGGGATAAATGATTGCTAATTCACTGTATAGAGTGTATTTTATGCAGTAGCATGATAGTTCTGTACTATGTATTCCCTGAAGTATAAGATAAAATAAGGATAACTGCAGCGGTGCCTACGTGGCCACTAAGGCAAAGTCCGGCTAGCTGATGATCTGTGGCCGACACCCCAGCTGCACAGAAAGCCAACCCCCTTTGGTGTCTTGGCCTCAGGCTGGGCTGGATTGCGGACTGGAACTCACGGCACTGACGGGACGAGAGAAGGAGTCGGACACCTTGCTGGGGGTGAAGGTCGATTTATTCGATGACACGGAAGCACCAACCAGGGAGGACACCAACCAGCAAAATGGCCCCAGCAACATGCCGTCGAGGGGCGGGAGCAGCAGGATTTTAAAGACAGGGGGGTGGATAAGGGAGGGATTCACAGCAGACCAATAGGGAAAGGTATAGGGAGGAACTTAACATGATGGGCATACAGAAACATCCAATAAATACAGAGTAAAGGAGGGGCCCCGGGACGCCAGCCAACCACAACTCCCAGAGAGAAGAAAGTTCTCGAAAACTAGGAGGAGTGGGGGGTGATTGACTGGGCCCAGGGAGGAGAAAAAGTTTACTGATAAGGAGAAATAAGGGAGGAGAAATTACATAACTTAACTGACTGACAAAACTAGAGGCAGGGGTAACCATAGCAACAAAACTGTCAGGAGGGCTATGGCGGGAAAACTGGGGAGGGCAGAACCATTTTACATTGGAAAGGGGGGAAACAATACATAAAATGGGGGAGCAATACAAAAAACTTAATGACACACTACAACAGATAACTGTTTTCCTGAACATAGCTCTTTCCCAAACTGAATTGTCTCCTCAACTCCAAGACTACAGTAAAACATAAACTAAGATGATTGGTACTATGGGATAAAGGGACAATACTAAAGTTTATTTCACCTACAAATAATTATTTTCTACTTGTCCTTTATCAGTTGTCTCCCAGCTGATCTTAGAGAATCCTACTTGCATATCTGTAATTCTCTATAGAGAATCTGAACAATTTATCTCTCTTACCTTTAATTTTACTGAAGATTCTCTATCCAAAAATATACCTAATCTGAGAAACGTTTTCTAAAATGCAAACGTAATTTTTAATGTGAATTCTTGATGACAGTAACATTAGCTTCAGTTTTTGATGCCTCTAATTCACATTGTGTGATAGGACCCATATTCAAATATCAAAGGCAGTGTAATCAAAAAAGCTTATATTGACTTCGCAGACCTATGCAGAGAGAATTTGGAAGTGTAAGCTTATGTGGAAAGGGTGCTCCTCTGAGGGCATCTGATCAAAGAAGCCACAAACCAGAACAGGAAAAATGGTAAAGGAGGTCATGATAAGAATAAATGTGGTCAGTGGCATGAATTGGTAAGAGTATGTGGGATGTGAAAAAGTTTTTTCAAAAGGGGGGATGTGGAAAGGGAAGGGGACAATCAGAAACACACCTGGCCAGTCACACTAATCAATGGGCAATCATGGATCTGCAGGCAAACAGCAACTGAAAAGGGTGCAAGCAAGCCTGGAGGTCCTATGTGTTGGAGGCAATCAGTGGGATTGTGCCAAATGGTGATGCAACGTGTGGGGAAAGGGGGAGCAGGGAGGTACAGAAAGGGGGATGATCAGAAAGGATATAAAAGAGGCCAGCTATGTGTAAAACTGTGCCAATGAGTATGTTCTTTTGGCAGAGCCCTGCACCTGATCGATGAAGCCTGTCCTCTCTTCTTATATCTTACTATGCCTTAACTCTCTCTCTGTAATCTATTTTTCTATGCCATGTGTGTGTCATGCAAGAACTCAACACCATCTGCTCATGAGGCCTGGGTGTGAGTGAAATGTGGTGCCAGACACTGGAGTCAGATTTCAGCAGGGCTATTGTGTCAGCTCCCAGAACCAGTGGAGTCTCCATGTCAGCAACAGGAATGAGTGGAGCATCTTTAGACCCCAGACACTGGGATGGGAATTATGTGTGTCCCAATAAAACAGCTAACGAAGGGAACAGGGTGAGTGAGGTGAGTGAGGGACCTGGCAAAGCCTGAATTCCTAGTTCCAGCTGCTAGGCAATGGCTGTCTGCATCTTCCCAAAACTGTGTGTATGATGTGTGTATTCACAAACTGATTTTAAGTTGTAGCTGCTGAAGAGTAGGTGGTTTGGGTCTCGAGAGGAGTCTCAGGTGCTGGCAGGGTCTGCACTGGGCTGTGAGCTCTGTGCTCATGGGACGAGTGTGACTGCTGCATGTTTGTTGCAAGCACTGAGATGGACCAGCTGGAGAGTAAAAACCTCCAGGGTGGATAAGAGGGACTGGGATCTGAGCAGGGGTGAAAAGTAGTCAGAGGGTCTGTACTGGCACCCAGGAATTCACAAATGTGTGTGTGCTTGTGATCCTTGAAAATTCACTGCTGGTTGCACATGCAAAGAGGAAAGTGGCAGCTACGTCTCTCAGCCTGGGCAAAGACCCGGGTTCCTGGGCACTGTGCAGGGCAGAAGAGAGTCCTGGCATGAGCAAATGGAGGAGACAAATGCTTTCCCACTCAAATGTGAGAACCTATAAAGAATTTAACCAAGCTAGTCGCTTCAAGGATTTCAAAACTGGAGTTTATCAAAGGACATTTTGTAACTTGAGATGCAATTTTTTTCAGAATACATTTTATTTCTCAGTGAATCCCAAAAGTTTGGAACTCTGAAAGTCTTTAAAGATACTTCAATAGAAAAACCAAAAAAAAAAAAATCACATCTGCCTCTACCTACAGTCTGATCTCTAGTCATCTGTGTGGATTTTAATTACTGGTTGGCAACCATGCTAGACAAATTTGAGCTGTTACTTTATTTTTAATTAAGTTGGGAAGAGTCCCTAATCAGCCTTCGAAAATGACACCAAAGATTGCATACGTACACATTTCTTTGATTCTTCTGTCCATAATTCCTTAGAGCCTAGGAATATGTAGACTTCACTTTTCTTTTTACAAGTTATGGAATTCTTTTGCTGAATTTATTTGCATTATTTGACATTTTCTATTAGATTTTATAAAATATAATTTATTGCACACAATAGTAAGAATATATTATATCTATTTAGAGATATTTTAAATTACATAAGACTTGACTGAGAGCAGCAAGCCTGTTTAAAGAATCCAAAATAGATTTGAAATATACAATAATAATTGTTCCACAATAGAAATACGTCATTTGCCTCAGAGGTCCTTTCTTTTGAATGCATGGTGGTTTTTTGTGGACTTTGAGTATATTCTATATACTTAGAGAGAAGATAGTAAACATCAAGCCAATGAACTGGAAAATCAGAATAAATACAGTACTTAGAGTATAATATTACTGCCCAGTGGGACTTTTATTAGCCACTAGCTGTAAAAAAAACCTACTGAAATATGATTTATATTATATATAATTTTAAGAATTCAATAGTATTCTATGACCATCAAGGGTCATAATTTTCACATAGCTGCACATTGCTGCTCAAAGTTTCTTTCTGTTAAAACAAATCAACAGACTGAAAATTAGTTTCCATGGATTGAAAATGGCTCATTTAGTCTGAAGAAATTGATTCATAGAAGTTAGGGACATAAACATTAGAATGAGTTTAATCAAATGCTTAATCAATAATAATGTTGAATTTTAAGCTGACATCAGGTGATTAAAAAGAACATTGCTACAGGAGGTACAAAGTTATGAATAATCTGCCACTTGAGACATGAAAACTGCAACTCATTCTAAGTCTGACAGGGGATTTTAGGTATTGCTTCTCTTGATGCCTGGGTAACTATTTCTTACACCTTTACTTATTGCATATTTACTGAGATTAAAACTTAGTTCAGACTAAATTTTTTATCTCCCTAGGTGGTATTTTCCCACAGTAGTTACAGAAGAATTCAGATTCACTATTCTTAAAGGTGGCAAATAATCTATTTCCTGAAGAGAGAGCTCTATATGTTCAGCTATTTAAAAATCTTTGGTCTAAATGTTCAGCTATTTAAATATCTTAGGTCTAAATTCCTACACCACACTGACGCACTTTTAATGCCTCCATTCTGCTGTTCTCTTTCTGTTCTGCTGCTGAAATAATCTCCAAAACATTGACAGGTTCTTGGAATTAATCTTTTAAATACCAATTAACTTCTGACCATGTAGGGTTACACAGTACCTCATCATGTTCCATAATCTCATAGATTCTAAAATGCTGAAATAAGCCTAGAGCAGAATATCAAGAGAACAGAATGGTAAAAGTAGGATTAGCCTTTTCAGACTAGTGTCATATATTTCATGTAATTGTAAGCTGGGTCCTTAAATGGAAAATGCCTTGTAAACCATACTTTTAAGCAACCAAAGACAACTACAAAAAAAAAAAAAAAAAAAAAAAAAAAAAGAAAGAAAGGCATAGAAAAATCTTTTTCAAAAGCGGTCATTGCCTTAACATCATTTTACCTTTGAGATATCTTTCTATATAGGTGCATCCCTTTCCATTAGCAGAGCCCTGTACCTGTGCTCGTGTGGATGCCTGCAATAGGCAGGGATAAAAAATAGAAATGAAAAGCACAAGCATCTACTCATTATGGAGCTGGGAACTGAGTCACAGTGGCTGCCAAGAGACACAGTTAGTGCCAAGTAGGAATACTCTCCGAATAAGCAGAGATCTGTGCCCAGTTTCTTGTTGGAAACTGATGGAGGAAAATGCCAGCACACCAAAAGTACT
This sequence comes from Melozone crissalis, assembly GCF_028551555.1. Classification (NCBI taxonomy): domain Eukaryota; kingdom Metazoa; phylum Chordata; class Aves; order Passeriformes; family Passerellidae; genus Melozone; species Melozone crissalis. The sequence goes on from NW_026535791.1 coordinate 31,777,829, forward strand.
AAAAATAGATCATGCAAAAGAGGGCTAGATAGTCTATACAAATTTTGGTATAAAGAGAGTGATTCTAAAGTCCCTGATATGCTTCTTGAGACTCCTAGATAGCTTAACTGACACAAAAGGACACAATTTAATTCATGTGACTTGTAGATTACGCAGACATTGACCCAAGAGGGACTTCCAAAGGGGAGATGTAATCAGTGGGACTTGGGCTCAGGACGAACCAGATGCTCTCCTCTTAGGTAGGAGTTGGGAATACCTTCAGCTGCAGGAGGTGTGCTCTGGTCAAGTTGCTAAGCCAAAAGAAAGAGATGAGGGAGGAGGTGAGAAGAGCATGCTGCATCAGGGGAGATGTGTGGGAAAGTGAAAGAATCTTTGCTGAGGTCTGGCACAGTCCAGAGCCTACATCCCATGGCAAACAGCAGGAATTTTACAAAACCTGCGCTTGAGCAGGGGTAGGACAAATATTTCCAGGACCATGAGACTTGGAAGCTGGGAACATTTAGGACCCAAAGAGAGGAGCAAAAATCCAGGTGGTGATGGCCTGAATCATACTCTTAAAGGGAAAGGAAACAGAAACTCACACATATTGCACGTCAGCTCCTGGCTGCAGAGCTGTCATGTTCAGGACTTTGGCTCCTATGAGCCCACTTCAAGGAATAAGAGCTGCTAAAGAGGATTCAGGCATCACAGTTGCCTGTGAATAACACAATGAAGAGAACTTTAAGCGTGATTCATCATAGAAAGGATACCAAAGCCTGAAATGTGCAGGAGGATATGCATGGGAAAGGGCAATGGGGGAGATGTTCCCATTTCCCTTGGAGCAGTGAAGTGACTCTACATCCATCTGAAGTGACCTTGTTCTGATGTGTACAGCACAAGTATAGAAACAAGCAACTGGATGCCAGTAAGAAATTACAGAAAGAGTAAATATATAGCAGAGTATTATGAATAACTGGACTATTGTGATGTATGGATAGTAGAATGTGAAAAAAGATAGACAGAGAAAGTGAGAAGATTTGTAAGGGAAGGTTGAATACAAGTCCTGGACTTCAGATGCTTGCATTTGTCCTACAGCTGGTAAATAAAGAATGCCTGTCTCACTATAATGTTATTAAATGGCAGCTGTGACTGCAGTGAGTAGAACTTCAAGATCCTTAGGAAAGACAAGAAAGCAAGTAGCAAGGAATTTGGACTTCAGGAGAGAAAGTTTATTCAGGAAGCTGGCATGCAAAACTTTGGGTTCTCAAATTATCTGATAGTATACAGTGAATTTTCATTTGCACTTTATTATAGATTGATGAGAATGAATTTATTGTCAAGAAATTTGACTGGAGTGAAGAATTACTGAAGAATAGCACAAAGAGAAATTCTTTTTTAAGTATGCCATCTTCTTTAAAGGATGACCTTATGTTTTCTTTTTTTAATGTGACAAAAGTTTTCAGTTCTTAAAAGAAGGGCTTTGAAACCAAGTGATGGATTACATTTATAGAGATAAGAGAGAAACTGGAGATGATCTCAAGACTGAAAGGACAGAAAAGTTGGAAGGAAAAGTGACATTCCAAAGTTTTAATAAAGATCTTATGTTCAGCACATGAAACTAGTGGAAATATGTCCAGGACATTTTACACATGCTTTTAAGATGAAAAAACCTTATTCTTCAACTAGCAAGTTTTAGTAATTAAATGATTCAGCAATACTTGTGTTTTGAAAGCATATTAAAATTAATTTTATTCTTTTTAGAGAAATGGGCTGTTTTAAATAGCTCTGATTGTACAGAAATTCACTTTTTGAAAACCCACTCCCATTTTCAGCCTTTTACTGTTTTCTGAAACTTCCTATACATTCATGAAATTATGAAAGATGAGGTATTTTAGATAATACCTAATAGTTGCTATTCTTCAAAATTCTTCAATATTTTTAGTCAATTATTGGGGAGATGGATATAGAAATAGAGCATTTTGAAGAGTCTTTTCAGACTTTTCAGGTTATTGAAGGTTAAAGCTAGAAAGCAATTCATGTTGATGTATCTGAACTGAAAATGAATTCACAAATCTGTTCAGAAACATTCTAAAACTTTGTTTCTTGGTTTTTGATTAATAGATTTTTTTCCCTATCTGGCTTTCTCTATGAAAATGCTGTCCAAAGGTCTGAAAAAGAAAAGTTGTTTTGGCTTGTACTGGTAGTTTTATCTTTATGGAACTTCACTAATCTTCACTTACAAGTGTGAATTCAAAGAATCCAGAGAGATTGCTAAAAGGTCTGATTTTGTAAGACAAATCAAGAGTCAGAGACATTTACTGCGAGTTTATATTTCATTGTTGATCTTTAAAAGAGATTATTACTTATTTCATTATCTAAAGTACTTTCAGTTCCAACACTTTGTAAGCACACATGGGTAAGTAATCTCTTTCAATGAATTAGCTGAGCATAAGTTCAAGTAGAATCTTTATTTACCAGAACATGGCTAAGACAACTCAGGCAAAAGTGGTGTGTGGAAGTTGCTTAATATTCAGGTCTCTGAGCTTTAACTACATTTCAAATCTTGAGTCTAAATTCTCATGATGGGTTCCTAGGTTGCGTCGTAGTTTACCTGGCCTTTAAACCTATCTTCCACAGGGTGGAACAGAGTGGTTCACAGTACTGGGAACTCCCTTTACAGTCAATTGAAAAATGTCTTTGGAGAGCAATTTAGAGCTCCAAAAGGAAACCCCTACTTGTTTATGCATTGAATTATTGACTTTAAAAAACTATACATGTGTCTGTAGGCAATTTGATGCTCGTTAACAATAAATTGGGTGCTGCATTGAATCAGCCATGGAAATATATGCCATGTGTGCTAAAGATCACTTATCTCAGAGCTGATTCATCTTAACATCTCTTGACCTGGCATTCAGAACGCAACATTTTTTTTCTCATGACTGACTTCCTTTATCAGCAGAATAAAGTTTAAGATTTTCCATCATAGTAGTTCAATGGAATGACTTATGGGGAAGCTGTCTCTCAGCCTACTGATGAGACTATTTCCTTAGGAAACTGGTAGGTGTCCTCAGAAGATCTAGTCCCAAACCCAGGGCACCTAGAGCTGATTGTTAAGGACTGTGTCCAGTCAGATCCTGAAGATCTCTGTATCGGGATATTCTAGGCAAAGTGCTCCATGGCTTAACCTGGGATTTCTACGGTCGATAGATTTTCATATAGCGAAGAATAAGGTGAAAAAGCCAGTGAGTATGTGAGCCTTTTCTATGTGTGCCAGTGACCTGCCCAGTCAGCGTTCAGTCCATAAACACAGTCTGAAGTAAAATATAGAAATCCCAAGTATGTCTATGAACCAATAATTTTGGTTTTGTGTGGCCCACAAGGGTATGAATCTTTCTCACAGTACTGATTTGCATTCCTTTCCTCAATGGTAAGCATGAAAAAATAAATACCTCTAAATATGTTCTATAATTTGGATAGGATATCCTTTAACATGAGAAATCGTGAATTTAAATGTCCCTGTATGGAAGAGGAGCTGTAGTTTCATATGTTTCATATGGGAGTATTTAAACACTTCAGCAATTACATATGAGTGAGTTTCAGACAGTTTCATACACCAACATGAATATTATAATTTATTTATGACATGGCTAATGCTTAACTAATGGATTAGTTTTCCCAGGAATTAAAGTAGGATTCTGCCTCTTCTGGTTTATCTTTGAATCAAAGTTGCTCCTAGTCATCTACTGACTTGAAAAGGAATGTTTATGAGCACATCTACTAAAATGTGATTAGGTGCCTAGAGAACTTAGCCTAACAAGACTGAAAAATATTAAATGCATCAAAGAATAGGAAGCCACAGATAATAGAAAACCTAAAAAACCTCATTTTGCCTAAGCTGGCAAGATAAAAAGGAAGTGGACTGGATTCTTCCTATAAAGTCTATCTCTTTCTAGTTCAATATAGAATAAGTTATTTACACAAAATGGAAGAAATTGATCTTCTCCTAGGACAAGTGGTAGAAATCAGCCTCTGGATGATGAGTATGGTATGGTCTTTGTTAATCTCTTTTAATACAAATTGACTTTCTATTCTCAATTAAGCAGAGAAGACCTTTGAAATCATCCCACTAAAAAAGCGAGGTTGAAATAATTAATTACATTTTCTTCTCTTGGTGTGTAACAAGTGCAATTTAAATACATAAGAGAGGAGCATAATCTACATTACCTTTGTGAAAAGAATGCTTCATTTACATATAGATTTAACAAATGAGTTTCCACAGAAATTATTCCTAAATGTGCAAACTAAATGTCCTAAATGTATTTCTAATATATTCAGTGTCTGAAATTGATCAGAGATTTTGTTGCCAGCTGCAAAAGTGCTGTAATGTTTAGTGCATTATCTGATAACAGTGGAAGACTAGTGTAGAAAATGAAATTATATCAATTCAAAATCAGTCTAAATAATGTTGCTCACAGAGAACAAATAATCTGGTAAATACCAAAACTAATATGTCAAAAATAAATATCAAAATAAATCAAGAAAGAAAAAAAATAACAGAAAACAAAAAAAAACCAAACCCCCCCCCCCAAAAAAACCAAACCAAAACAAAACAAAACAAAAAACCCCAACAAGACAAAACACACAAAACATGCAACAATACTGATATCACCTTGAAAGAAACATGATAGAAAATCCCTTTTTCTTGGTCTCATGTCAAATTAGTTACTAATTGCGCTTCCCTGCAGAGCAGGATAGGCAACTAATGTTTTAATGATTTAAGCCGCTGCAGAGGTGAACACCAGGAAATAAATTAACCAAAATTCACAAGAACATGTAGAATATGTTCCTCTTTTTCTAGACTATAAGGGACCCTACACTAAGTAATTTTTGCACCACAGTGATTTTCTCTACCTGTTTGGTTACAAAAAGAGAGTGACAAAAAGAGAGTTTTGTACTGGTATAGAATCTCAAGCATTAGAAACTATCCCCAAATTTCAAAGTAAACATGGTACAAAAAAGTTACTCCTGAATTAATGAAATTTAGCATTGATTAAAATGAACTCTTATCTTCTGCTCATAGTAATGGTTCAATTACATAAAAATAGACACCTAAGACCACTTGTAATAACTTAATGTCTCAAAACATTAGATGTGCGAAGAATTTGAGCCTAGTTATGAATCCTATTACCCTATTAAGTTTAAAAATGAATAATTAATTTAAAATATATATTTTCAAAAATTGCCTAAGTTATTAGAATGTTTCTGAGATAAACAATGCAAATTTTTTCTCGCTAAATCTTGGTACTCTTCTTCCCACAGCCAACTCCTTGTTATGTTGTTACTCTGCTTTCCAGTAGATAATTCCAAATTAGATTTGACTTCTAAAACAGTTAGTGCCAAGTGTTACTAGTACAGGCTTGGTTTACTTCCATCACTAAGGTTTTAGTTAACTTTTTTAGCATTTGAAATAAATTTCTTATTGATGTTTGATTCATTTGCTGTGAACCGGATATATGAATCCAGGCAGAGATTTTGTTTTTAGTGTGTGACACAGCATATAAAATTAGGTATGATCTCAGAGTTACAAAAGCTTAAGGAAGACTGTGACAACTGTTCTCCTGACATCTTGTCAATGCAGAGAAAGTGTTGAGATAAAAACACACATATTTTGAATTGAACTTTTTGTATTACCGTTTATTAACTCACAGTTTATTGCAATTTATTCATCATGTTTTTCAGCTTTTTTCCCTTAAAATACATGTAAGAGAATTAATTAAAATTTTAAATTAAGATTATAGTTCAAACCCATATGCCTCCTTTATTTTGAACCTAGGTCCAAAGCATGACAAAAGAAAATAAATACAACAACTCCAGCTGAGAATTTTTATAATAGTTTTATCTGTGGGCTTTAACTTCCAATGTGTGAGACAAGTTAAAGTAGAAGGGATTGAAAATTCATCTCCTGCTCGTTCATTGTTTCCTTTCCTCCGGCTTAATTTTTGCTATTGTGTATGCAACAGACAGGACAAGCCAAAAGGCTGATTTCCTCTCAGTTATGCAATCATATTCTTTTAAGAAGAAAAATAACTATGCAATCCCTTATAACCATACTATTTTCTTCTAATTCTCCTTGCATAGTTAGTTGTTTTACTGCTTTTTATCACTTCTCTTTATAATGTTCTCGTTTGTGGAGTTCTACTAGTTATTATATGAAATATTTTGAAGAAATAGAACTTTTTAAGAGGTTTTTTTACTAAAAAATACTATCAATTTTTCTTCATTTTCACAATAGATATATAAAGAAAATCTCTTAAACAGAGACTTGGATCACTTTTTTGTAATTAAGTAGATTAATGCTCTTAATTCAGTATGGGACAGAATGCCTGTCAGAAGGGGCACAATGATACCAATTATCATTGTCATATTCACAGACTCTGTGAATCTGTAGCTGTCATGGGTTACCTTGCAACTACAAGTATCCTGAGGCCAAGATAAATATGTTTAAATCTGCTCTGTACATAGAATGAGCAAGTGGTTGAGGATGTCAAATTAAAATCAAAATATAATCAAAATAAAATACAGACTAAAAAGTGTGAGACAGCAACTTTCTGGAATTTTCCAGAATAGAAAAAATGTCATCAAAGTTCTGAACTAATAAGATTATATAGATGTTACCAGGTGGTTCAAAACAAATGAAGAAAAAAGGATAAATAATTAATATGAATATATATGTGTAGTTATAAAAAGTTGACTTGAAATAGATTGAGAAGTGGAATTAGGTTGACAGAAAACTTTATTTTGGTTTGGTTTTGAAAACAAGGTGCACTGGATAAAAATAAAAATTATTGTAATATATTACAAATATTTTTATTACTATTAACATATCAAGGAGAAATAGTGCACTGAAATCAGCTGGGAAATCTTAAACTAACAATTTATCTCTAGTAAGTAATTAACTTTTTATTTACCTGATGAATCTGCAGGTTTGATAGGAGGAGTTTTTTGTGACAGGAAATGTAAGCTTAAAACTAAAAAAAGCATATTAATAATAGGAGGGCTTGATCATAAATTGTGTGTGTCTCACAGTTCAGCACAATTGGTTTTAAAATTCATTATACAACAGACTGTTGCTATTTAATCTAAATTAAGACATCAACTCTTAAAGAAAATAGGGAAAGGTTTCGTTTTCTTTATTTTGTCCAGATTTACTATAAGAATAAATCTAGTTGTGTGAACTGGTATTTCTTCAACTTCTGATTGAAAACAGGTTGAAATTTTTAGGCAGAATGTCTCTTACACAATACAGACAACACTCCAAAGCAAAAAACAACCAAAGTTTGAGCAGAGAATTAATGTTGGGGTCTTCCAGTTCATATAATATATGAATTTCTTCACACCATCAGCTCAACTAGAAAAAAATCTGGAAAGTTCTACAGGTTTCTATTAATTTCTAAGCCTCGGACCCATTACACTTTCTGCATATTTCTGATTTCAAAATAAAACATCATTAAAACAACACAAAAACTGCACTCGCTATTTTTCAACATATCAGCTATTAATATTACAAATTATGTTTTATTACCAATTAATAAAAATAAAAAATAATTATTTTAGGATTTTTGATTCACTAGAAATTTTGCTGCAGGATATTTATCAATGAGAAAATGCAAAAAGTACAATTTCTTTCCCTCTCCTATAAGATTTTATGTTAAGCCATTTGGTCTTGAGATAAAGAATGTCTTTCTATTAAAGTTTCTGCATCACATACTTGACATGTATAAATCAGTTTGCTCATTTATTTCAGCTTCTTCTTAGGTTCTATCTCACTTCCAGGGCTGAAATCCTTTCCATGAAATAATTTTCCAAAATAATCTTTGCGTTATGTAAAATATATATGTGTAATACAAAACAAATATTTTTGCTCCATTTTAAGTAAAGACAACTGAAGAATTAATACCACTATTTCATAATTATATAATCTTCCATATTACAGTATTTTTCTCCATGGTTACATGATTTTACAGTGCAAGCAGAAAACTTTATTGTTTGTACTGCATGCTTATACAAAGCCAACAATCATAAGTTTCATTCTTTTCCATTACAAGAAAATAGCAGCACTGATTAAATGGTACATTTTGAAAGTGCAAGGTTAATCCAGCAGAAATCTACTTAAATGAAAAAAAGGTTCATTCTTCATATAACAGCTGCAGATGTAACCCTTGAAGTATGAAATTTAGATGGAAACTCAAAATGTAGAAATGTGCTGAAATACGCACAAGTCACAAATAAATAACGCCTATGCTTTATATAAAGTGAAGTTCAGCTAGTAAAATATTTCTGCTTGGTTTTGTGGAAAGCAATCTAATATTGAAGTACTCAAGACACAGGGTCAAAAAACAATGACAAATATGTTATATAAGTTTGTTTTTGTCACCTTAACTGTATTATATCAGAAAGTCTAAATTTTGGGATCCTTATCTTTTGTTTATCAAGCTTCTTAAAAGAAACATTGATTTAAAGGAATTTTTTTTGAGGAAAAGGTCTAGGCAATGTAAGAATGAGCAATGTAAAACTAAACTATTTTTTACACCTTTATGTTGGTTTTAATAATTGTCAGTGTCTGTTTGAAATAAAGTATAAGTATAATTGAAAGTTGAAGTAAACTACCTTTCCATTTTCCAGCGTGTAAGGGAAAGTTCCTTATTCAATAAGATACTTGCCTTGTAGAACATATTAATTTCCAGACCTTACAAGTAGGAGGTCAATGAATTGTTTTGCTCTTTTTTATGTTGTTGTTGTTGATGTATGTTTTTCATGATTGTAACTCTTGATATATTTTTGAACCAGTTTGTTGATTAAACTGAGATTTTACAACACTGTGTTTGCAGAAAGACTTTTAAAGAATCTGCAGGTATTTCTACTATTAATTCTTTTCCTTGGTCTTAAGCAGCTGGAATAAAGATGCCTCTTTGGAAACACAATACAGAACATTTCAAGGGCAGAAGTAATTATTTAATTCCTGCCTCTGAAAAATTGCTTGGCAGCCCATCTTAATTGGAAACTTGAATCCTTCTACCTTCTCACCTGAAAGAAAGTTATTATAACTAAATCTTTGGCCAGCACAAGTCACCATAGCTCAATAACCCTTATGTTAAATATTGTCATTGAAGACTATTGTTCTTTTTGTTTAAACTGAAATAGAAATTTTCAGAAAAAAATCTTGTTTTGATAACTACTTTTACCCTCAATACATAGTCTGCTGGATATAAGAATAATATATTAAATGGAATGGTGTCTTGATCTCTTTGTAAATATAAATTCTGAAACATTCTAGGTTGATGCAATTTGTGAGCAGATTCAGGGCTTACAGCAACAGAGAATGACAAAGATGCAATAAGACTAGTTTTGGACCTCATAATGATAAACTATGGGTAGAAGAGTACCAGATATTTACATAGCTCTACTAATCTTTCATTGTGCAGGTAAGATCATACATTAAAATTGTTATTAAAGATTTAAAATTTTAGACAAGCTTCTGCAAGGAAAAAGAAAGTAACAGAAACTGATGAAGTGTAAGTGCCACCTACTATTTGCAGCAGTTTTACCAGATCCACTCTAGAACGGGGATATGGAAATGTATAGAAAAAAACACTATTAAAAAAAAATCTAATAACTTTTCACAGTATATTGTTTAATATAAAAAATTAATTAGAAGCTGTGAGACTGACTTAAAAGGCAACAAATTTCCTTTTCCTCTTGGTCCAGATGCAAAACTTCTACTAGAAGTCACATAAGGACAGTATTGGATCATGATTTTGTATTGTAGCATACTGGGAAAAAGGAAAAAAGTGATTATTACTGAACTAGAAGTTCTACTTCCAAAGTTTCATTTTTTTAATGGGCCATTATAACATTATGACTCATGCTAGAGCCCTCATATGGATAAAGCTTTCTTAAATTTTAATTACATTTTTATCTAGAAAAGGCCTACAAGGAAAGGCAAATCATATTCAAAATTTATTTGTCATTACATTAACTGCAAGTTTTTCTGCATTTCTTTGTCACTGTATGGAAGAAGAGGATGCGTTTGGCATACTTATCCTAATGTTAATTTCTGATTCATTCAGTCAGTTCACAAATAACTACTCTAATTCCACAACTTACAAGTATGAAAAGTAATTCCAATATCACAAACAAGAATTTTGTTACTATTCTATGACTAATTGTCACAGTATTTGAAAGTCATCACATATTTGTTCATTTCTATTTCTAGATTCAACACTGGCAGTGCTACCAATACTGTTACAAAGTGGTTCCAAGTAAAAAAAAAAGCCTCACTGGATCTAAGTAGTACAACTGAGACTAGCAGCATCAGACTTTGATCTTAGTTAATTTTAAAAAAAATATGCTAATTTGGAAATAGGAAACTTACTTCAAAGTTTAGATTCAGAATTAGGATATGTGTGGATTTGTTTGAATTTTTATTAATAAATAAAAAATAGAAAAATTAGAGAGAGCAATTATTAGATATGTGCTTTCTAAAGTATTATTTTAAATGAACAATTATTGTTGTATTTGGGTACTGCCCAGTGTCTTAGATCATGAATTCACAGTAAATTTTGCTTAAACATGCAAAATAAAAAGATGAAAGTTTCTTAACTACAAATAATGTTAAAGCTGAAAAATACATTATTAAATTCAGTTTTAATTTAACACTTGATTCTCATAATTTCTCTTAAAATAATAAGATTACAAATTATGGTTTCAACTAATGAGCATAATCTCAATGATATTTTAGTAAAATACTAAGTGCAGAAGAAAGATATATGCAACAATTGAGACAGTGGTCACAAGAGTTGCAGGATGAAGAGAGAGATGAGAATGTTGATTCCATGTTCAGAAGGCTTGATTTATTATTTTATGATATATATCACAATATGAATACACTAAAAAGAACTAGAAGGAAAGTTCTCAGAAGCTAGCTAAGCTAAGAATAGAAAAGAATGAATAACAAAGGTCTGTGTCTCAGCAGAGAGTGAGACCCAGCTCTGCCATGAGTGGTCAGTAAATCCAAACCTCCACAGGAGACCAATCACGGATGCACCTGTTGCATTCCACAGCAGCAGATAACCATTGTTTACATTTTGTTGCTGAGGCCACAGCTTCTCAGAAGGGAGAAAAATCCCAAGAAAGGATTTTTCACAAAAGATATCTGTGACAGCAACTGGTGTTTGAAGAATAAATTATTACCCATTCACAAGTAGTAGTTCTCAACGGCATCAGTAGTTGTTACATTATAGTGTGCAGCAAATTTGATAAAGATTTAAAACATGTATGGTGTGTTGACCTCGGCTGGATGTCAGGTGCCCAACAGGACTATCTATTAGTCCTCTTCAACTGGACAGGGAGAAAAAAGTCATACTAGAAGCCTTGTGCACAGGATAGTGTGAAATAAAATAAAATCTTAAAATAATTTCTCTCCATCCCTCCCTTCTTCCTGGCTTAATTTTACTCCTGTGTTCTCTGCATCCTCGCTGCACAGTGGACAGGGCAATGGGGAAAGGGATTTGTGTTTGACACAATGTGTCTACTGCTCCTTTTTCCTCTGGGGGAGGACTCCTCACAGTCTGCCTCTGCTCCAATGTAAGTTTCCTCCCACTGGACAGGGTCCTCCATGAACTCCTTCGCAGTAAGTCTTTCACACAAGCTGTAGTTCTTCATGAACTGATCCAGTGCGGGTTCCTTCAGTGGGGTGCAGTCCTGCAGGAATAGATTTCTCTGGCCTGGGTCCCCACTGGGGTCACAAGTCCTGCCAGTAAATCAGTTACAGCATGGGATCCTCTCTGCAAGGAGCCACAGGCCCTGCCAGGAGCCACAGGCCCTCCAAAGAGCCACAGGCCCTCCAAGGAGCCACAGGCCCTGCCAGGAGCCACAGGCCCTCCAAGGAGCCACAGGCCATGCCAGGAGCCACAGGCCCTGCCAGGAGCCACAGGCCCTCCAAAGAGCCACAGGCCCTCCAAGGAGCCACAGGCCCTGCCAGGAGCCACAGGCCCTCCAAGGAGCCACAGGCCATGCCAGGAGCCACAGGCCCTCCAAGGAGCCAAAGGCCCTGCCAGGAGCCCTCTGCAGCACAGGCTTCCCATGGGGCACCATCACGCTTTGTGCATCCTCCTGCTCCACCCAAACTACAATGGAGTGCAGGGGCACAGCTGCCTCTCCATGGCCTGCAAAACTGACTGCAATGGAATCTCTTCTCTGATGCCTTTAATATTCTTTTCCATCTTTTCCATCTTTCTTCACTGACCTTGGTGTCTACAGACTTTCTTACTCCTTTCTTTCAGCTCTTGCTACCCAGCAGCTTTTTCCTCTTTTAAAATATAGTTATCACAGAGAGAAAATGAAGATGTTATTTTTGTCATCCTACTCATGCATAAAATCAACAGTTTCATTTGGTCATCAACTTTATTTAAAGCCAATCTATATAGTTACAGAACATTTAAAATTTACCAGGAAATAAATAACTTTCATATTGTTTCTAAGTTTATAAGCCTTTTCTCTCTTAATTTCTCTTTGCTAAAATTATGGGAAGTAATGCTTGCAAGTTTGGATTTTCATAATTTTGATAATCATTTCCTTTTCCTTTTATTTTCCTTTTCCTCCTTCTTCAAGTACTTATTTCTATACCCCTATTTTAGGAAAATTACTTTTTTATTTAATTTGGTAAGGACAGCTGCATCCTGCACAACTTTAATTGATTTGTTATGTTGTCAACAATTGCCCACTATTTTTTTTTCTTTTTTTTCTTTGTTATTAATTTTTTTAATTGCAATAGCATTCTTTCCTGCACTGAACAGTGCATTATAAAGTTGTAGTCCTGCCATCAATACTCCTACAAATATTTCTTAGAAAATCTGTTTATTTTGACAGTCTGTGTCTACATTGCCAAATAAAAGAAGATTAGATTTTATAAGCTGACTTGCAGACTAGATTTCACAGTCTGGTTTCTCTGACCCTGCTGAGACTCTAGCGAAGACAAACCGTGTTGTATTTTTTCTCAGACCCTGATCACCTCTTGCTCTCAGCTGTGCACCTCTTTCCTTGAGGTGTTTTTACTTCTGTGTGTCCAAATCATAGCCAGGGGAAAAGCAAACAGTTAAAGAGGGTGGATGAGGAGGAATCTCATCCTCTGAGTTGTTCCTGGTCTTTTATTATTTGGCAGTGCAGTAATTACTTGGCAGTGCAGATAGACCTGGTGGGACTCTTTTAATGACAGCTCTGAGGGGTCAGTGCTTATATCTGTTGTCACGGAAGAGGGGAAATAAATGGAATACATATCCTGAAGCTATTTGTGCCCCAGTGTCTCAGACAGTCATCCTTTCTGTCTGTGCCTCTGCAATCCACACTACATTCAACCAATCCCACCAAGAAGACGTCTAATAATCAGAGCTAAATAAAAGCAATCTATAAGCTGTGTTAGGTCAAATCATTCATATTTGATAAATTGATGTTTTCAGCCATCGAGATTTCAAATATTTATGATTGGAAAACATTATTTAAATGCTTATTAATTTAGCTGCAGTTTAGCTGAATTAGGTAGTTCAGCACGCATAAAGGAAAAATGCACTATTACCTGTGTGAAGGCAAAAGCATTTCAGCTAAAGTGATTTGCTAAAAAAACACTTAAAATTTTATAAATTTTTTCAGCAAAAGGCTTTGTAGTGTATTCTCTGTCAAATTAATAGCTACCAAAGTAAAGTACTTCACTCAGTAAATTTCATACATTCTTCAGTGCTAAATAGGCGCTATATGGTTATAGGCTATTTTCCATCAACACATTTTGTATTCCATGTGACAGCTTTTACTTTTTAGTAAGACGTCATGTTTCATTTTTAAACTATTTGACAACCTTAACGTTAACATGAACTGGAAGGAATATGAAACATGATGCTTGTGCACTTACAGAACTCTTGACTCAGGCCATAGGCAGTCTCAAATAAATCATAAAAAAAAAAAAAAAAAAAAAGAAAAGTATGTTTTTGGTGGTGCGGTCATTCCCCTTTTCCTTTTCCTTTCTTTTTTCCTTTTCCTTCTCCTTCTCCTTTTCAGATATAACTGTGTGCTTGGACAGATGCCATATCATTTTATTAAGCAGTTACTCCTACTACTACTATTAAAAACATTTTGACAGTTATATACAGCAGAAAATATTTTGAAATGTTATAACGAAAGTATAAACTGAAGTTGAAATATTTTCTTTAAACATTTAAAGCAGAGCTAATAAAAGCATGACTCTGCAAATTAGGAAAATTTGCATTTCAAAATGAAGACCAAGTGTAGCAAAAGTGTAGCATACACATGTTACAGAAAAATATATTTCAGAAAGATTTTTCCATTTTAGTTTTTCTATATAAAAATCTGGTTTTTTGGCACTTTTTATTCATGTTCCCACTTTATGATTGGAAATTATGTGCTGCATAATTCCATAACTTTTTTTCCGCTCAGTTTATTCTCTCAGAAGTTACTTTCTGAAGTTCTTCAACTTCCTAAAGGTTCTCTTATTTACCCAGCTTTTTTTTCACTTTGATGCTGTCCTGCTGCCATAAAAGTATATCTTAGTCATCAGTTCACCACTCTTGTCATATGACTCCTAGTGATGCATTCTAGATTGTTTGGTTTCAAGCCAAATTGTCAGGTCGAAAGGACTGGCAGCAGGGAGGCTGTTCATTTGCAGAGCACATGCCAGGTATAGTGAGCTTCCAGCAGCCAAGAGGCGAAGAAAGTTGGATTCACTCCAGGCAAAAATTCTGTCCTACTTTTTCTCCCAGTTGCTGGACTCCAGTTTGTCTATCTGACTCTAAAGAGACTTTAAAAAAAAAGCTAAATGTCACCTATTACTTCTCAGTCCCCCAAACAGTCAGAAGTGAGCTGAAATTCAGAAGATTCTGTTCTACAGACTGATATTTTTTCCATGCGTTGGAAGGTAGGGTTGTAAATTTAAAGCAATTGAAGAAATAATTATTCAGCTTTCCTTTTGTATTCAGGGGAGTGAGATAAACACTCCATAGGACAATTTATCTGTAGATCTAGGTAGGTAACTAGGATAGACAGACTGAATTTCTCCTAAGGATGACTATTTTTCTCTACTGGATATAAAAGAAGACAAAGGCAGGAGCATCAAATATTGATGTTCATATCTTAGATGACGCAGGTTAAAACCAAATACAAATATATGTATTAGTTGAGGAATTAATTTACTGTGATAGAAACGTTTAGATGAGTGATAATTCAGTCCAGTTTGCAACTTCAAAACAGCATTGTGGGACTATTGTTGACAACAGGCATCACCAGTTACCAATTTTTATCTCTATCTGTTTGAAGCAGACATTCTTTGATCATCATCACCTAAGAGCACACAACACCTAGGAGTGGACATTGTGTAGTTCCTACCGAGGACCTTGCCGTGATTTCGGTCACTGTGCTGGTTTTGTCAAGGTAGAATCTATTTTCTTCACAGTAGTCTGTGTGGGGCTATGTTTTGGACTTGTGCTGAACACACTGTTGATCACACACCCAAGTTTTAGTGATTGCTGAGCAAATAGCTTGGTGGAGTCAATGGCTTTTCTGCTTCTCACAGCACGCCACCTGCAAATATGCTGGGACTGCACAAGAAGTTAAGGAGGGACATGGATGGGACACTTGATCCCAACCATCCAAAAGGATATCCCTTTGGTATTACGTGATGGCATGGTCAGCATAAAAAGATGGGGAAAGAAGAAGAAGAAAGTTAGGGACATTTGGAGTGGTGGCACTTGTTCTCCGACATGACCATTATGCACTGATTTCCTGGAGGTGACTGAACAGCTGGAAGGAGTGAATGAATTCCTTGTTTTACTTTGCTTGCACGTGTGTGGTTTTTGCTTTACCTATCCAACTTGCTTTGTCTTAACCCACAAGTGTTCTCACTTCTACCCTTCCCATTCTCTCCCCTGTCCCAGAAGGAGAGAGTGAGTGGCTATGCAGGGCTGAGTTGATGTCTGGGGTTAAACCATGAGTCACCAAGTGCAAATTGGCCAGATGTGAGAGTTCTTTGATGAGGGAAAAAATCATTAAAAAAAGATGAAGTGATCAAACTCTTTCCATCATTCTCATCATGGCTTTTATGCTTCTTCACTAAAAGAAAGGGAGAAATCTTATTTCTTCCTAGCATAGTTCAGCTTATTTTTGGGACTAATAATTGTTCAGAATTTGTTAGGCATCTTTCCTAGTTCTTCTATATTTCCGAAGTTCCATCTTGCAGGTTTTGCTGTTTGCACATTTTTCAGTTCTCCTTTTGAGCAATTCTATCATGAGTTTTGTTTTTCTACTTTGCCTTTTTATGTTACTTAAATACTTAAGTTTAACTGTGTTGCAAAATGGCAGCACATTCCTGCTGGACATTCTAATTCGATGTGCTTATATCAGGGTCCAGGGCAAGTAAACACTGTTTGTGCTTTGCTTAGTTTGTGATGTGTTCGGTTTCCTGAATGAACCAGGCCTCTACTCTGGCTACTAAACTGAAGCAAATCTGCTTCCTTCTCCAAATATGACAGTGAACCATAAAATCTAAGAACAAAGTATTTCACTGTTACTATTTTAGAGATTAATGTATTTAGATGTGCAAACATATCTACCCTCGTGGAAACAAACAAACAGAAATAAATTTTCCTAAGAGTATAGATTCTTTTTCCACTCTTTCTAGATAGCTTAATTTATCACCCATGATACTCAGACAAATGAATTAAGACTACATACAACATATATTTTCAAGTTAAAACCATGACCATTTGTTTCCTTACTCTAGGGAGATCAGTTCCTCTAGCAATTAATTAACATTTTTCCCAACAAAGGTATTTTTTAACCACTATAGATAGTTTAAATGCCCTATCAGCTTGCCATTAATTTGCCTGTTGTCACTTGAGATGTGTCAGGTCACACTATTCATAGTTTAAGCATTCCAGCAGCATCAGTTAGTCAGGGCACAATACCATATAACCTGTACTGTCCCCTGCAGAGTATTCCAGGCAGAATTTGTATGGACAGTTGAAGCTATAGCAGAATCCTGTTGTTTGGATACTGCTCCAGCCCCTGTGGTTCAAGAATTTTAGCTGATAGCAGAAAACCAGTTTTTTCAGAGCTCCCGTGGAGTTCTCCTCAATAATCTGGCAAGAAAGGGTAGCATTTTCAACAGATTTCCCTGAAAATATTTGATGCTGACAACTCGCCTCTAGCTGTCAAACTGTAAAACTGTCTCCACCTAAGTGACTGACCAGCCAAATACATTTAGGTTTCTATTTATGAAAGGGCAGGCTTTAAAATAACAAATGTAGTTTTTCTCTGTCTAGACATAGCCACAGGAAGCATGAGATATGACAAAAAATTATTCAGCCTGTGTCACTACTCCAACAGATGTACAGGTGCACTTGGCAAGAGCCTTTTAGTGAAAGCCACAGTGAAACCACACACAATTTCATTAGAACCTGCTCTTTTGGTGAACACCTGTGAACTCCTGGCATGTAATGGGAAGAAACGCTGAGGAATTTAGATAATCATCCTTAGCTCCATGATGTCTTTTGAGAATTTCATCAGCTTTGCGCCAAGTGGATTTGACATCCTCTGTGTTTTTAGAATAAGAAACATAGTCCATTTCCAACAGATTTTATTTACACTTACATGTGTTAAATCAAGTAAGATCAAAAAACGTGATTAGTAAAGTAAGCCAGAACTTGGAAGGGGAAAAGTAAATGTTTCTGTAGATCTCGAGCCACCTATATTTTCAGAATACTGGAAGTCTGCAGGGAGAGGGGCTCTTATGATTCAGGTGAGGATGCAAGTTTTGGCCTCAAGCTCACTTCTTTTTATAAACTCTTCGGTATCAGTCTAATATTTCCTTGTCACAACAGAGCAGCCCGGACTCCATTTCTTCATGAAGAAAAAGCCAATCCTTTATTCACATTGTTCATATTTATAGGAAATATCAGAAAGCACTGTGTTAAACCTCATTGGTCAGGAATACGCGGACACTCAGTTTATTGGTCGGTAAATGGCTAGGGTGTGTGTCTGTTAAATCTCCCTATATTTGGTTAATCTATGTATTTTCTTCACTGATTCTCATGGGATGATTTTCTTGTTTAGAACAGGTGCAAACAATTTTCTCACCAGAGTATCTTGTTATGTTAACTGCTTCCATTCTTGCGATTTTTCACATGGGAGGTTAGCTAGCTGCACTTAGAAGAAGTCACAGGTCAGCTGGTAATTTAGCAGAGCATGGCCTGATTTTATAACTCCTTTCTTTTATAATATTTTTCTACTTGTATGTAACATTTCTTGTTTCATCACTCTCCTCTTTGGGGAAAAGAGGCCAAAACCTTTTCGAAACAGAAGTGTTTCATAGTATTTTGAAAAAAAACCCCAACATATCTGAATTACTCACTGAACAAGGATTAGGAAAAAAACACAGTGAAAATTTTTACCAGAAATTCACATAAGCTTATTGACGACCTTCAGAAGTATCTGATTTGTTCTGCAATAGGTTGTCTCAGGATGGGTTAATTTTCTTTACAAAGAATTTCCCTTAAAAAGTAAGAAAATCAACATCCCTATCTTAAAGGAGAGATATTACTTTTAAATTCCTAAATTTGCATATTATTAATTACACCCTGGGTTTTTTTCCTAAGTACTATTGATGCTATACACATTATTTCAGAGCTATCCAAGATGAGGGAATTATGCCTAACAGACTGCCCTATATAATTTTTTTGGATGTCAGCATTTTCAAAGGAGGCATCCATAAAAACCCAGCAAGTTTGTTTTAATCAATACATTGTGTCACTCTCTAGCTTCACTTCTTTTATGAAATCCTAGGGAAAAAAAGTTATTTTGAGAAAAAGCAGTGATACCCAGTAGATATGTTTGATAAAGACCTTTTATACAGTCATAAATTAAGCCAATGATTTGATTGCTTTACTTTGGGCACAGAAAGCAATACAATCAATTTGTCATTTTGAGCATATCTATCTGAATTAATAATGATTTAAAGAAATGAAAAAAAAAGGAAAATACAAGGTTTTAAGGACAGGATTTGAACAACATGTTGGCTCTTAGTTAAAATATTTCTCTCAGTTTTCAGAAATACCCAATAAAATAAGAAAAAAATCCCCACAAACTAACAGCAAAACAATTACAAAAATAAAACCCAAAAAACCTTGTTCTAAATCCATTATTTTGATGGTGTTGCTTTCCCAATATAAAATTACTTTATGATTGACATTTTTCCGAAGCAGCTCTAAAAATGACTCCTGTTTAGTTTAAACAGTTTGGTATTTATTTTTAATTACTAGAAAAACTATACAGTGGAGTGGATGTTTGAAATAATGTGGGGGTTTTGAAGAAAAACCAGGTGCGCAGTATCCAATTTTAACATACTTCTAAACACTTATAATAGCTTAAAAATTTAAAAAATCACAGATCTCAGAGTCACTAGGTTGGAAGACACCTTCAACATCATTGAGTCCAACCCAGCCCTAATATAGGTGGCCATTGAATCTTAGTATGTATTGTATAGGTGGCCTTTGAGCCATAGTAAAATATATGTATTGTATAAGTGGCCTTTCCCCAGTCCTAGTTGTTCTAAATGGGCCACAGCTGTGATGTCCTTAATTGGGTGGCAGCTGTGGCTAATGAAGATAACTGGGATAAAAGGGGGTGGGTTGGCTAGTCAGGAAGAGCCTTGGAGGAACCCTGATGAAGAAGGAGGGACAACACTGCTGCAAAGAGCTGCTTGTGAGAAAACCACCCAGAAGGTATGGGACTCTAGAAATATGATAACAACACCTCAACTAAACCATGGCGCTGAGTGCCACATCCAGTCTTTTCTTAAACACATGCAGGGATGGTGACTCCACCACCTTCCCGGGCAAACCATTCAAATACTTTATCACCCTTTCTGTAAAAATCTGATTCCTAATATCCAACTTATATTTCCCTTGATACAGCTTGAGACTGTGTCCCCTGGCTCGGTCAGTAGCTGCCTGGAGAAAGAGACCAAACGCCCACCTGGCTACAGCCACTTTTCAGGGAGTTGTAGAGGGTGACAAGGTCACCCTGAGTCTCCTTTTCTCCAGGCTGAACACCCCCAGCTCCCTCAGCCGTTCCTCACAGGGCCTGCTTGTATTCCAAGCCCCTCACCAGCCTCGTTGCCTCCTCTGGATGCGCTCCAGATTCTCAATGTCCTTCCCAAACTGAGGGGCACAGAACTGGACACAGCACTTGAGGTGTGGCCTCACCAGTGCCGAGTACAGGGGCAGAGTGACCTCCCTGCTCCTGCTGGCTATGCTATTCCTGATACTGGCCAGGATGCCATTGGCCTTCTTGGCTGTCAGGGCACACTGCTGGCTCATGTTTAGCCACTGTCAACCAGCACCCCCAGGTCCCTTTCCTCCTGAGCACTATCCAGCCACACCGTCCCCAGCCCAAAAAGCTGCAAGGGGTTATTGTGGCCAAAATGCAGGACTCTGCACCTGGACTTATTAAACCTCATCCTATTGGACTCTGACCATCCATACAACCATTCCAGGTCTCTCTGCAGAGCCCCCTACCTTCCAACAGACTGACACACGCTCCCAGCTTTGTGTTGTACACAAATTTACTAATGAAAAACTCAATATTACTTCAAGTAGTTGAAGTCTACTTTCTTTTTTTTTTCTTCTCTATTTTTATTTTTCCATTCAATTCCTCAGTTTCACTAAATCCATCACACTTGTTTGTTCTTAGTTTTTTATAGTGATAGAAATATATTTATATTTATGTATGTCATTTATCTAGCCTTTTCATCCTGTTTGTGTCAGATATTCAATTTCTCATTATATTCCCTTTTAAATTTTCCAATTTTCTTTTCTTATATATCTTCCTTGTGGGTGAAAATATTCCACATGCTTAAATCAAGCTTTTTAACCAAGGCACTTTTATGAAAATTCAGTTTATTACTGAGGCAATTAATGTACAGACTTAAGAAATGGAAATTATTTGCTCTTCAATGTTTCTTATTCTCTGTACCTGAATGTTCTTCCCAGCTGCTTCTTTGAGACATATTTCTCTTCTTTTTACTCCATACTTTACTATCTCACCTGCTTTCCTCCAATTGTGTTTATTTTCTCTTTTACCTTACATTTCTTGTATCTGATAATATTAGTGTTTTATCTTAAATCTTTTATTTGCATTCTTCTAGTGAACTTGTTTTTTCAAAGAAGCAGTAAAGACTTTGCTATTTTGGGCTTAGCTTCCAAACAAGCAAATTTGGTGAATGAAGCCAAAACTCTTCCTTCTCCTTCTTTATGATAAAAATTCCTCTTTCCACTAGCTACTGTGTCTGGAGTGTAAGTGGAAGATTTTTTGTGCTCTATTATTAAAAAGAAGAAAGCAATTTAGAAAGAAAACAAATACTATAGATAAGTTCTTAAAGCACTCATTAAATAAATGACTTGCTACAAGACTGCATATGGGAGATAGAAATAAAGGTGAACTACTCACTGCTCTAAACAGTGATTTTCAGCCATTCTCTAATATGCTGTAACATATGCTGTATTTTTAAGGCTAATGACAATGAACATGAAACTTCAAAGTAATTGTTTTTTCTAGGCTTTTTGTTGTTATATTTTATTATTAATTTGTTTTATTAAATGAAAGTCAATCACATAATATGAAGCCATGCCCTTTGTTATGTTATGCAAACAGATGACTAGAGACTGGTTGCAAATTTTAGCCAAGAGAACAGACCAGGAAAAACTTCTGTACATAACATTACTAACATCTGGCTATTGCAAGTACCAGAGCAAGAAATTGGAAGATAATGCTGTGGGAGGTGAACAGATAGCAGTATGCAAGGCATGGGGACAGTATGTAAGAGATGGCTGAGCTTTGAGGACAGCCCTGGAGGTCTTTTGTGTTATAGAATCTGACACATTCTTTACAGAGGGTCATAGCAATTGTACTACATTTTCTGGTCACATGCATGTTCTGGCTAATATTTTCATTCTTGATCGTCATGATAGAGGCAAGGATAGCTGGAACTACAGGATCTTTAATGTCCCTTCCAACCCAAGATATTCCATTATTTTATTACAAGCAGATGCACAAGTTAGGATAAGGAGTCTCCTGAATTTAGTCTTAATGTAAAAGAAGTTAGAATGACTTGCATAAGATCTGGAAAATAATGGAGGTGTGACAGAAACCTGACAAAACCCCATTCTCCGACCCACAGGCTGCAACAGTGTTTCATCAGGCTGGACAGAGATACAAAAGTGACCTTAGGATTTCAGTGATGAATGTATCTTAAAAGAGGAAAAACAAGTTTTCTTCCCTACAGGGGAAATGATTCCTCATTGCTTTGTTAGTTGGCACTATCTCAATTCATGAAAAGGCATTTTTGGCAGCCTATATGGAGATTATGTTTTCATCCTTCTGGCTGAAATGAAATTAATGATGAGAAGAGAAATCAGAATCAGCAGTGGCAAAGCTCAAGAAATGTTGAGACAAAAAAAGCAGCAGCATTTACTTATCCACCAGAACAAGAGTCAGCCTGACATCAGGATAAGACTAAATCTGAAATGACTGAAAAAGGCCACAAATGAAACAGAAATTAGTGAATGCAAAAACCCAACATGTTCCTTGAGTGCCTCCTTGATGGTTCTTGAAATTTTAAAAAGCTTTAAGATGTCTTTTCTCACACCATTAATGTATGCTTGCATTTACAGATTTCTTTACATGGAAATCAGCAGAAGCCCAACACAGAATTGTAGAATCACAGCATCCTGGAAACTTTTGTGTTGGAAGGGACCTTCAAATATCATCCAGTCCCATCTCCTGTTATGAGCACAGATATAATAAATGTTTAATTTTAGGTATCAAAAGTTCATCAAGATACAGAATCTTCCATTAATTCTGTCAAGCTAACAAAGCCACAGCAGAAGAGAAAGAAGAAAATATATCAGTATAGCAGGGAAGGTAAGCATTTCATCAGGTATGAGAGATTATTCCAGATTTTAATTTCTACTTAGAAGAGAGAATTGAGTCAGATCACATCAACCTGTCTCAGTAAGTAAAATAGATTTTGCTTTAACAAAATAAAAAAAAAAGACTGAAAAAATACCCAACAAAACCAAAGAAGCCCAACCAACTGAAAAAATCTCCAAAAAGCAAAAACCCCAAAACAAAAGCAAACCAACACTTCTAGAGAAATTTTGAGAAGCAACCAAAGTAAACTGGCCTATTTGTGAATGAAACAATCATTCCAGAATGTGGTCTCAAGAGAAGTTAGTGCAAGTTTTGGTATCAAAATGCATATGCTCATTGACATTTATGACGTCAAGAGTACCACAGTTGGAAGCTGTGAATGTTTTGTGAAAACCAAAATTCTATTTGAAAAGAAGGAACAAATGAAGCAAGAAGATAATGCAATAATAAAAATATTTTGTATATAGGTAAATCTATTTACCTTACATTTAAATAACATGGCATTAATAATTAAAATCTCAAGTATGAACACAAAGTAAGACCTTACAAGGTAGATCTGGGAAGTTTTAATGAAATTTGATAAGCAGGCTTCAGAAGGAAAACAAATCAGGGAATGAATGTTGCTGGGTAAGAATTTGAAGGCATCAAAGAACAAAAAAAACCAAAAAAAACCCCAAACAAATAAGAGACTTTCTTGTTTAAAGTGGAGACCCTTTTGTCCTCCAGCATCACTCCACCTGCAAGATATTCAGAGGATTCTATAAAATGTTAAGCTCTTATGTTCATAGTCTTTGATAGCATTGTATACATGCTCTGATTTAGGAGATGGTATTTAATTCTAAACTTTTGTTCTGTGGAAAGGTTACTACATAAGTGAAGATTTTCTTTGAGGTTGTCCCTGCAACATTTCATTGGCTGACCTCTTAGCAATTCACTGTATTTTAACAAGTGACAGAAAAGGATTTCAGGCAATCTCTCTCCTGATATATGTACTAGATGCCTGGACAAGAATAGACAAGCCTGCAGGATCATTGTTTTGATACATGGTATTTGAAAAAATTCTAAAATATTAGTGTTTTGAAGATTATCTTACTATTTACTACCACCAAGGGCATGACGAAAATATAAACTGAGATGATTGATGCACTGGCTGAAGACTATTCAAATTCTGCAGCTGTATCAAAGAATGATGACTAAAATTTGGCCGTGACAGATTTTAAATCAGATATGGATTTTGGTATAACTTCAAGTATATGCATAAGAGAGAGCACTCACCTTTTTTTTTTTTTTTTTTTTTTTTTTTTGCTCCTTAAATGTGACCAAGTGTCATTAAGATAGTTACCCATTAGAGAACATTTCTATCTACATTTCTTCATTTCTTTATACATCCCCTGTCAGATAGAGCATCTTGATTCAAGGAAGGAAATCAGAATAGCCTTTCCTTGGGTCTTGTAGTTTTTCCTTGACTTCAGAACTTAACTTGAGTGTTTTAGGTATAGCACAAGATTTTGTTTTTTTTTTTTTTTCCATACTCCACCTTTTCCACCTCTGACTACAAACAACAAATTTACTTCCCAAGAAAGGCATTTTCAGAGTATTACATTTATTTTGTATGAAAATATATTTTCCCTTCATTTTGTTCATTCTTTTTAAGCATGAACAAATATGCTGGATATCACTTTTGCCCCTTTTAAAAAAAAAGTATTATTATGTCTTTCTGAACAGTCTATTGACACAAATGTCTTTGTTTTGAAATTGGAAGCCTGAAGGCAAAATGCTGTTTGCCTTGAGGAAAGTGGTGAGACACTCTAACAGATAATCCCAAATAAGCAGACTAAGTCTTCTCTTTTGGACATAGGAAAATAATTAATGTTTTATTGGTCTGAGTACATTCACTCCTTGTACACGTTTTTTTCCCTTGTCTCTGCATATATTTAACATTTATACTTATGATTTATTTTGTACCCATGTTTTCTGAAAAAAATTTTAACAAGGGCTTATACTCTGTTGATTTCTTTTATGATTTGAGGTACTTAACCTGTGGGGAAGGTGCCTCAAAAACGTCTGACCCTGAAAGACCCACATTTAGGTACAACTCAAAGAAAATACAATATATAAACATTAAGTTCAATGTTTTAATGTAAGGTTATTTTTCATGAAAACATAGGTTTTTGCTTTATATAGACTTCTGTTTTGTCAGAAAACAGAAAAAATAAGACTAGGATATTTATTGCCACTGAAGCAAAGAAAAATCTCTTTCAAGATCAGGACCCTTCCTCCAGTTTCCTCCAATCAAGAAAGAGGGGTGTAGGATCTGATAATCTAAATGATCCACTGACACTTTGCCGGCTAGGAGATTCAGAGCACAATGTGTAGGTGGGGTCAATGAATTCAACACCACATGGATGACTGGACTCACAGTAAATCTGATGATTAGTCAATTGCACCAGCAGAATAAAAATTATTTGTAGAGCTTGTTTTAATATGCAGATCAGCATACACTGGCTGTTAGTTTTCAGATGGAGTCTGAGCCAGAAGGGTCCACGCTTTAAGCTGCAAATAAATGGGTTTATTTCACCCTCAGTTCTGCATCATAAATGTCTATAATTCATTTTGTTAAAAACTAGTTAAATATTTTAATATTCCAAAGATCTTTAAAGCAAGTATACTATTAATGGCGGGGAGGGGGGAAGATTATATTTCCTAGTATAGACAAAGCGTTATATTGTGATTCACATAAATTTCACTTATTCCTTGAATACTTACAATACTAAGTCTTACATGGGATTTAAATTGGAAAATATTGTAACAATGCATCTTTTCTGGTTATCTTTAAGGTTGGATTAATTAAACACTAATAATAATAATAATAATAATAATAAAGTAATATATTAAGTAACAGTCCTAATGTAGATTTATATACTCTGGTTTACTTATGAGGTCATTGTGCAGGATCTTTTTTTAGTCAATGGGCTCAAGTAATTTGTCATAATATTGATGGCTATTTTTGCTAGTCTGGGGTTTCTGCAGCATTAACACAAGTCTGGCAGACATTACAAAGGACCCGTGGGAGAGTTGCAGATGGGGGACAGAAGACCACTAAAGCTCATAAAATGATACCAGGCATCTTTGTGCAGGCAATTTCTTTTTTTCAGCAGTCAAGAGATTCAAGAGACCTCAGTTATCTGGTCAAGTGAAATAATGCAGCTGTCTATAGCCATAGTGTTGCTTAAAGGATATATTCTCTCTGGTACCTTCATCTGTAGTTGAAGGTAAAAAGAGATCTTGTCACTGTACTAGTAATAATAAATTCTAATTATTAAATTTGGCTTTCTGAAATAATAAGAGCTTCCTAATGCATGTGTATTTACTTGTTATAAGGACAAAGAAGAGAAAAGTAATCAAATTTATGTTAAAACTTCCATTATAGGAGATAATCTAAAAGCACTGCAAATTTCCTTGATGGCTAGTTACTCTCACTCTCAGAGTATCTGTTTAGTTTTCCAGTCTTTAATACTTCCATTAACAATTCTTGCTTTTCTGCTATACCACATAGTTGTCAAATTACATATTCTTTTTCCTTGTGCACATACTCATAGTCTATGATTTATTCAGGTATTTAACCTTCTTCAGAACAAACCAGATCTAGGCAGAGCTTTAGATGCTCACAATAAGGCATGCTTTCTGATCCTGTAATGATTTTATTTTCTTTTTATTTTTATTTGTTTGTTTTTATACCTTGATATTCTTTAAATGGTTCCCTTAAAAACTTAAAAGGATTCTTCTGAAACATTTAAATCATAACTGGAAAGATCATAGTCACAACAGCAATAGTTGTTGAAATAGAACAATATTTTTATTTAGTATCTGTGGGATATTATCCCATTTGCTATCTGGTTCTAGATGATCCCTGTAAAATACTTGGATTGGTGATTTTTTTTTTTCTCTCTAGATATTTCAAGTCTGCTTTGGGTTTCTGTGGAAATTCCCCAGATAATGTCTATGCTTACAGAAAAATTAATATTGCATCATTCACAATCCAAACAGAAGATCTAAATTAGGACCTCTGACATCATCTCTCTTAAAAGAATGATTTTCACTCTGCTCTGTGAATGAGACTGTTAGAAAATTTGCTCCTTTCCTCCATAGATTCACTCAACATAATAGCAATTAATTATGTGCCTAAATCTGTTGAAATGTCATCTCACAGTGACATGGAGTAATTTCCTTATTAAGATAGACAAACACTTAGTATGTGTTCCATAATAGATTGATTTTTTTCAGTGGGATGTTATATCTTTTCATACTGATCAGCTCTGACCTACTTGTCATGAAGAATGCATCTTCATAGATGGTTACCATAGTAAAATAACAGATATTAATATGTGAGATCAATTTTAAACTTCAATCTGACATCTTAAGAGACTACAGCAAGGACTATTGAAGCCTAAAGAATGCATGCTCAATTACTTTTAAATTTATTTCCCTCTGACTACTCCTAAATCATACTAATGTTACTCTCTCTGACTTACACATTTTGAAAGTCAAGTCAAATATTCAAAATATTTATTCCAGCAGTTAATCTAGGAGAGCCTTGCAGATGGATTCTCATCTTTGATGCCCTAATGAGAGAGACATCAAGGATAATATTTAAGCAATAGAGTGCCTGACATTTTGAGACACATGAGTGCTAGCACATTTTCAAAGTTTGTTTTACAGAGGAGGATATCCTTTTTTAAAAAAGAAAGCAGAAATAACATACAAAAAGTTACTCTGGGTTTTGATTTTTTTTGTGGTTTGGTGGGTTCCACATATATGTCCTGACCAAGCTATCAGTGTATCAAATTCCTAATAATGTATGTGTGTAGCAGAGACTACAAAGATTGCTCAGTAGGCAGTGCACAGAGCTTCAGAAAGCAGAACTTCAAAAAACATGAAGCCAAATCTATAAATAGTACAATAAAAGATGAAGATCTGACCTTGCATGCCTGAGAAATAGATTAATTAAGAAAAGATTTGCTTTGATTATCAAGGCAAGTTATTTTGGACAAAAAAGAAAGACTAGGGTTTGTGAAAGCGTTTTGCCTATATTTAGGCCTACTTGTGTGGTGTTCACACATTGTGTGAGATTCCCATTTCATTTAATCATAGAATGATTTGGGAAGGGACCTGAAAGATCTTGTAGTTCCAATCCCCCTTCCCTAGGCAGCTACACCACCCATTAGACCAGGCTGCTCAAAGCCCTGTCCAACCTTGAACACTTGAAGACTTAAAGGCCTGGAAAACCTGTTCCAGTGTCTCACCACTATCACAGCAACATGTTTATTTCTAACATCTAACCTCAACCTGCCCTCTTTCAGTTTAAAGACATTTCCCCCTGTGCTATCTCTACATGCCCTTGTAAAAAGTCCATATAGTATGATATTGGAGTGTAGTAGAAAGTGATAGATCTAGAGCACTTGGCTCTTGAGGAGGAATGAACACAGCTATTACAAAAGTAATACCTGCTGTAGGAGATTACACTGACATTTTTGTTAGAATTATTTTCATTTTTCATAGGATTATATGAATCTTTCAAGATTATGTGAGATGCTGAAAAGCACTGACTACAATTCTAATGAATACTTTCTCATTCAGTTTCCATTGTATAAATACAAGTTATTTAAATCCTTATAAAGACATTGTGGGCTTGTGTTCCCCTTTTTTTCCTTTGACTTTGTTCCTATGACTAAAATGCATCACTAGGTGAGCGCAGTAAAGGGAATAAAAGTAAATTAATCAGCAATCATTATTCAGAAAAAGTTCCCATTTGTTTCAAAGTTTTGAGGTGACTGGTAGGTGGTTGATCTATGAATGTGCTGCCTGCTGAGAAAAGGTCAGTGTCATTCATTGTGCCATTTTTCTTTTCTGCTGTTTTCACTCCTTTTCTGTTGGTCAGCAATTCTGTACTGTGATAATTATTTTCTTGTTCTAGACTGTTTGCTGGACTTTGGCCCTAAATTGTATGGCTTGTGTGGCATGAATAAGCATTAGATCACAAACTTCAGTAGAATAAATATGAACAAATTCCAGTAAATCCCAGGATTAAACATAGAGGATAGGGCTGAGACCTAATCAGTAGCCCCAGTACCACCTGACTGATATTAACAATTTTCTTTGGTGGTAAAGCAAACAGAAACTAAGACAATTTTCCAGGCTTACATGAGGTCTAGTGACCAGTGATCTTTGCAAGTAGCAGCACCACCATATCTGAGGGGCCACAGTGCTGCAATACATTCAGAAATAACAAGACATTTCAAATTCTTGTACATTTATTTT
The DNA here is from genome assembly GCF_028551555.1 of Melozone crissalis. Lineage (NCBI taxonomy): Eukaryota > Metazoa > Chordata > Aves > Passeriformes > Passerellidae > Melozone > Melozone crissalis. The sequence goes on from NW_026535791.1 coordinate 31,807,172, forward strand.
ATCATAATAAGAAGTAATACAATTTGATCTGCTGGCACCATAACATTTAATAAAGAACTGAGTATGGTTAATAGATTCAAGAAAATGAACCAAGAAAATTTTAGCATAATACAGTGTTGTAGAAAGAAACATTTTTAGATTAACACCTAGGGTAACTTAGTGTGGCCAGAGTCCTTTTTCTTGAGTTCCATATTGAAAAACACAAGTTCCATTTTCTTCTCACTACTCTAGCATACATCAAAATCAGCCCATGATCCTCATTTTACTTTTTCCCATGTATCTTTACCAGGAAATGTAGTTGCTTCACACAGTTTATGGCAAAGACAAATCCTTTCAAGAAATTCTGTGATTTTAATAGTTAGGGAAATAATTTGTCATCAACACTTTGTCCTGCTTAAGCTATCCTTTTGGAGCTCATTGTAATTTACATACTAAAATAAAGAAAGTTTGAGGGGTTTTTTTGCTTAAACTTCAACTAGATGAGTGGTACTGGCCAGTTTTTTACACAATGGCCTAATGACTGAAAAATTCATATAGGAAATACATATAATACAACACATAAATATAGAACAAATAGGTTATATTACTAGTACAAATAGGTTATATTACATATATGTTTCTGTTTATATGTATATACTATTTAAATTGTGTAGTAATAAAAACCAACACTTTCTTATCATGAGCAGTGGGTACAAAGTAAGGACTCTGGTCATATATTAGAAAAACTAAATTTGAATTATTATGTGAAAGCATATCCATTCAAAATGAAGTGTTAAATGTGGATTCAGAGTGCATCGGGAACTCAGATAAAGCTCTCAAGCATATAACTAACAAGAGACAAGTAAAATGAAACGCATTAAAAGCAAAGACTTTTTTGCATAAAAGGTGAGCAGAATGAAAAATAGAACCAGTGACATTTTTGAAAGTAAAAGCAAAGATTGTTGTTGAAATAGAGGCGGTGATCTGATACTTTGAGACTACACAAACATCATACAATTACACCCCTCAAATTTTCAGGCCATAGCAGTTTTAATCTCTTGAAATTGTTTTACTCTCTTATACAGACTTTAAGGGTCACTGCCTGCAACCCTGTTTTTGAACTTGTAGTCTTAATATGATATATCTTTTACTGTGGTCTTAACTTACTTTAGTTTAAAAAGGGATTATTAGAAGTTATGGAGTCGCCTTGGAAGAGTAATTTGCTTTTTACAGAGAATAGAGTTTCAGACCCTTCAGAAGTGTTCTTTGAAATATATCCAATCATATCCACCAGATAGAATAGTTTCCTGAGCTGCTCAGTTTTTAACCCAGTCCACTCTTGAGTAGTTTCTCAAAGTTAAACCTCATTCTTACCTAATCCTTATCAAAGGAGAAATGTCTGTTTCAGGTATTTTCTTCTGAAGGAGCACAGTGCAGACAGGCAAACAGCAATGTGTTAATAACAGGGAATAACAGGAGAGAATCTACTACTGGCAGCACACTCACAACAATCAATCTCATTTTTCTTGACTACTCTTCAGAATCAAAACTAACAATACGACATTTCTCATTCAGATACTGTCCACATTTCTAATAAATTTCATTTTCAATTAAATACAGAAATCACTTTGTCTTCAATAATAATTTTAAGTCTGTACTATAATTTTGAACATATACAATATTTCAGGTAGAAGCTAAGACACAAATGGATATGAGGGTAGGAGAGAGGACAGGTAATAAGAAACTTTGGTCCTTTCTAAGGAAAAACATTAAATTATGAGAAACAGTGAGGTTTCCCAAGATTTTACAATTTCTTTTTAAATAGTATAAAACTGCCTTTCAGATTCCAAGCATGTTTACATGAAGATTTACGAATATTTCACTAGATATGAGAACAAACTACTTAAAGATGCAAACATTGTTTGCAAGAACTATTGTAACCATGTAGTGCTGTTCTGTTATTTTTTAAAATAGCATTTAGAATAGGAAATGGTTATGAAATTTGCTGTAATGGCTGGAAAATGTGAATTATTTGTTTCAACTTATTTCAGAAGATGATGTTTTTTGCTAGGTTATTGACCTAGACAACAGCTCTAGCTGTCATAATTTAGAGATTTATTAAAATGACAATGAAATAAGCATTTGCATTTGTAAAAGGCACAGCTATAATACAACAATTTTGTTCAAAATGTGTAGAAATTATTAACATTGCTCAGATGACTTCACGGGAATTTTTAGTATGCACTAGATTTAATGAAAACATGAGTATTAACAAGAAGAAACAAACATTTTCTGTTGTCAGGAAGCATTTTTTTCAATTAAAACTGATAAATGAAGCATAAAAAGTATCTAATGACAATGAAGATGATAATACTACTAACAAGAAAGACAAATATTCCTAGCAACAAAGAAATCTCTTAGGTGTTTTCCTAGACAACTGCAGTCCAAAAAAATATAGGGAAAGTAACTAAAATACACATCTTCAGGAAGAAACCTTGAATACTTTCCTTCTGCATATGTAGAAGATAAGTTAGAACTGTGATTATATTGTTTATATTTGAATATTAAAATGAATGAAAACAAAAGAATGTGAGCATCCACATACTTACAAAAATAGGACAAGAGAATTTAAAGATAAGATAGTGTTTTTAAGTATTCAATTTAATTGGGAAGATGTGCCTTATTCATGATTAGTATATGTAAAAAGAAGTCTACTTCATTTGTCCACATTTAGCATGATTTAGCAAGACCCGTACCTGTATTTGGCAGGCACTCTACATTACCTATGGAAGACCCTCTCAACTCTGAAACTGGAAAAAAGGCAATCCATTAGAGGGAGTCCTGTAATCTCACATGTCTATGCATGAGAAATTTATACAAGCTCACAGGTTGGAGTTTCACTTTTGATTGAAAAAATATAAATGTCAGGCTTATCTGAATGTAGGTGACTCTATACAGAGTATGTGTGATCTCCTTTACAGTCAATTGAGATCTGCTCAGTTGTTTGTCTGGCTTCTGCAAAAGTACAGATCTCCCAAAAGTTCCATAGTAATGCCACCAGTCCTTTGTGCACGTTTCAGATGCCACAGATAACACTTGGTGCATATATTTAGGAAAACCTAATGAGCCTTTGGTCTACACTGACAGTGGAATTTGGAGAATTAATCATCTCTCTGAGAGTAAGATGCAGTCCCTCACTTCAATGTAGGGTCTAATGCTCTCCAAGCTGCAGGCAGCCCTTTCACACATCCACCAGAGCTGCAATGCATGACATAAGACCTGGCAGCCAGTTGCTTCCTTCTGGAGGCAAAGCTGGAGTGCAAGTCTGATACTTTAAATACTGAAGACTTGTATTAATTTATGACTGGTCTTACCTCCAAATGTGAAATATATTTAAGCAGGAGCAATATCATGTGTTGACCATTTATTGACATTAAGAGTGGACTTCAGGTGTCTACATCCAGATGTTTGATAGCCTTCTAGAAACATCAGGATATGCTCCCTGGTTGCTGTCAGCCTCTTCAGATAAGCACAGCTCTACCAGTCCTATCAGAATATCACTAATATGTCAAGTAATTTGAAATGAGTCACAAATGTATTCTCCACACAGGATAGTCTGCTGAGGAGATGAGAGGTGACCAGGCAGAGGCCACATGACAGAGGGAGTTCTACTGACATATCAGAGTTCTGTTCCACCACTGCAATACCCAACAGCCTTTGTAAGCAAAAGCTCTCAATATCTCCCCTTTACGTATGAAATGGATGTCCCTAAGGGTTTATCATGGAAGCAACATTTGACTATAGACTCAATTCTCCTTCCCCCAAAATTATAAATTTGTAATTTGAAAACCTCCATGGCAGAAGATAAGTATGCAACCTCAACTTGCAGACAGATTGTTGGGCTTGACTCTGTCCTCTCCTAAGCAGGGATGGCTCTTTCGTGAGATTTGTGCCCTCTGCTGTGTAGGAGGATTCTTTGGTGAAATCAAGTTTAAGTGATGGAAAAATTAAGCTGGTAAAGTTAAGATTAATGAATTACCAATTGATTGTTCTGTTTTTCCTACTTAAATATCTAGTGCTAATGTGCCAAGTACATTTATAAACAACAATTTTGAAATTGTGTTTCTATTGCTTTGATAAACTGCATTATTCATTAATGTGGGGTTGTTAAAGTCTTTATTGAAAATGACCAGACTTATAGTAAGAAATTCTGCCCAGTCGCATCCACCACTGATCTCTGAGGATCAGCTGGAACACAATGGGATGCATTTTCAGCCACATTTCTATACGCTTAATGCAACACAAAGTTGACATAACCTATGACCGCATTAGCATAAAAATATTACTGTATATTTTAAGAGAGGAAGGGAGACTCCATCCTAAATTTTGCCGCAGTGTTTGCCACAATGTCTTGGTTTCAAAGACAGGTGTCTGCTAAGGAAGGCAGGAGCCTCCCTTGGAATGGAAAATGTAAACCCCTTTCCTCCAAATTATTTTCATTTTGAAATTAGGGGCTCTCAGGCAAAGAAATGAAAATAGGACTGACAGTTCTTTGCTAGTGTATATTTAATCTCAATCTTGAAGCAGTCTCTTAAAAAAAATTAAGATTTTATCACAATTAATGGAAACATATGCAGTTTTTGAAGAGATTAAGATTTTCAAAACCTACTTGTTATTATAGAATAATATAAATTTCTTGAAATTTATAAATTATTTTCCTCAATTAAAAGAAAAATATTTTTTAAAAAACAAACAAACAAAAAAAAACAACTGTCAAACAAAAAAACCCCAGCCTAACACTAAATTCCCCTCTTGGGTATTTTTAAAAACATCTGTCTATAATTTTACAGAGAAAATAGCAGTGACATAAAAGAAATTAGAAAAAAAAAAAAAGCATCACTTTTCTTTCTTAGAAAAAAGTTGTAAAACGAAGTCTAAAGACACTAGTCTTCCTTTAATTGTTTTTAGTAAATTTTAAGTCACCTTTAATAGTTCATGGTCTGTAGAACTTAAGATGGTTTGGCAAACAAGAATATTCTATTCCTAATTGTGTAAGCATAGATGTGAGAAAATACCAAAAACCCTTTTTGATCCAATTTCTGTGTACACTGAAGAACAGTGTGCACTGTTCTTGCACTAAAATACCAATTGTTTCCTTCACTGTGTATGGAATAACAGTTTCCTTCCTTGTGTATGTCTTACACAACCTACAACAATTTAATTAAGCACTTGTTTTGATAGTTTGCTCTTTGTAAAGAACACCATTGGTAGGTTTTTCTTGCCTCATTTTATCTTTCGTTAAAAAGATGGACTCATTTTTAGTTGTTAACTTAATACAGGAAACGACCATGATAATAAAATACCCATTTAAAGCATACTAATGCCAGCCTGATATAGCCCCTAAAGTCATCTGTGACAATTCAGCATGGAATGAGGACATTTTTGTTGAATTTCTGAAGCAAACAATAATAGATCTGGCAATATTTCTATCAGTGGCATAGAAGCAAATATAAAATCATTGCTGACAAAATATGCAGATAGCACAAAGATTGACGGAGTGTAAAACAATGAACCATACAGGGCAGTCACACAGAATGACCTGGGTCACTGCTAAAGCTGATTTCACTAAAACAAACCATGATTTCCATCTATCTAGAAGACAGGAACACACATCATTCTTACCCATACAAGGAAGAGTATTCTGGCTGGCTAGTGCATAGAAAAAAATGCTGGGGTCATGGTGTACAAATCATTGAATTAGATAGTACTACAACGATGTGGTACAATACTATACAATGCATCTTACTGGAAGTTTCATCTATGAGGTTCAAGAAAATACAAAGGTCCCACAATATGATACTCCTGTGAAGAAAGTAGTCTTCTGAGCAGGTACTGAATGTGTTCAGTTTATCAATGAGAAACAAAACTATGTTGTCTTTATTTATGAATCTCTTGGAATAAAATGCTACATTCTCTATACATACAGCCTCTATTATTCTAAGACGTGACAAGAATTGATTTCTGCTTCTGAAGATGAACAAATCAAAAACTAGGACAGCTAATTATAGTCAAAGACATTGGTAGAGGTGGTTTTGTCATAATTAGTTATTGGGGTTTAGTAAAGGGCAATCATGTGAGTGCAATTGTTTGACATAGATAAGTCATAGATAACTGCAATTTTTTGACATTTTTGGTAGGAAAAAATATTGCACTAATCATATATTATCTAAAATAATGTATGGAAACCATTATTTAAATTACTGTGAATCTGACAGACTATGCATCTTAGTATTTTCAAGCTTCTTTAGAAATGAGACTAAATAAGATAAAATCACATTTGAAAAGGGAGAAATGTAAAAACTTGTCATGGACGGAGAATAAATTTAATGAAGGACTTCTATAAAGGATTTTGGGTTTGCAGAATTTTTAAGGGATGTTTTTAAGTTTAATGGAGCATTTCAAAGTCCATTTTCCAAGGAAAAAAATTCAAATATATTTCTTATCTTAACAGTTTGGTTTTGTTGCACAAATTTTAGACTAGATTATCAAGAGCAAGAATTCTGACAAGTAATTTAAGAGAAAGTGTTAAAATGGTGCACTCTGATACCTTTGAGAAATTCTTGTGAAACTAACACATTTTCAAAGATTTTGAATTTCTATTAGAAATATTTTTATTTTCCTTCCTCATAGGTTTACTGTTTATAAGAAGTAATTGACACAAGATTAAAAAAACAAGTCCATCATCTTTGCAGCTATAGGTCATTACTGACCTGTCCTAGTCACAATTCACTATGAATTGTAGCCTGAATTGTTCATTCTTTTCCACACAGAGACATGTAATGACACCTAAATTTTGGAAGAGTAGTGAATGGTAATTTAAACATGATTAGTAATACAACATGTGACAGGTTGACCATTGACTTTTGTAGTGCAGGAGTGTTTTGGCTGGACACTGTGGAACATGTAACTGTGCCTTCATGGCATCTCTAAGGAGGCAAATATTAAGCTTTCTTTTTGTAGAAAAAAATCACTTTTTAACTAGTTCAAATTGGTGCATAAAAAGCTGCTCAGGCCTGTACTGATGCATTGATATACAAGAAATTGCAGGGCAAGTTTCTTTTAAAAAAAGATGTAGAATTTTGACAGCAATTTTAAGCCACTTAGGATTTGCAGATACAAAAGGAAAATAAGATCCTCTTTAAAAGATATTCTTATTAACCATCAGTACAAGGACCATGTTCACTTCAAAACATTAGGGAATGGAGATTTAATTGTGAGAAAAATTCTTTATTCAGTATTAGCTCTATCTGCACTCAAATGAAACACTTGTGATACAATACATATTCTATGTGAATGAGAGCAGAAATAGTGTCAAACATTTAAATGTTAAGATATGTATGTTCACGCTAGTAAATAGCATTATTTATTTTGAACTATCTTGCTAGAAACACATTCATGCTACTAGTCAGATAATTATGTAAATTCTTCTGGTTCAATTTAAAATAGAAATCAAAAAGGTCTGCTTACCAGAAGCTCTGTGAAAGACATTGAGACTCATTATTTGCTTTAGAAATCAAACATCCTATGGGATAACTGCAAAGCAAAATATATCACAAGGGTTTGTTGAGTACACACAGCTCACTAATCAGTTCTAACATCAGATTTGATATCAAGACTCTTTTGAACTACCACTTAGAATTTCTTCACAGAAAAAAGCAAGTAGTTTTAAGAAAAATAATTTTAACAAATATGAATCAGTTCTTTCATAAAGGCCTCATTTGGGGAAATGTCATCACAGTTTTAAGTATCTTCAAAATATCTTCAACATGAGTATAATTTCTGCAAATATGGTCTTTTGAAGTGTATAAGTTTTTACAAGATATGACATCAACTCATGGATAAATAAGATTCCCTCCACCCTTTTCTCATCACTGTACATTATGCCATTAAAATTAAGGAAAGTTAGTCAAATCTTCAGGGTGTTCTCTCTATTATGAAAGAGAAAATGCAATGCATACTGAAACTGTACTGAATTACACAGTCTCACTTTCTAGCTCTTTCATTGTTGAAGTCTTCAGCCTGTGTTTAATACATAATTTTTGCAAGCTTTATGCAGGATGCAAAGACAAAATTAAGTACAGGTAAGTCTTGAGCCTGGAAATTTCAAAGAGACAGGGAAACACTGCTGACTCCATTAATACCCAGTCAGCCCTATTGTATCATTAGGCATTAAGTCCAAACCTGTGTTCTTGATGTTAGAAGTGATATTCTTCACTTCAGAAAGTGTACTGTTAAGGAATGAAAAACAGGTGGCAAGAAATAAGTAAAATGTTCCTTTCCATTTTCCAGGAACTTCATAAATGTTATTATTTTGACTGTGAATGGGCTAAGAACAATTCATGTTGTCATGGCTGATACTTGCACTGTTATGAGTTCTTTTTTTCATGTATGGCCATCCCTTACTTAATGGCAAAACATTCATTAACCACCAAGCTTGATCTGAGGCTAGATCTGACACCAAATACTTACTCAGTAGCAGCTGAGAATTTGTAACCACTTGTTCCTATGCTTTTCTATAACTGCCTGGCAATATCTAGACTTAAATTGTGAAATTTGTCCATTTTGATGCAATGCTTGCCCTGTGGATGTCTCAGTGGTCCCTGACAATTTCCTGTGGATACCAAGAAATCAGTTTCTTCCATTTCCATAGTGAAACAGCATTTAGCATGCCATGCTACAAGCAGAAATGAGCAGGGAAGAAGACACAGGGTACTTGGAATAGCTTTTCATTTCAGGCAAGCATAGGACAAGAAGTCAGAAAAATATAAGAAGAAAATTATTTTAATTTTCCAACTTCATTTTCTTAATTTCTCTATTTGAAATTAAAAATATTTTTATTAAAGACTGATTTACTAAGCTTCTAGCAATGGCTAAGAAATCTCAGAGTTGCTTACATTTTAACCTTAGAGCACTTCTAAAGATAATTATCTGTTCTGCCTTTATTAAAGGGTCTCTGAAAATATTTTTATAAAACTGACATGAGTAGAAGCGCAACTGAATTCACTTGCTGGAGACATAATTTTAACATCCAACTGTGTCATTTGTTTCCTCTGAGCTTTTAAAAGATCATTTTTCCTTTTTGAGAATTGTTTTCACATATTAAATATTTGGGATTTAAAAGAAAAAATAATGATGCACCAGTTAGATGATTACTACATCCCTAGTCAGAACAAGAAGTCACTGAGAGGAAATGTCAGTCCTCTATATAGCTGAGCAAGCTAGCTTGGACTCAACAGTGAGTTAGTTAGACACTTAGTTCAAAAGATCCTCGATTCTTTACATTTTCCCTGTGAATTCAGATTTTGATGCCTCTTCTATAACATTTAAACCTCTCCAGCTGTAGAAAAATATTCTTATTAACAGAGTCTGAAGTGAAATTAGACCAAGCACATTTTTGAAACAGTGCCATTAGATATAAGGTCAATTCTAAAGCTAAAGGTTGGTGTCATTACATGGCAAGGTTTCCATATTGCTAGAGTTTTGTACCTCCTTGATGTTTCTTGTAGGCATCTCCTCTAGGCACTGACTGACTCTTCCTTGTCCTCACAGCAGCCAAATAACTCCAACTCCACCCAATCCACTCTTTTATAACACTCTTCTGATTGGCTACAGGTGCGGCCTGTCAAAATCAGGCCGGCTCCTAATCCTTAATAATTAACCCAGCTGCAACTCTTAAGGGGGTAAGATTACTGTCTATACTACCTTTATTTTCTTCTAGAAAAGATAACACTGGGATTGCAAAACTGCAACTAATCCCATTCTCAAATCAGATGTTAATATCTCTTATGTTCTTTGAAGCCCTGTAGTGTTCAACCAAAGTTAAAATAGCTCAACAGTAGCAAAGTTTCTTACTTCAAGTAACTATCCAGCTTTTTTAGTCTGTCCTCTTAGGATGAGCTATCTACCTTCCTCCTTTTTTCACTTCATTAGCAGTAACACATGGTGCAAGACTTGCATCTTGGAAATCCATCATAAGAATGCAAACAGAAATCTTACATCTGCATCCCCTCTGCCCTCTTTTTATATGTTTGGTTGTACCAAAATAAATATGAATTAAGATGTGCAAGATTCATGTGAGTCACTATGAATATACAATTATTTCAAAGACATAATGCACAGCTATCAATACTTCACTGAACTGTAATATATAAATGCAGAATCTAAAATCAGCCTTAAAGTATTAATTTATATTGATTTTTTTATAGGTGATGATATTTTGAAGGACTTTGTTCCACTGTCCTTTAGACTAATTTTTGTCTGGATATGAATAACTTCCATTTATAGGACATGGTAACTTATCTCAGCAAGATGTCTCAAGGTGCTTTAAAAGAGATGTACAATAATTAATAACACAGCTTGCAGTGCCAAGCTAATGATGGGAAGCAAAGAGAAAAACAAGTCAGTTTTCAGTTTTGATTTAAAACACTCTGACATCCATGGCATTTCTTGGCAGAGTGTTAAACCAAGGATTTTTGGTATCTGAAACACTAGCAGCCCAATACAGAATGTAGTGAGATATTATCAGGACAAGTACAGCACCTTGATATGACCTATTAGTGAAATGAGTGATTTTTAGAAGAAAATTATATGTGAGGTTTTTGGGGGCTTTGTTTTTCTGTGGTTGTAGGTTGGGAAATTTTTCTATCTGAAACTGTGTGATTCTTAAAAATGGACTGTTAAGATTGTTTGGAAATTAGTAAGACAAACTTCTGTCAATTTTGAAGAGAGAATTTGAGTTATATGCTACAAATCTTCAGTCAGAATTCTATAAACATTATTTTATTTTGTAAAAGCATGGAGGATGTTTATCTGTGGAGTGTTTATCATGGGCATGGCACAATTGTGGGAGGAAAAGGGATTAAAAAATAACTCTAAGGAATCATGTCTACCTTCAGCATTGTATATTCCAGTCTTCTCAATATATGGAATATTTTGGAATTCCTGGACACTTTATCACAAACATAAAGTGTTTTTGATGCAAATAATTGAGAAGAATCAATACAAGAGTAGATATTTTCCTAAAATTTCTCTAAGAGAAACTTAGAAGAGTAACTGTCCAGAGATGGTTGACTCTTCTTATTGACTACATTTACTGTATGCAAATACCTCAGATTTATGAAGCGCTTAAATTTATGATATTTGATAATATGGCACAGGTGAAAGTTCTGTCTATTACATCTAATCCCATTCCCTATCCCTAATAGTATCTAATAGCAAATACTCAGATAAATAATATAATGAGCAGTCTATATCTGATGCACCATCTCAGCTTCTGAAGATGGTGATTCCTATATGAACATCTAGATCATAAAATTTGATAGCCATTTCTCTATTTATGATAATTAAAACTCCACCACATCTCATGCATTTGAAATGAATTCTTTTTTTGTCATTGCATCTTTTTGCAGTGTAACAGGTTTAATTACAATTTCAGTGGAAAAAACCACTATTTTGAATTGCTTTTAGTCTGTCAAATTAAGCTTAATGCAATCTTTCTAAATGATGATGTCGTGAATTCTTTCTTTCTTTACAAATACATCATTCATAATTCTATCATCTTTCTAATGCATTTCCCCATATCCATCACTTCTTCTAGCTGCTTATTTATATTCTCAGAAGCAGACATCTTAAACATTAATTCATTCTTCTTTCCCTCTTCTGTAACTTTTTTTCAGTTTAGAGTATCTTCTGCAAATCTAGTAGGAAGACCAGAATTTATTTGATTTTCAATATTCAGGTCCAACATGAAACTATAAAGTGGAAAACCTATGTCTTTTTTTCCTCTATATAATAATTGATAATCCTGTGATGTATTGATCCCACCTGACAATTAAGCCCCCACTCAGTCGCTTGCTTACTCTCTCTCAGTGGTCTACAGGAGACAATAAAAAAGAGAAAAGTGAGAAAAACTTGCCAGTCAATGTAAAGACAGCTTAATATGTAAAGCAAAGTTTCAAGCAAAGCAAAATGAGGAATTCATTCTTTATGTTCTGTTGGTATGGAGATGTCCAGCCTATTCATGGGAAGCAAGATCTCATCATACAGAGTGAATTCTTGGGAAGACAAATCGTATGATCACAAGCTACCCCTATCCTCTTTTTCCTGAATTTTTATGGCTGATCATGTCATATGTAATGGAATATGCTTTTGATCAGTTGGGGTCAGCTGTTCTGGGGTTGTCCTTTTCCAAATTCTTGATCACTCCCCTATTCACTGGGATGATAGAGTAGAAGAAGCTCAAAAAGAAATAAAACTAAAAAACCCCTCTCAATTCTATGGAAGAACTGTTCAGCCACAGTCAAAACAATGGTTTTTTAATCACAAGTCTGAAATGCAGCACCATATGGGCTGCTATGAAGATGAAATCTTTTCCTAACAGAGCCAGTAGAGACGTTCTGGGGTTTATGGCCTCTGCTCTACTCTGTTCAGAAGACTATGTAGGATGACTCTAGGACCCTTTTCTTGAACTGAGAAAATTAATTAACAACATATCACTATATATATGTGACTGTAGTTGCTTCTCCTCTTCATATCTGCTTTGCGTGTAAAATACTGAATTGCATTCACCATTCAGTCTTTCAAACTTCTGACCTTCTTCCAAAAATCTTTACTAGCATTTTAGTTTTCATTACTCTAATTGTGTTAGTAAATCTTGTTGCCTTGTTTTTTTAATTACTTTTTCCATTAACTTGATAAACATGTTAACAATTTCATACTACTTTTTAGACAACTTCACTGTACCTTATCTCCACTAAAAATCAACTCATTTGCCTTTCATTTTTGCTTTTCATATATATTTTATTTATTGAAAGACATTTTCCCTTTTCTGTGACTGTTAATTTAATTAACTTGGTAACAAGACAGCTATTTTGTATTGGTTTTGTCAATTGGGTTTTTTTTTAAATTTTTTTTAACAGATCTACATATGGTATAGCTATATCTGCCCTTACATATTGTCTTCAGGATGTCTTGTGGTGTTCCAGACCATTTTGAACTACACCACAGCTTTTAGACAGCCTGAACACCTGAAATTCATCCTCTGTAGGCAGCAGTAAGGGAGGAGGACACACAAAAATTCTTGGTAATGTGATCTTTCCCCAGCAGTAAGTGCAATTGTGACCATGCCATCTGGTCATGCACCTTGGGGTCCTACAGCAGTTGACCTTGTTTGATCAGGGCGGTTGTACAAGTTAATCTCCAAAGGTGCCTTCTAACCTCAGCTTTTATGTGACTCTGATACACTGTGCATAAGGTCCTAGAAAACTGGAAGTGTTTTTAGATAAGCGATGCAGGAAAACTGAATAGATCATTTTTCTTCCTTCACTTGACAAGTTCTTAAAAGGTATCTGAGGCACCAATTACTTGCCCAATTCTTCTCCAAATAGAATATACTTATAAACAAAAACCTGTATTTATATTCTTGCTATGATTTCAAAAATTGTTTCTGAAAGTTGATTTCTGGTTTGGGTTTGTTCTCTGAGTCCTGTGTCTTGTATTTTATCTCTGATTCTGTTACCTGCTGCATTTTGTCTGCCCTATGATTCCTCGGATTAGTCAAGGCCTTTTTAAAAAAGCATTGAGATTAGGGCCTTCCATTCTGTTGTGGAAGAGTACTTAGGGTGATAACACCACGTTTAAATATTGAGTAATTTTAAATCTACCTTCTTTTAGAAGTATTGTGCAAACAATCTCTGGTCCAGGAAATGTGTTCATTTTATTAATTTTGTTTAAGGATGCCACTATTGATTCAATTGAGAAAGTTTTTGAGACATCTTCATAAAGATGAGTCTTCAGCTTTAAGAGATATTTGATATGATTTGATATGATTTAAGGGATATGATTCAGCTTTTTTAAAGATCCTACTTCTGGTGTGGTCAAAGAAAATTTTATTCCAAACCATTTTTTCTGTATGGTTTGTCTCACATGCCTTATTAAGTTAAAAAGTTCATTCTCTGTCCATTTTATAAGCACTGCTTCATATTTTGAATGATCTCTTTTTTTCCTTCTGCAGGATTGTGTTGATGTTCAGTTGGGTTTTTTTTCATTTGACTCTGTTTATTTTGTTGTTCAAAAATTTGTTTGAAACACTCTTGTTCAAAGTCTCTAACATGCTGAATTTAAAATTAGTTATCACTACAGTGTAATTTGATGGGGAAAACTTATCCTTTCCACAACGGAACTGAATTTGAGTACTTTATGGCTATGTTTCACTGAACATTGGATTCATCCTTATGTTTTTAAGAGTTAGATCAAGATGTGCTTTTTTCCTTGACAATGCTCTGGTGAGTTGCTCAAAGAAGCCTGGTCCTTAAATGATGAGGTTCTTTAGCAGTAGTGTTTTTCTCTCTGCAGAGGTCAACAGGTAAAGACTGTCTTCTGTATGTCGTGGGTTTTATGACACAAGAGTAAGAAAAAATTCTATCCCACATACCAATAGCCATAATTCAAGCACTTGAGTGTTGCAATACAATTTTGATTATCAAAGTGTTATTCACCTCTCATTACCTCTGTTGTATGAAGTTTATCATGCATTCTGAGCCAGCTGTCTTCATTCCTCCTAACAGCAACAGTGAGAAAAAGGGATAGCTCCCAAGAATACATCACCTTCCTTGAAATGGGAAGATGGATTTTATGAAGTTCTTACTCCCTATTGTATCATTGACTGCATAGATTAATAGTTTGGATTTTCTTGTCCTAAATTTTAACCTCAGATTTAAGTATCTGAATTCAGGAGACAGACCTCCCTTCACTGGGGAATAAGTTTTCTCACTACAGTTGCAAGTTTTCTCACTACAATTGATTACAAGGAATCATTAATAGCTTGCAACAAATGAGACATCAGTCATCCTGGCCCCAGTCCAACAATGTAATTAAGACCATGATTAGCATTAATCAATGGAACTGACTTCAGAGAAACTACTCACAAACTTAGTGTTAAGTAAGCATTTAAATATACAGAGAATCAAGTGTTACAAAAAAGTAAAATCTGGACTTCAGATATTCAGTAGAAGTACCAAGAAATGTGAGAATGTAGCACAGCTACATATCGAAAGCCAGGGGGACAAGAATTTAAAATTGAAAAAACCCCAACTACCTTCCCAGATTACATAGTGTCAGATTCAATGTTGAAAATAATAATTTAAAATGCTCAACGATAAATAATCGCTGTTGCAAAATTAGAAAAATAAACAGAACTAATGGGATTTTCATGGAGGCTATGCAAAGGCAAAAGTCCATGTCTCATGCTGCACAATAAAAGGAACACTGAGAATATACCTGTGAGAAATGACCCCCACTCTTCAAGTGAATTAAAATAAAATAATGAAGGACAATAGGGGACAAAATAAAAAAACCAAAAGTAACAGCACTGGGTGCGTAGCCATAGCCAAATGCACATCAGCTAACCATAGCAACTCTTCTTATATACCCTTTCTATTGCATTGGTCAAAAAAATATTCATAAAAGAGTATACATATTCAAACATTTCTTTGAGCTCATTTAAATGTTCCAGGAAAATTTTGGCATGGCCTCTCCTTTGATCCCTGCTTTTAGAGCATGTGCAGTAATCTTGGATGTGGTTTTGAGGGTTGTGTGTCAGCTCATCACAACAACCCCCTGTTCTGTGGTTTCAGCAGGAGACAGTTGTTGATAGTCCAAGTGTCAATAGCAGGGATCCTCCTCACGCCTGTTCCTCAAATGTTATCTGAGCATGCAGACAGTTTAGCTATTTCACTCATTGCCAGTTAACCACAGGTACTCAAAATCAACATCAGCTAATTCACAAATGTGTCTGACTTATTTTAAGTATTGCCAATTAGGTATAAAAATTAAAGCATTAGTTATTATTTCACAACTCTAGCTACTTCTGCAAAAGTTAACATATTATAATGCACAGCACATAGCATCCAGTTTAATATTTGCGAAGGTCAGAACTATAATATGTGCTTTTTACAATACCTTTGAATGAGTAGTAGATGGAGACTCACAAGATGCTGCCATTTGTTGAAAAAAGAAAAAGATTCCATCCTGGTGGAAACAAAACTGAATGGGAGCCAGCAATGAGTCCTTGCAACACATAAAGACAAAAGCATCCTATGATGCATCATAAAAAGCTTTACCAACAGTTGAAGGAGGATTCTTCCTTTCTAGTTGTCACGGGTGACACCAGACTTGGACTGCTGTGTCCATATCTTGGTTCCCCAGCACCAGGAAAGCATTGAAATACTGGAGAATGTCCAATGCAGGACTACCAAGATAATCAGATTTTGGAGCAACAATATTATGAGGGGAAGCTGAGGAAAAGGGATATGTTTATCCTGAAGAAGAGAAGGCTTGGAGGCAGACTGTTATTGCTGTCTACAGCTTATTAAAGAGAGAGCATAGAGAAGTTAAATTCAGATCATACTGAGGAAGAATGCAAAATAACAAAACCAAGTTTTTTTTCCCAATAAGGAAAATCTGTATCAGACTCTTTTTTTTTTTTTCACCACGTGAGTTGTCAAACAGGGGAACAAGCAACCAGAGTGCCCAAAGAATCTCCATCTTTGGAGATATTTATGACTCAAATGGACAGAACCATAAGCAACTTTCTGCAACTGTGACATAGCTCTTCCTGAGCAACGAGTCTGTCTAGATGACCTTCAAAATTTCTGTTCAAACCTCAACTATTCTGACTGTATCCTACTTGCATAATTGAAATTATGCTTTGAAGTAGTAGTTCACTAGAAATCTTTGGATTAATTGTTCATGACTGGAGATAGCATATTTCTTGACCCTATAGTTATCACTGTCTACACAAGAATAACAGATATTGCCATATTGGCTTCCTTTATAGTATCTGTTACCCAGAAAGACTCCAAAGAGGTGGGAAGAATTGACATTAGGGTCAATTTAAATCACTCCATGGGACACATATGAACAGCCAGTAGATAGAATGAATTTTTTTAGAAGTTGTTAGTTATTGGAGGAAGGAAAAGAAAAATTACATGACTTTCTCTTTGACCAGCGATTTTACTGTAACAACAGTAGGTGTACATCAATTGCAAAAGACAAGAGATGAAAAAAGGATATGCCGCTTGGAAAAATGTTAGCTCAAAAGTTGGAAGAGTTAGTATTTCTGTGCATCAGGATGTGAATGGTGACAGAAGAAATGGTCACTAGACAGAAGAGATTGAACTGACACATGTATACATTTCTCCTTACAATTTAAGTACATAACCAAAATAGCATGCAACAGACTCGCTCCATTGTGGGCATGAAGCCACATTAGATCTAATTCCAAGTCTACCATCAGCATCTCTAGACTAAGCATTTTTACTGCTGTAGATATTTTAAATTATGGATGCATTTGCTAAGGGATGTCAGAGGGAAATTAAATAAAACTGTCCTTGGCAGTGACTAATATGCTATTGTTTCTGTTTTGGCATGACTTGGTTTGGTTAGACTTTTTTCATATTATGTTGTTGTTTCAATAATCAAAAGATAAAGTAGTCTTGAAATTAAGTCTTGAAATTAAGACATGAAGGCTTAAAAAGGAGAATACCTCTATAAAATTGGGCCAACATAAAGAAAAATTCAAATGAAGCATTTGTGAGGAGCAAATTTTATCAGCAAGTTAAGGATGCAGAAATATTATATTCCCCCACTTTTCCTTAATTGTGAAGGATTAGCAGAAAGAGCACAGAGAATGCCACTTGCAAGTTTATTTTTTCCTCAGAAATTCTGGCCATGTGTCTTTGTCACACTTTTTAATAAGATGTGCATGATGATTTAGTATATGAAAACTACAAAATATTTACAGGAAGTCTTGGAAGATCACAGATATGTGAACAAACCACAAGCAGTATTGTTGCTCACTGTGCCTTGTGGTAGTCACAGTGATTACCATTTTAGGAAAAAATTCTTACACTTGATGGTTTATGAGTATATATAATTAATAAGAGAGATTATTTCTGAATTATTCCTGAGTTTATTTCTGAATCATACCACAGCAATTATGTTGTCTTTTATAAGTACTATATTATTTGTATTTGTGAAGATTTATTAAGCAAGATTTAAGTTGATATTACTGGCTGTGTCAGAGCAGACATCTTTGTATTTGTATTTTTTATTATTATACTCAGGACATGTCTAGTCAGTTTATATTTCCATGGATGGCAAAAGGTGTTCTCAATGGCCTCTTTAGAACATAGCCATTTGTTAAAAATTGTTCAAAATTAATTCAGAAAAATATAAAGGCTTGAATTTTGTAACATTGATTTAAACCTACTAATTTCTTCATTTATCTCTTTTTTAAGTAGGGAAATAAATACTTAATTCTCAATATTTCCTCCCCTTTTAGAGAAGAAAATATGATTTATGCCTTACTAAGATTCTAAGAGAGGAAAATCCTCACTTTAAGAAGTTTAATCTATTAGACAAATCATTTTGTTCATAGATCCTCTCAAATTTTCAACACATATTTTTAAATACAAAAATAACAAAATTATATTCAGAATTTGAAATCTAAGAATACCTATACCATAATGCAAAGGTAAAATCTCTACACTTATTCTGCTTACTTATTTCCTATTTTAGATTCAAGAGCACTGTTAGCCAACACTGTCTTAAGACTTCTCAGCTGCATAGACAAAATTGATGTTTTGGGTTTTTTTAATCCCAACTGTTTTGAAAGTCTGAGGAAAGGTTCAGAAGTCACGGATGGGAATAAGAGACTGACTCCCTTTTTCTAGTTCTTTTACCTTTAAGTTTTTACTGTTAAACATTGCCAGAGACTGAAATAGTTTGTGTCTCAAGCACTGATATAAAGTTTTGCTCATTATAAAAAAAAAACCTGTGTAAAGAAGCTACAACCAGAGAAGCCACCCTGAAGATACTTGACTGAGACTTTGGACTGAAAGTCAAATTGCTGGGATTAAATAAAGGGAAAATCCATTCTTCAGCCACCTGAAACAAACAAGTAAAGAAGGAAAAGAATGTGAGCCAAATACAGCAACTGTGCTCAGAATCAGCTTTGGCTTGCTTTGGGGTGGGAGAGGGCATAGCCCACAGATAATTTGCTGGGAGCAGGTTTGCACAGATTTCCCCCCAACAGAGGTGAGGGGATGAAGTCTCCATGCGTTGTAATCTCTGCTCAGGTGTTGTGGACCAAAATGGCTGTAGAATCCCCAACACCACAGGCCACATCCACAGGACATTCATGTGAGAGGCAGCTGAGAGGGTGCTTTAATCCATCAAAGGATCCCCAAAATGTTCCCCAGAGTCATTCCTGAAGCTTTGCACCACAGGACTGCATGTGGTGCAACAAACCTGGAGTCTGTTGTACGAGACAATGGCAAGCATCCATGCTCCCAGGGAGGTGCCTGGGTGTCAGATTCTATGCTTTTTTGGGAGACATTGATCACCAAGACCAGCTGGAGAGGATCAATGGAACATCCTTGGGATCCACAGAGTGATGATAATTTCCTTATTCTGTCTCTGTCAACACTCTTCTATTTCTCCCACTCTTTCTTCCTTTTTCTTCCTTTTCCTTCCTTTCCTTCCTTTCCTTCCTTTCTCTATCAAATAAATCCCATACAACAGTCACTGGAATATGGTCTCGTTTGCACCTTAATTGGGGCGGAGGCATTTCTAAGAATTTTAGTGACCGGATCATGACAGACATAGAGGATACAGATCATTCCTTCTCAGAGGACCTACTAAAACCCTTTCTACTACTTGTTAATGTTTCTCTCATCTTCTTTTATGATGTAGTAGATTGTCTCAGTCTTCTGTTTCTCAAGCAACTGGAAAGAGAAAAGGGAAAGAAAGATAATGCAAGAAGAGAAATAGGAATGCAAGAAGAGAAATAGGAATGCAAGAAGCCAGGACATCTGTCAAAATGCTATGAAGTTCATTTTTATAGTTTTAGCTAGGAAGAGGGACCATCTATCTTGCTTAAATTTGACTCACATTGAGTACTGCAGAGGGTTACTGGAAGTGTGAGATAGTGATGAGTTTTTTGGTTTGCAGCTAACTCCAGAACAACCCACCAATTTGTCTTCTGGCACGAATATGTGCTCATCAGAAGAGACCATCCATCCATCACTGATTTTCAGAACATCCTCTATTATGTAGGCATGAACCTGTTCTTGTTACATCTTTTATTTTAGGTATATTAAATTGCATTTTCTTTGAATGGACTTAGCTTACCAAATGATCTGATTCTCTCTCTTTGATTTGCTCTTTTTATTACTCTTCTCTGTATCAGCCCCTTTTATATTTACAAGTGGTATCATTAGTGATTTCTAATTCTGTCCAATTTTTTAATTAACAGCAGTGCAGGTAGCCAGAACACAACTAAAAAACCCCCCCAAGGTGATGATCCTTTTTAGATAATTTTTTATTTAGATATACAGTTATATCCCCATTAGCTGTTCTAAATAATTTTAGTATTTTTTTCCCTGGACTCTGTTATTAATCAATCAAATCAGTATACGACAGGCACCTGCTTATGAAAAATACTCTTGATCTACAATTTATCTGCATAATTTCTTTGTTAACCAAATCTGTAATCTCATCAATTAGGAAAATTAGACATTTTTTGTGGATTTCTTTAGCTTGAAACCTAAACTGACTGGTAGTTACATTCATATTTTTAAACTCTGTCAGACAAATCAAAGGGTCTCAGCTAACAAATTTAAGTTGTTTTCTCAGTCCTCCCTCATTGAGCAAAATGCAGTCATCTGGCAGCATTGGTTACCCTACCTCATAATTGTATTGATATGATCCTTTGTAAAACTACCTTGAAAATCCATTTACTTTTCATTATTTCAGCTACACCATGCTTTTCAGAAGAATACCTTTTGATCGCAGAGATTTATGGTGTAGTGCAAGACAGACTGTGTGTTTTCATGTTGGTCAAGGGACAACAAAGCTGTCAGGGTCTCTCAGGGCAGGACTTGGCAGCCAGGTGCCAGGCGGTGAAAGAACACTGGCACAGTTTCCAACCCAGCTCCAGGCATAGATCACCTCCCTGCTATGTGGAACAGCTGAGGCCCAGGCTGGGATGTGGGCCTGTGGATTGGGGTCAGGATCAGCCTTGGAGAGAGGACCCATGGTCCCTACATGAAGGATGGCCTGGCAGGGCTATGGAAATGGGGGCAGGGGCAGGCCAATTCAAGCCCTGCTGATGGGGCGGGGGCATGTCAGCCCAGGGGTGAAGCTTTAAATCAATATTGGCAGTGCCACAGACAAGCAACGGCAGGGTAAGATGTGTCTAGTGAAGGGAGAGAACTTCTGGAAAGACTTTTTCCATGCCTTTATGGAACAAACCTTCTTGCCAGTATCAGGAAGAAGATCAAGAAGGGAGGAGACTTGGGCCCTGATGCAAATTCTTCCCTTAGCCACATCTACACAGCAGCACTATCTATCAAAGAGATGCTCCTGCTCCAGTTCTGGGATGTCAACAGAGACTGAATGGGATGTAGAGACTGGATGGGATGTAGAGACTGAATTTTGAAAAGGAAGGGAGGTGGAAGGAATGCTCCAGTGGGAATGAAAGGCTGCAAGCAGTTCTGCTAACAGGACAAAGCAACAGGAAATCAGTTCTGCTAATAGGACAAAGCCCACTCAAAACTACTTTAAGATTTCCCCTGAGTATTTCCAAGCAGGACTGCAGGACTTTTGTAGCAGAGCTGAGGTATGTGGTGAAACTCCTTATAGCTGAGAATAAGGGATAACATATTGCTGTCATTAATTTTAGAAAATTGATCAAGTATACAAAATATTTCTATTATATAATAAAAATGGGAACTATCAATCAATATATGGAAATAAAATTATTTTATATACATTATCTAATTTATTATTACATTATAATGTAAAAATAAATAACTAAATAAAATCCTAAATTGCTTCTAATTGTTGGAATATTTTCCAAATGATAAAAGATTTGCAGAAACTTCCATGTCTATTTTTCTTATAAGAAAACAGATGTTTTGGTGTAAATTTATTTAAAATGAAACTAATATAATTGTATTATTGATTAATTTCATCATCTCAAGATATCTTCACTCTCATAGAAAATTCCTCACCTCACTTGTTTGAGATGCACAAATTCATTGCTATAATAATTAAATTCTCTGCCTTGGCAGGTTCTCTGGTAAATTATTCTATGTGATAATTTGCAGAGAATCTAAAATGACAACCAAGTCACGTTCTTTTTTGTCAGAACTTCAGAACTGCAGCTTTGCCAAAGTAATCATACAAACAATGAACATGCATGCAAATAAAATATTATACCCATGCAAACCTCTCTAGTTTTTTCAACATGTGTCTTCCTGTCTTTAAGGAATGTGGATTCATAACTGTACTGGAACATGCTGTAAGACTGTACAAATTTTTTACATAGGTTGTCATGAAAATGACTAATTTCTATATTTAGGAAGTTTGTTTGGTCTTCCTTGTCAATAGCGTTATTTGATCAAGAGTCCATTTGCTTTTAGGGTAATTATGATGAAACTGGCTTTCACCCATCTCCTCTTGCCTTAGGTAACAATAAGACTGTTTTATTTATAATTGTTACTAATTTTACTGGGTCTTGAAACGCTGCTGAAATAAAGAGCACCCTTTGGCATTATTTCCTTAGCTCTGTGTCAAAATGCTGAACAGTACTTGCAAAGCAATTTGTATTCTAATTATGCAACTTGGAAACGACCTTGTAAGGTTGATATCTTGCCAGTATTTTAAAGGATTTATGTAAATGTTTTCCACATATGAAGCTGGAGAAAACTACACAGTTGTTAAAAAAAGCATCTTGTATATACCTGAAGGCAAATTAACCCTTAAAGTGTCTCCATCAAATGGAATAGCTGTTTCAGAGAATCGTTTAATTTTTAATCTATAAGTAATAAAAACCCCCATAACATGAAATAGAGAACTCTTTCATTGCTCCTACTTTTTAAATCTGGAGAATTTTTTTTTTTTTTTTTTATTTCATGAAAGCTTCCCTTAATGATTTGACAGATGGTAATTGATTTACATGTGTGTTCTCTGTATTATTGTATTCTTCTTTGACTGTGAGTGGGTAATGTGGATTTTCTGGAAGATAGGAGACTGCTTCTCCCATGAGGAGTAACTATGCCTGTGAGTAAGAGAAAACACCACAGATTGCACAAACAATATGACAGTAACAATGAGGAGCCCCTGCAAGATCATGCAAGACTGCAGTTGAAAACAATGCTGATAAGATCAGGAAACATAAAGGATCAGAAGAAATGGAGGAAATTCTCCTATAAACAAGAATTGCCCAGTTAGCTCTCAGGTAGTCACTGAGCTAAGTGAAAGTAACTGAAATTAGAGATGCAAAAACACAGTAGGCAGGATATGGATTGTTTTCAAGCCCTTTGTTTTGTTTTGTTTTTTTTTCCTCTTGGTTTCTGTGTTGTCCTTTTTGATCATTTCAAGATTTATCGTTTAAAATAGAAATTTTCTGCATCACTTTTTTTTTCTTTCAGCAGGTAGCTAATAGTTATTGTTATTGCTAACTGTACTTACTAACTCGTTGTGTTCTCCATCTTTCTCACCCTTATCCTTGTATTCTCTCAAAAATTGTTCTTATTGATCTTCATCTAGTCATGCTCTGGCCTGAAACTGAACAGACAGTTTAGGACAGGGGCTAGGTCTGCTCCAGCAAAATCTGAAAATGTGAAAGGAGATTTCACTAGACAAAGTAAATACATTATATTGCATTGAAAGGCCCCCACAAATTTCAGATTTTCCATTTTCAGAAGACATTTGTGGCTACAAATAATTTATGCCAGTGATTAACAGATAAATTGAATATGGGTGCATTGTTTTTCCTTAGAAATACAGAAGCTGACAGATGGGCCCCAGAAATGAAAATCAAGAGCAGGATATAATTCACCTTCCTACAATAACCTGAAAATAATTTAAATTAAATGTATTTTTTCCCGCTCTTGTCAAATGAGAAACAAACATCCCATTTGACAGATTGAAAGGTGATTAATATTGTGTGGTTTACAAACCCCAAATTTATACTAGCTAAAGTTTCATTGAGTGTGTGTTTTTAAAAGAAAAGGGAGAGGTCTCTTCATTTTTGAAATATCATTAACAGTCCATGTTTTCATATTTTACATGCTGAACCTTGAGGTGAATTAGCGTTATGCATGTACTGTGATATCAGATGTCAAAGTAGAAAACACATTTTTAAAAAGGAGATTAATATTTTCTTTGATTACTTTTGAAGCATCTAAATATATATTTGTTTATATAGTTAAAAAATATGGGCACAACTTAAATATAGAGTTATTTATTACATTATAGGATGCTCAAATTACACGCAAACCAGCAGTTTGCAGGAGGCAGGTGTGCACACCAAATTCTTGAAACTGAAGGATTAACCATGTTGCTCTCAAGTTAATAGATAAATGCTGGTCTTGCACAGTGGTGTCTCAAAACAGATAAAATTAAATAGAGAGAGGAGGTATTTTTGTGTCGTTTTAAGTGATATTATCAAGGTGATTTAAGAGAAACACCAACTGTGCTCCCCGTCTGAGCGTCTGCCAGATATGAGAAAATACAGATTTGCCAAGGTATGTAAGAGATGGACTTGCTTCAGGTCCTGCTAAGTTCCAGGTCAGAAGGCTCATGCTTTCACAGATGAGGAAGGGCAACACATTGACCCAAAATATCTTGGTGGATCCCCTACTTCTGGGAACTCTCACTGTTCACAAAATACAAAATCATTAACAAAAGAGATCAAACAGTACAGGCTGTTTTAGCCTTAGCAAGATGATGAATTCAGCCTTAATGACTTTTGTGTTCAAGGGCAAACTATCAAGATATCTTCAATGTTAAATTTTATACTGGAGTATATGTCTTCAGCTAGTTCTTTTAGAATATAAAAAATGCACAAGAGTATCTATATTTAATAAAGAGATTAATCAAAATTTTAAATCAAAATTTTATAGAGCTTATTAACTACACATCATAGAAAACCATCAGAGATTCAGGGAGCAACCATTTCTTCTTCCAGATCTCTTAACCTCTAATTACAATAAATGTTTGGCCTGTATCTTTATAAGAAAACTTTTAATCAAACTTAGAAGCTATCTACCATGATAAGTTCATCACTACCCTCATTTAAACTCATAATTTAATTAAAAGTGTCAATTTTAACATTATATGTAACAAAAATTTGCAACAAAATTCTAATAAAATTATCTTTATTCTGTTTATTTTCTAGGTTTTCACAGCAGTTTGGAGGGAAGTGTTCCTTCAGAATCACCTCAGAGTAAAACTATGTTGAACACTGAGACTTCACTAGTCTCAGTGAAGTTTCACTAGTCTTAGTTTCAGCTAAGTAAACTTAAGAATTTCCATTTTATTATAGTATTCCAGGTGCATGCTTTTAATTGTAGTTTTACTTCTAAATTTAAAAATTGGTAACTGCCAGATTACATTATTTAGACTCCTCCTTTAACAATAAATCTATGTGAAATTTATTTCTGTCTACTTTTTGCCTTTTTGAGATCATCACCAACACCTTGTCCCTTGTGCATTACTACATCACTCATGATTTTATTGCACAAAGTTTCACATTTATTTATTTACAGAATTCCAGTCACAGCATTTGACTAAATTTATAACTTTTTGTACTGTTTGGAAAGAATTAAGAAGGAAAATAAGAGAAGTAAATATTTAAACAGAATATACCTCATCAAAGGAAAATTTGTGCCCCATTCATATACTATTATCATTTCATGTTTATTCCGAGCCAGGACAAATTATTATTAATTTTCTTTGAATCAATGACTCAATGATTTAAATCTGTGAGCTGAATTAGTAATTTTGTATCTGATTTGTCAGGTTCTGACAAATTAGGTGGAATGGTCAAACTGTGTTATTGATATCTGAGAGGGGGGTAGGGCTTTCCTATGTCAGATTAATATGAACATTGATATGCTGTATGTGGCAAAAAAAATCTCCTGTTTGATGTTAGGTTTCATGAGATCTAGTTTCAACTCCTTTGTATCTTGCATCTTATTTGCAGGAAATCTGACGATGTTTTTAAATACTTCTGAAATAAATGTCAATTTTTCCAAGGCTGTTGCAGTGTGAAAAAGACTGTACTTTTGAAAGCATTTGACAATTTGCTCAAAACTGTACATATGTATTGTTTGGGGAAGGGAAGGGTTCTCTAAAACCGGTGCCAGTAAATATAAATAAGAGCTTTGAAAATTTAAGAATAACCTTCTTTAAATCTAAGCTTGTTCTTGATATTCTTCTTACGGGTAAAAGTTTTCTTTTTAGAAAATCTAGACTTCTAAAAGCTGCTAGTGATAATAACATCCATATCACTAATAAAGATCAGGTCATGTGTATAACATGGGATATGGAGAAAATGTATCACTTTCTCCAACCCCAAAATAAATAAAAGAAAGAAAACCCAGAGGTGCATTTGTACTTCTTACACAGGATGAAATTAAAGATAATCACATTTTACTTTTTGATACTTGTGATGACTGGCATCAAACATATTTTGAGTGACTTCAGATGTAAGGAAGTTAATTTTTTTGTCTTTTGTGCAGGTGAATTAATATCTTTTTAGTATGATGGGTGGGAGGAAGGGGGTGGCAGGCTAGATAGCAAGGCTAACAGTGTTCTCTCCTTTTCTCCCCTCTCTGTCTCAGATGTGCAAACCTTATCTGTGAAATGTACAAGATCATGCCATTTATAAGGAATTCAGGATGTTAAATGACACCTATTTGGATCTATATTTCTGAGAAATGTGTTGTAACAACTACAGGCTACTTTGCCAGGTCATGCTTGCATCTCAGTGGAATGACATACCTTGTTACTCTGAACATGACATTATATCTGCTGTAAGGCTCAGGATCAAAATAAGCAAGATTGACCAATTTATTGTGTTATCTCCCTTCAGATTGTCTCCCATTCTATTTTTGCCTCCATGTACACCATAGAAAATACGTCAAATAGAGAATTTCTTTTGTTATATGTGCAGATACAAGAAATGCAGGGACAATTTAACAGGAAAAGTGTCACTTAAACTTCCTCCTTCATTTTAGCTCCAAAGAGCACCCTGTGTGCCTGTTTCTTCACTACTTAGAAGCTTCTGCAGATTCACTGGCATTCACTGTATGTAATTTGTGAAGTGCTTTGGGATGAAAAGTGCATTATAAATGTAGGGCATTATTACAGTGTACGTTGCTTGACTGGAGAAGCTTCATCAGGATGATTGTTTCATTGGGTTATCTCCTAGGTAACTTTGATTCATTATAATGATAGTGACTAGCAGTCTTTAAATTGGACAGCAGTGGCACAACTACAGCCTAACGGGAATAAAATTACATAGTGCCAAATTAGGTAATGTTGATTAACCACGTACTAAATGGATATAAAATTATAAGCTCTGGCTTCTTGATACACATACATTTGCAATTCAATATTAAAGGCTATATTTTCCAAGATTCTCCAGAGGTTTTGGTAACTGCAAGAAGTTACTGCATTATCATATTTAAACCTCTGCATTTCAATTGCATTTAAAATATTGAAGTCATTGTACCATTTCTAAGTTAAAAGTCACAGAAAAAATGCTTTGCTATGCATACTTTATGTATACTGCTTTAGCAATTGCATGGTAATTAAGATCTCAATTCAGCAAAGCTAGTAAGGAAAAAGATTCACTTTTCTTGTTATTTCTGGAGGACAATTCACACATTTGAAGTTCGTATTTGCATATTATGATAAGAAGCCTTTGGATAATCAGATGTCATATTCCCCCTCCCACTGAACCACTACACCAACACAAACTTCTTTCTCTCACTTGTGCATAACACTCCCTCTTTATAATTACCCTAACAACTAATTTTAAATGTCCTTAGCAGCACAGCTGCTGACTTCCACATAAGATGCTTTTCTGACTTCCACATAAGATGCTTAAGAAACAGGTCACTAAAAACAGACAAAAGATTGTACCGTGTATTCTGTGGGATACTAGACCAAAGCAAAAATTTTTTCCCTTATTACTATCACCTGTCCTTACAAGCACCAGGGAAAAAAAGCTTTTCAGACTGCACCAACAAGGCCATTTTCTGGTAACCACTTGATTTTTTTATTATTGCTAGAGAAAGTGAAGTACATCTAGGCAGTAAAATTAATTCTCCATTTGGTACAATGGAAGAAGGTTCCTGTATGATAGTGAGGAAGCTGAGAGATGTGTTGATAAATTAGAAGTTGTTGCCACAAATGCAGCCGTAGTGTGAGGATATACTTGCAGATAAAAGAAATAAAACATCTAGAGAGATTTCTTACAATTGTGTGATAGAGTCCCTGGAATCTTTCACGTAATAGTGAAAAACTCTCTTGATCCTTTTGTAAGTCACAAGTGCTATAGAGAGCTTGAAAAAATGCATTCCAGGTGCTCTTCAGGAGTATCTATTAATTCTCATAGTTACTCAACTGGGAAATAAAGATTGTCATAGATTTAGATAAAAGTGTTAGATCTTATATTGGTGCTGGAGAAGTTTAAATAAGTAAGGCATCTAGAAACAGCTCTTTATCTATCAGTATGAAATCTGGATTATCAGAATTTGATATTTCTGATGTATTAAGACATAGGAAAAAGAAAGAAAAGTGGGTTACAAAGAGAAACTTCTATTACTATTCAACTGCACAGATTTAAAGTTTTAAAGATTGAAATTTAAGCCTGAGTTGATAGAATTCTCTGTCCTTATAGTAGATGAAGTGAAAAGAGTATACACACTTACAGGTATAATAAATTTAATCATAAGATCCTAAAAATTGGTGCATAAGCTGGTACTTATACTGGCATAGTTTGGGGGGAGAAACCCCAATACCTACATGTCTATATTCAGGCTCTTCTGTGATTGCATAGTACTTTTGGTTTAGTTTTTTTAAATTTTTATCGTACTTAATTTATGCAACTCCAAAGGTTTAAAGTCTTTGCTAGGTATCCTTGTGATGCTTTACTAGAATAAGTAAAATGTGCAGTACATCCTGTAACAGCGTAGCATCATAGATTCAAGTTTGGTAAGGACCTCTGAGATCATCAAGTACAACCTTTGAACACCACCATGTCAACTAAACTATAGCACTAAGGGCCACATCCAGTCATTTCTTGAACACTTTCAGGGATGGTGATTTCATTACCTCCCTGAGCAGTCCCTTACAATGCTTAACTACTCCTTCAGTGACAAAATTCTTCCTGATGTCCAACCTGAACCCTTAACAGATGTGGTAGTAAACTAACATTAGAATATGTGTAGGTAAAAGCCAAAATAGATGAACAAATTGTTATGGATTTTGTTAACAGTCTGTGTGGAAGAAGAGTGTTGAACAAGAGATATTCTCTTTCTCCTGAATCAGTGACTCCACACATGCCAGAAGGTGGTGTCACTAAGAGTTACTGCTTTATGGCATCAGAAGCATAGAAGACAGAGGCAAGGACACTTTTCTACCAAACACATATTGTGTAGAAATATGTCAAAACACAAAAGCCTATGAGTTGTTTGATACCTTAAGATTACTTTTGGTATTTAACACACCCACTGCATCATGAGTAATGAAGAATTAACCAGTTAGATGTTCTTTTCTTTTGTGGGAGATGGAATCTTGGTGGCAGCTCTTTCTCTCTTTTTTAGGGAAGCTGCTGTCTTTTAGACTGTGAATAAAACAGGCCTAGGAGTCAAACTCCACTACCTTCTACATATATATTGCAAGCACATTACAGACATTATCAGAATATGTATATTTGGAAGACAGTGAAGTCATCCTTCACCTCATCCTGTTTTCAAAGCAAGCTTTTCAGATCTGCAACAGTTTCCCTTCAGTAAGCTAACATCTCATTTCAGTCTAACATTCCTTAAAAATTCTGTACAGGAAAAGATTAACTATATCTGAAATTATCAGCAAAATAAGACTGGAACAGTTTATGCTGAATTTTTCTAAGTGATGAGGAAGTCTGTATGTCACCTCATGCTGAAGCCAAAGCAGTCCTGCATGAGCCAAAGCAGTCAAGTGGCAACCTTTTGGCACACTTTCTGCTCATTTTGACAGATTTTGTAGCTGGGTTATCAGGACTGAGAAGTCAGGATTAAAAAGGTGTAGATCTACTTAATAACACGTCTGCTCAACTAAGATAGGTTGGATAAATACATCGTATGATCAAGACTATGGCTGGTTCCACAATTAAAGGAAAAGAGAAAAAAGAACCAGCTCCTAAATGACTCATGATGTTGTTCTTGAGCTATCCTTAAAGCTATTTGGTGCAAGCCTACAGACTAAAATGAAAGCTGACTGTTATTTGCAAGAATGAACACAAATTGCAGCAGTGTTACTTCTTCAACTGTTGTCCATCAACTTTGAGGATTTTTACTAAAAATATGTCAGCAATACAAAAAAAAAAAAAAAAAAGAAAAGAAAAAAGGAAAAAATAAGAAAAATGGAAAATCCTTCCTAAATAATATAGATAAATCTATAATTTCCACAATCGATATAATAATCTCATAGTATTGATCTCTTGGGGTTTTTATTCTATTGAATAACAGAGGCCGTCTACCAGGATTTTGTAGCTGTGGGGTCCTAGAGTATTTCAGTCTAACAATGAATGATATTCTCTCTCCCTTTCTAATTTTTTGCTGTTATCTTCTCATATTTCTTAACTCAGATTAAAGCGTAACTTTACATACTGAAACTGCTAAGAATTTTCATTATTTTCTGACATAAATTATTTCTCAATTTCCAGTGTCCACATACTTGTTGCTTTTCGTCTACTACCATCAGAAGACAGAGCTCTTCATTTGCCAGTGTAATAGATCCTGTGCAATTCAAGGGAAGGAACAGAAGCTTCTTTTACTGATCAAAACTTAACTGTCTTATGCCTTTAGTAACCCCTTTATTCAGCAGTGTTATTCAGCAAAAATTATTAAGGAAATATAACATCGATAGAGTCAAACATTTTAAAAGAAAGGTTAACTTTATAACTTGGGTGAATCAGTTATTATTGTAACTTACTCTGGAATAATGTGCAAAGAGGATTGCATTTAGCAATTGTTCTTCTTGATACTGTACAGATTATAATGGGGCATTTTACAATAGTTTTAAAAGCAAAGCATTTTCACCTCACCTATTTTGTTTTATTTTACAGAATAAATTTGAGAGAGGTTGCAATAGCATCAGGTGTGGGAGGAAAAAAAAAATATGTTTGTCCTTTGGATTTATTTACATTTATCAGTACCTGTTTCATCACACTGTTTCCATCTATGATTCTAGCATAATATATGTATATTGATTGTCTGTCCAAATTTAGCCGGTACATTTTTCATTTAATATAGTGTTTCAAGGGAACAATACAATAAAAAACCCAAAAAAACTAGGATTTTGGTAGAGATAGGTCAGGCTTTGCCTCTGTTGTAATAAATTTAAGACTTTTTCTTTGATCTGTGTTATCTGATGTATGAACCCTTCCATGGCATGGAAAGGAAGAAAAGGAAGAAAAGGAAGAAAAGGAAGTGGCGGAAGGAAGGAAGGAAGTGGCGGAAGGAAGGAAGTGGCGGAAGGAAGTGGCAGAAGGAAGTGGCGGAAGGAAGTGGCGGAAGGAAGGAAGTGGCGGAAGTGGCGGAAGGAAGGAAGGAAGTGGCGGAAGGAAGGAAGTGGCGGAAGGAAGTGGCGGAAGGAAGTGGCGGAAGGAAGGAAGGAAGTGGCGGAAGGAAGGAAGGAAGTGGCGGAAGGAAGTGGCGGAAGGAAGTGGCGGAAGTGGCGGAAGGAAGTGGCGGAAGTGGCGGAAGTGGCGGAAGTGGCGGAAGGCAGGAAGGAAGGAAGGAAGGAAGGAAGGAAGGAAGGAAGGAAGGAAAAGAAAGAAAGAAAGAAAGAAAGAAAGAAAGAAAGAAAGAAAGAAAGAAAGAAAGAAAGAAAGAAAGAAAGGAAAGAAAGAAAGAAAGAAAGAAAGAAAGAAAGAAAGAGAAAGAAAGAAAGAAAGAAAGAAAGAGAAAGAAAGAGAGAGAGAAAGAGAGAGAGAGAGAAAGAAAGAAAGAGAAAGAAAGAAAGAAAGAAAAAGAAAGAAAGAAAGAGAGAAAGAAAGAAAGAGAGAAAGAAAGAAAGAAAGAAAGAAAGAAAGAAAGAAAGAAGGAAAGAAAGATATAATCCATTCTTTGCACCTTTAGTATTCAAATCTTGGTTTACAGTCAATTTTAATGTGAAATTAGTCTAGTCCAGCTCATTATGCTACCAGCTGGAAGACCCTATTTTGTCAGTGAAGTATAGAAAATTGAGGTTGATGCAGTGAAGAATTGAACTTAATATCCAGAAAATGTTCTACTTCTGTGTTGTTCTGTATGCCTGGTGCAGAATTGATGTTGACTATGCAAGTAGTTGTTAACCTGTCATCTCAGTAGAACATGAGAAGCTATTAATCTGTCCTTCTTGTAGCAGGATGGGAAATTCAGATATTGTAGTAGTACAAATATGGGAGAAATATCCATAGATCTAGATAAAACTGGTATTCACATTAAAAACAGGAAAAAAACGAAACAAAACAGAAGAAGTGTTGGAATCCATAAGGTTAGAGGGTTTTTAGGAAATGGTTAAAAAAGTATAGGCCTCAGACTGAAGTTCTGTTAGCATTGCAAATGTAAGCAGAAAAGTTTCCCATACAAACAGAAAAGTTTCCCAAGCAGTAGACGTGACAAATAACAATAGATCTCTGTAGAATTGGTTTTAGGATGGCAACAAGGTTATTTAATGTATATCTTTAGAAGGTTAGCATGAATAGAGCTCTGTTCATTGTCTCTTATGAACCGGTCTTTGTTTTAACTACAATTATGTATACTTTGTGGGATTGGATAGAATGCTTGTCAATATGTGTTTTCTGTGTGTGATTGGCTGAACTCTAGATTGAGATGATTTTATGTATTGCTGTATGAGCCCTCCTGGGGGAGACATTTTGGGGTGGATCAGTGAGCTGTCATGTCTCCTTTATGTATTATGAGACTGATGTGCTGGAAATAAAATCAAAAATCTCTTCACTGGTCTGTTTACAATGTTATCCATATTTGGATATTTTGCCGCGGCCTAGTGGGTTCCTTTTTTAAGACGTGGGTTCCTGACACAATTGGACTTATATCTACCCATCCCCCGACAAATGGTGCCCCGTCCGAGGACGTAGAATAGAAGAAAAAAGAAAAATCGTGGATGTACCAGCCGCGGAGACTCAAGTGTTGATCAACAGGACAGTAACATCTCTCCCGCCGAAGCCAAGGAATTTGTAAGTAATTTTTCTCGGGAGAGGCTTGGGTAACGAGAAAACGAAAATGGGAACAAAGTTATCAAAAGTTGGATGAATCCGCACTGAATCCGCCTGTTAAAATATTCATTACTTACCTTTGTATTTAGATTTGGGTTTATAGGATGGCATTCTCAGACATCTTGTGAAGATGCCCTGTATGGGAACCTAGAAAGCAGACAAAGGCAACATTCCTCAGCTGTGCCTCACTTGCTCCATAGAGCAAGAGCTATCAATTATTGCAGATGCATTAAAAATGCAGATGATAACTGACCTATTTTGGAAAATATATGCCAACTCTATTGTGTACTTGTAATAATCCTGTTTAGCTAGCATCATAAACATGATGTCTATTTTGCATAGTGGTGAAAACATAGAATTAAAAGGTGATCCTTGGTTACTTGTTCTTTTTCCTGTTCTTGTTGCTTTAAAACATCTACTTAATGCAAGGCAATTAGCTTGGATATCAAATATGCTTTGCCATGGAGCTGCATCAGGGTAGTTACTCTACTGGCTCTGGTAGTTACTCTTCTTCATAATAGCATGTATGTTACTGCATTTTGGATATAAACAGTAACAGAAACTGTAATTGCTTCACTAATATTTTAGTTATTACTTACTGGTTCTTGCAAAGCATTGTGGTGGTTCATCCCCCCTGTTTCCTCCTTAGTAGAACACCATATAATCTCACAATCAGGAACGCTGCTCAAACCAGGAACTTCTAGAACTTCATTTTTCATTCCCAGTATCCAAAAAAATAATTTAAAATGTATTCTAATCTGATTTTTCTTTATATGCTTCATTAATGTAGTAAGGAATTGAGGGGACCTTGTAGCTGAACACGAGGTATAGCTCATGCTTTCACAAATTTATATGAAACCTGGTTTTGCTCACACCTTTCCTAATGATGTTTTGAGACCTAAAGCACTCATCTGTGATAAATATTGAGGTCTTCTCCATTTTTCAAGCTGTATCCATATTGAAGGAGCAAGAAGTTGGTACTGACCAGGAAGTTTGGAGGCTACATTATGTGGGACAGCTGACCGCAGTGGACCCAGTTTAAGTAAAACAAAATTTATACCATATCTCAGTTACCATTTGCATTTAATCACACACACACAGACACACAGACACAGACACACAGACACACACACAAACACACAGAGAATATTATGAGTTGGAAATTACTCAAAAGGATCTTCAAGTCCATCTCTTAAATTAATTATGTGATATTCAGTGTAAAAACTAGCAGGGAAGAAGGAGAAAGTAGAAGGCATATCTGGCTTTGGAAGTACCTGTTACATATCATGTAGCTCTGCTTTTCCTGGAGATGGCTAAACACATGACAGCTGATGGGAGTAGTGAATTAATTCCTTACTTTGCTTTCCTCTCATATGGACCATTAGCTTTCCCTCTTCAAATGACTTTTCCCAACATATAACATGTTTTACATTCACCCTTGTTATTCTCTTCCATGTCCCATACTGGGAAATGAACAAAAAATTATGTTGACTGGAAGAAAAAAATAGACAACTTGTAGATATTTAATAGACAATTAGCTGCCTACCAGGGTTAAATAACAACACTTTCCAAAAAAAGAGGCAACAGAGTCCTTAATGTATCAAATTATTGAATGTATGAGAAGAAAATAGCATGTGGAATTCACTGCTTTACTGTCACAAAATATAAAGTCATCTAGAGCACACCAGCAAGGACATAGTTTTTGAGTGCTACAGTTTTGAGAGAAATTAAACATATAACTGTCAGTGGGGAAAGTATGGCTTCAATGCTAGGAATTAATTTTAAAAATCACTATGAACAGTACAGTGGTGTTTAAATGTTAATCAAAGAGTGATAAATTTAAATTATTGATGAGTCCTAAAACCAGAGTCACAACAATAATGATTTTAACACTTAACTGTGTAATTTTTATGTGGAAAAGTAGCAAATTTTCAACTACTTAGTCATTTAAAAGCATGAAAAAAAGTTAAATTGATGTTCTTGTATTAATGATTTAGACAGGCCACTGACTGGTATACATGAGAAATCCATTTTGGATTTCAAAACCATTGTTATATAACTCTTGTGTTTATCAATTCCAGTTGCAAGCACCTATTAATATTATCATAATATAGTGAAATAGCACTTCTGGTACTCCTGGCTGAAATAGTAAGTCCAGATTTTATGAAGTGCATGTTATCAAAATACATTAATTCACAATGCTACACTACATTAGCTCTGAAAGACTAGAAAAAGTTACAGGCACTTCTTTCTGCTGATCTTTTATAAAAGATTTTAATGGCTGAGCCATCAAACCAAAGTGTAATAATGTCTTAGGGCATACCAAAATTACTGCTTCTTTTTTTTTCTTGTAATTGGAATTACACTACAGAGGTGGACTTCCAGAATTCAAAGCAGGGACTGTGCTTTCACCAGGTTTTAACATAATCCTTCTTCTAAGAGATCCATCAATTCACAACAATTGCACCCATAGTACGTATTAAGAATAGCCTAATTGATTTAAATATTTGCTAAACAGACCTCACTGGGAGATTCAAATTACCTTTTCAGTGCTTTAATAGTTTCTTAAACTGCAGAGCGGAAGAATGTATGCACTCATCCACAATATCAGTCTGTAGTCATTTATATTTTCAAAACCGTTTAAACTAAAACGTTTTTAAGGATGGATGGGGAATATTCTTCTGGCTTGAAACTTTTTCAACACATTTGATTTACTTATCCACTTAAAAATATAAACCACACCTGCCTTTACTGTACTTTCTAACCTGAGTTCATTAAATAATCTGGCTTCACTTAACCTATTTATTTTTAAATCATGAATATTTCCTTTGAGTTAAGAGAGCTTCTGAACCTTATTTATTCTACTTTAATATAAAATAAATACTGTAACAACAACTTCTAAATTAAATGCTGGGATTACATGTCCTTCACAGAGTCTATAATATGAAATTCAACACTACATCCTTCTTTCAAGCATAAAATTCACTTGTCAATAATGTAACCTTTGATGTCAGGTGTAATACCAGCAATGTGTACAAAATTGATATTTAACATTTTGTTTAATGTTTTGAGGTATCCAGTTATTAAAAAGTTACTTTAGGGAAAAAAGTAAATCCATGGCTTGTCATCACATTGAACTCTAAACCAGGTTAAAGTCTGTATTAACAAATTGGGAAAAAGTAATTACAAGAAAGTTTGATTAGATTTCATTTAACACTGTGTAAAGTCTTGTGCTACATTTTAGAAAAATTACTGTTTGCTTTTTCAGACTACTTGTAACTTGTTTTTGAAACATAACATCTTTAATGCAGCTTTCTTTCAAAATAATGTTTATACCTGGAATTTATTACAATTTTGCATATGAAAGACTCTTCCAGAATTTTAAAAGTTTTGTCTGCAGGGAGGTTTATAATAGTTAGTCCTATATTAGGAGTGTGAATTTAAATAATTTATTTCTGGAAAATATTGATACAAAACTAATTACAGGGTTTAAACAGAAGATGGAACAGTTCATATGTCAATGAGATTTCCTCTATTAAATAATTGAATAAATAACTTCAGTTCTGTTAGGTGACCATTACTCTGTCATAAATTAATATTTAATACCTATTGGACTAAACCTGGAGGCAGATATCAAACAGTGGCTTGACAGCAACTGTGCAGATAGTCAGCATTTAGCACATGTGATAGCCCTGAAAGGTCATTGGGTTTTGATCTTATTTAGTTTTGTCAATCTACTTCTACTTCAACAATTTCAAACATTATTTTAAGACATAATTAAGCCTAGATAGTCTTCCATGGAAGAAACTGATTATTACCACTTAAAATATCATTTTTGTCTTTCCAATTTTCTTTTCATTTTAAGAATGCTTAAAATTTCATTTTACTGCTTGTACTGTTCTTCCACATTTTGTAAGGATATATGACTGCTCAGCAAGGAAAAGTTCTGTAGAATTTTATTTCCTTAATTTTTTTTTTTTCTCTGAGTCTTGAAAAAAGGGTGAAAGAGCATTTATGAGAAACTCTTAAACCCAGCCACTTCCAAATCTGATTTTGCTACAGACACTTATTTTCCAATGTCTTTATTTCATTTGCTTACTCCTTCTTCTACTCCTTTTCTTTACTGCCATCTCCTTTCCTCCTCTCTTTCTACACTTGCCTGTCTTAAGCTATATGCAGTTCTCTCCCTAGAATCAATGATAATTGAGGTGGAGGTGGTGTTGAAAACAGCCCCACTCACTGTATAATTAATATAATTATATTTTCTATTATGCATATTATATCACATATACTGCATAATTAATAATTCATTTCTCGTGTTTCCCATGCAATTAAGTTATAATTCATTGCAGGATTCATAGTTTCAAATTCTATGGTACACGCACAAGGACTGATGAAGACTGGAGCAATAAAAAGTTAGACGTACTAGAATAACAAGAACAGTCAAATGTGTACCATGGTTGTTAAACTAAGAATACTCATACTTCTGTCTGTCTCAATATTTATCAATTGATATCTATATAATTATCAGAGAGATGGGATTTTCTTCAATTGAAGCCCATTTCTTAATTCTCCTGATAACTGAATTTTAAGTTTCATCATAACAGACAACTGAACTCTAAGGTGTAATTTTCTTTTGTTAGAGAAAGTGTGGGGTTTACATGTTTTCTACACAGCAAGAACCAATGCAAGGATACTTTACAATCCTTACATACAGTTTCAAGAATCAAAGGTCCAAATAATAAAAAATCATTTAAAATTTTGATATATTCAAGATAGTGCTTGAAAGCCATTTTCTTTTCTATATTCTGGTCATCACTACTCTCTACCCTTTAAGCAAGTATGTCCAAGATGTCTGCCCATAGGTGCACTCGTGGCTGCTGCACATTAGCTAAAACACATGCACTACTGACACATATTGGATTGCTTCCCATGGGTATGACCCATTGAGACATATCAATGATACACCTTAGCATAAAATTACTGAAAATAAACTTCAACCTGTGATTCTCCTGCAGAAAATAAGAGGTTTATCTTCACTTGTCTGTGATTTTCAGAAATACTGGTAGTGGTTCAATAGTTTTTGAGATAAAAGAACACAAGTAATTCAGGCCAAGTGGAGGTATTGTGCTTCCTTCAAGAGTTCAGCACTCAGCTTCTTATCAAACTGTGTATTCACAACATCTTTATTTGCTTTGGAATGATGCGTATCTTTCCAATTTATCTTGTTAAATACTGATTTAATAAAAGCTCTTCATTAGATCACCCATTTCAGATGCACATTGATTTTATATCCCTCCTCATTTCTTATACTTCTGTTAACTCTTTAGCATTTTCCTCTTAATACAAATGAAAAGTTCTTTGATCTCTCCTTACCTTGTAACCATGCCAATCTGGGCCTTTTTGAGACAATTTTATTGAGAGATTGTATAAAGATATGCACAAATTAAAAATAAAAAGTAAATTACTTTTTCCTACATATGAAGTTGGGTCTAATGAGCTAGAATGTTCAGCACTATTATTTTCACCAATCCAGTGAGATCTTTGTTAGCTAGGCAGCTGTCTTGTAAGAAAAAAAAGATCCCTGAAATAGCTTGACTCTGGATGTTGCTGAGTAACCACCCTCTGAAACTTTTAGTTCTTTGCCTTTAAATGCCACTGTTTTGTTGTTTTGTTTTTTTTTTTTTCTTGAGTCCTTGGCCTGTCAGTTATATAAATCTCAAAAATCTTACCTTTCTCTGAAATTTTGCTTTTTCTATCCTTCAAGGCTGTAGTCCACATGCTTTGTCACAATGCAGAGGTGGTATATAACAGTAATAGGATTAACTGTTTTTGTCTGCTGTCAAATTAATTTGGGAGGATGGGTTTTGGGGGAAGGATAAGCAGTTTCCTGAAATGAAGACTCAATACTGAGCCTTCTTTTTCCTATTACCCCTCTAATGTGCTTTGAAATAACAAAACTATCAAAACTGCAAGATGGATAAACCTTTCAGGACTTTTCAGTTTCATCAATAAAGAGTTCAGAAGAAACAGAGGAAAGGTGATATAAAGAGGGAAGAAAAAAGGGGAAAATGTTTTGAAACTATAGAAACATTTCCAAGAAACCTGTAAGAATAAACTGCTCTTCTATATATTTCTTTAGGTAACACATCCAAAGGGATTTGAAAGATAAATTTTATAATATTCATGCTTTATTTTCAATGAAAATTAATTCCTGGATTTAATGATAATTTCTATTATTAATGATGAACAATCCCAACAAATACTCTGGATTTGAACTACATATGTGCTGTATTTGAGCTGAATGAGGAAATGATTCAATTAGACACCCCATGCCTCAACCCTGAGGAGACATGTCTACCAGAGGAGAGAAAGTACAGCTATTCTGCACCACTGAGCTGGCTAATTCAACTTTCTGTGCATGATTCAAACATCAAAGCAGCTCCACCTTTTTTGAAAGTCTCTCCCAATATTCTGAAGAAAAGTTTGTCTGACTCTTTCAGAAGGTTGGCTAGAATTAGGAGTAGAGGATTAGTCCAGAAGAGTTTATACTTTTTATGTTATGAAACACTTTACACTACCTGGAATATCCAAACTAATCCTATTACTGTTGCAATTAATCTACATAGCTTTCTACTAAATTACATGCCAAATTCCTTGAAACTGCCAAAGTTAGAAAACAAAGACTGCAGGTTACATCTTCCTGTGGACATTTTTGAACCTTCCAGTCTGAAAAAGCCACAGATTTTATATTATAATTATTTCCTGAGTGCTTTACAAGCTACATTTTGCTTTCAGGTGTCATTCTCAGTGTCACTGAAGATTTAATTAGTATTATTAAAGAGTAATTTACTTCTAAGCAACACTCTTCATTTTATCAAAGACCCTTTTCATGCTATCAAGTATAAATAAATGTTGCTTTAGCAAATAGATGAGCATAGCCTTTCTCTCCTCCCCAGAGGAACAATACTGGAATGTCAAGGACGTTACCATTTAAGTGAAGCCCAGCAGATGAATTGTGATAACTTATTCAGACTTTCTGACAATATTTAAAACATTCATCTAGGAGAAAAGAAAGAGTGATAGATAGCCCTTCACTGGAGACATTTACCTCTTTTTTTTGAGGAGATGATTTTGAGAAAATCAGCATTTTCTTTTTGTGGCCACAATAATCTGATAAGATCTTGTAGCAAAGCATTGTTATGAGCAATGCCTTTCCCCATTTCTATCTGTTATGGAAATGTCACTGTGTTTATCCTAAGGGAAGATGCAGAGAAAATGTTCCTCCAAATCCTAACAGATTTAATCTTTCTTGCTACGCCTGAGAAAGAATGTTTTTGACTGCTGTGCTCTGTCTATGAATGGACTCACCAGGAATACATCATCACAGTGCCCAATTCATTCATCCTCTTCCAGTTCACTTCGCTGGATCCCAAAGAAGAACATGGGCACACCAGAGGCAGTAGCTCTCTGCACAACATCCTCACTGTTTATGGAATTTCTTGAGAGAAACAGCATTCTGCAGACATTTTGGGGAAAAAAAAAATAGGTGAGGTTTTTCACATCGTTTTATTTTGGGATAGAAAGGAAATGGGCCACTTATATACAAAAAATTATTTTCTCTAGCCAGATATTGTGTTCAAGGCATTAAATAATTAGATAGTATTGAACTCATGACCTGGTTTTTTAATTTAATTTAGAAATCTTGATGATGCACACAATAAAAAAAACACCCTGGAATCAGACATATGGTTTGTCATATTCCCCATTTTTCATTGCAGTTTAAAATGAGGTAATGAGGGAGAGGAGGTTGTATAAAAAAGGGTTTTTGACAGCATCAACTGTACAAGTGTGAGAGGTTGCTGAATCCAATGGCCTGATGAGTATTAGAGTGCTGTTGTTCTCTGTCCTCAGGTCCAGCCAGTGGCAAGGGTGAGCACAAATTCCTGATAGGCAAGCATGCATGAATACACACAAACACAATATACATAGGCATGGCTAATCACATGGATCAGCAGAGACAAAAAAAACACAGCACTAAAACAAGCATGGCTGATAGCTGTCTCCTCTTCCCTGAATAAGGTTGAAATCTCCTCACAGAATACCTATACTCATACAGATATTTATATACATTATAAATTGTAGCATACCAGCCAACCCAGTGGTTTCTTCCAGATGCCCAGATCTCTCAAGCTGTTGGTATTGAAATGTACAATGGCCCATGACTCATTGTCCCACTCCGTTATCAAGTTCCTAGACTCAAGGTCTCCCCAGTGTTTGTCTCCTGGATTCTCTTGTCATCTACTTGCTAACTACTCTGGCTTGAATTACATATATGCACAAGGACAAATGTTGTATTAAAATGTTACGCAGGAAATTTACTTTTATAGAGTCATAGAATACCCTGATTTTGAAGGGATCCACAAGGATCACTGAAGTTCAGCTCCTGGCCCTGCAGAGGACGGCCTAAACAATCACACCAGGTACTTGAGAGCAATGTACAAATGCTTCCTTCTGCCAGGCTAGTGCTGTGACCACTGCTTTGAGGAGCCTGTTCCAGTGCCCAGCTATCCCTAGTGAGGAACCTCTTTCAAATATCCAACCTAAACCTCCTGTGGCACAACTTCAGGCCATTCCCCTGGGTCCTGTCACTGGTCATCAGAGAGTGATTGATCAGTGCCTGCCTCTTCACTTTTACTCATGAAGAAGTGTAGACTGCAGTGACATCTCCTCTCAGTCTCCTCCAGGTTGAAAAAACCAAATGACCTCAGTCACTCCTCATAAGGCTTCCCCTCCAGACCGTTCATAGTCTTCAAAGCCCTCCTTTGGACTCTCTTTAATAGCTTTTAATCGTTTTCTATATGGTGGCGCCGAAACCTGCACACAGCACCCAAGGTGAGGCCACACTAGCACAGAGCAGAACAGGACAATCACCTCCCTAGCCTGGCTGGCAATGCTGTGCCTGATGAACTCCAGGACACAGTTGGCCCTCCTGGCTGACTAATATTCCATTTGCCATTGATCCACCAG
Organism: Melozone crissalis; assembly: GCF_028551555.1. NCBI lineage: Eukaryota > Metazoa > Chordata > Aves > Passeriformes > Passerellidae > Melozone > Melozone crissalis. The sequence continues at coordinate 31,849,584 of NW_026535791.1, forward strand.
GACCCTCAGGTCCTTTATTGCAGTGCTGCTCTCCAGTGTTTAATTCCCCACATCTACATGACTTTTAAATATTCCATGGGAATATTAGTCGTGGCCATTTCTCCAGAAAGTCTGTTCTTATGAAGAAATCTTTCCTAATATCCAATCCAAGTCTCCCCTGACACAACTTGAGACAATTTCCTCTCTCGCTTTCACTTGTTACTTGGGAAAAGAAACTGGTACTCACGTTGCTACCACCTCCTTTCAGGTAGTAGTTGACAGCTGTAAGGTCTCTATGCCCTGAGCCTGCTTGTCTCCTAGCCAAATACTGCCCTTCCATCAATCACTCCTTGTAAGACCAGTGCTCTGGAGCCATCCACAGTTTTTGTGCCTTTCTCTTGACTCAGTTGATCACTTCAATGTCTTTCCTGGGGTGAGGGGCCCAAAATTGAGCACTGGATTCAGGGTGTGGTCTCCCCAGTGCCCTCTACCCATCTAAGCCATGAGCAGCCATTTTCTCCAAGAGAATTTTGTGGGAATCAGTGTGAAAGATTTTATTAAAGGCCAGGTAAACCATATCCACTCACCCACTTTCATTCGTCCACTACGTGGGTCATTTCCTGTTGAATGAGATCAGGTCAGTGCAGCATGACCTGCCTTTTATAGACCCATTGCCCCTGGACTTCTAGATGCAAATTAACTGTTGTCTACCTGAAAAGTTAATAATGGCTATACCAGCGTAGAAAACTTTCTTACCATACCATCAACTTCCTTAAAATGTGGGCCTGGGCTGATTATTAGGCCTTCTATTGCCCTCAGGAGGCAATCCTCTACGGGATCTTTTGCTTTATGGAGGCAGTTTTGACACAGATCTTGGGCTGACATAACTTGCAGATACCTTCAACCTTTTTGAACAATTATCTTATTATCATCTGTTCCATTTGCCAGGGCACCTGGGAAGGTGGGGCAGGACAGAGAATATGCATCTGCTATCCCAGTCAGAAACTTCCCATTGCCCTTTACACCTTTAGAGAGAGAAATTATAGGGAAACCTCCTTATCATGTTTCCTGTCTGCCTGTGACTCCTGCCCCAGGAAAAGTAGGTTGCAATTTTGGAAGTATTTCAGTGCAGTTTCAATCTCTCCCTCAGACTCCCTCATGCCTCTCAACCCACACTCCTCCTCCCAAAACAGTGTCACTAAGTGGAGGAGCTCCTTTGCCCAAGCACACCTCCCAAGGTGGGCTGTCTGGTGCTGGTGTATGAGCAGAGCACACCCTGCATCCTGACACCCAGGTGACAGTGTTTTCCCACTGTAGCTTTGTCTGGGCAGATGTGTCTGTCACCATGGGTGCGGTGCCTAGAGCTGACACGGCCCTCTGGCACTTTTATGTCTTTGCTCCCTGGTTGAGCTGGCAGAGCTACAATCCTCTTGCTGCATGCCCTTCTGTGACAGCTTATTCTGTGTGAACTGCCGTGCCATGCCCTCGCTGATGTGCCACGCCTGAATTGCCCATTCTGTTCTCAGCACTCCTGCTCACCAGTGGTATCCAGAGGCTTCTTTTGTTGAGGGCAGTGGCATGTTTGGCCACTGCTGCTCCTCTCCCTGACAAATTCCATCAGTCACTGTCATGCAAGCTACAGGCTTTGGGCAGCTCCCTCTGCTCCGCTGAGGATTCCCCAGTTTGGGAAATCTTGCCATGAACATGCTACGATGCCCCTCTGTGCGTGATCCTGGCACCAGATCTGCTTATCGAGTTACATATCAACTCCTAGCATCTTCAGAATAGCTCTTCAGAATCACATCATAACAAATTAAACTCATTTCAATAGAGTGCTGGACTGCTAGAAAAAAGCTTCTGCTATTCTCACCAAAATTAACACCTTTTAACACAGTTTTGAAATTGTTAAGAATTTCATTCATATGTAAAAATATTTCCCTTCAGTTTTATAAAAAAGCCTCTTGACTTATTGTCGTATTGAATGAAAAATTCTCAAGAAAGTAAATAATACCACCCTTTGATTTCCATTTCCTTTGCTTTTCTAAAAGGAAAATATTAACTCAGACCCTTAGTGAAGGATTAATCTCGCCAAACAAATATAAATTGGCAGGGTGGATTGATCTCACCTAATAGTTGTCTGCAACACAGAATCTTTATCTGGAATAGTCATGTAAAACACTCATGTAATCAATAGACAGAACAGGCACTCAGAAGGTCTCATTCAGCTGACCTGTTTTAGATACTTATATTTGAACAAATATCTATTTCTCTCCAGTGACTAAGAAAGGAGCTTAGAATGACTAGCTCCAATGTCAAGCAAACATACTTCTAACAAACTGCAGAATCTAATGGACTAGGATCAAATTAGGACTTGACTTATTCCCACTGAAGTATAAAATTGGATTTTAAGATTCCTTTAGAGAGAGAGCACATTAGTGTTACAAAACACATTAACTTTTTCCCAGATGTCATTATCACACTTCTTCCTAACAGCTTTGGGCTACATCTAGATTAATCCCGACCTGTCATCTTGTATTTGGGTTTTGCAAATGATTGAGACCAATTTCATAGGTAAACTAAGGGTTTAGGCACTCTATTTTACAAGAAACTTTCACCTGGAATTCATGTCTAGAGGCATACAGCTAAATTTTAAATTGAGAGGTCTACTGTTCAGAAGTTCAACTCCAGACTATATACATGTACATTTGCATTAATGTGTGAGCATAGGATTCAGATCCATTGCCTAATTGATTTGGAACCAGTGCAGCTGACATTTGAGGTACTTGAGAACATCCAAAGTATTCAGCTGGGCCTAGCAGTTGTGTTACAAGGCATACATGACCCTGGCGTTGTGAGGCAGACCTAAAACTAGATGTGATTAGATGGTAATTACCTGGATCTGGTGCCTATGCTCAGACAACTAAACAAACCTCCTAAACAATGCACTCACCAGTGTCTAAAGAGCTCTCTTGCTGAGCCAGATACTGACAAACTGAATGGAGAAGGGAATAGCTGTCCTGGCATTTTTTGATTTTGTTGTTTTTTCTTCTGAAGAAATGAGGACTGGAAAATGTATTAGTCCTTTGTAATCAATATAATAAAATTGCCTAATTAATTATTTCTAGCAGAGAAATTGACCAAACCCAACAACAACAAAAAAATTAAACCCCAGGAAATGTTGAGTACTTTGAGCAGCTACCTTGGAAAGTGGTGCAACAGGTTAGTACAAAACACTTGTGCAGAGGAAAGACAACATGGGAAAAGAGAAAAAACAAGTTGTCCAACAGAAATTGTCCTGGTCAGCACAACATTCACAAGCTGCTGAATTTCTGTTTTTTCTTTTAAGGGACATCTGTAGCTTTATTTGGGGCAAAAATATTGCATAATGATTCTTCAATTTAGTGCATATTGATCTTTAAGAGTGTCATCTTATACACAGAGGCAGAAAATTTATGCTATGTTGGAATGAATTTGCTTGAAAACCAAGCAAGAATTAGTCTATGTTATTAAATAAGTGTCATCAAGAAGGAAAACATAATATTTTGCAAATAAATAGACCTTTTCTGGACAAAGGTAAGTGTTTGGTTTTACTACATATATTGTTTACAAGAAAAGGCAAGCAATTTCTCTTTTTTATATTTAAATTGAAGATAATTAAAATTATAGAATCATAAAATCATAGAATCATAAAGTCATAGAATGTTTTGAATAGCATTCCTTCCTTCCAGCATGTTGAGGCACTTACTTAGTGTGGTTCCACTTTCTGTATATCAAAACTTTGAGTTATTTGTACTTTGATCTATTAATTTAGCTCTGGATATCCAATATGGAAAAATTTTGGCTTTAGAGTTTGACCCTGAAACAAGTCAGCAGTGAAGAGAAGAACAACTCCTATCTCTAAGCCATAACTGAAAGGCTTTTAAATTACATATGTGTAATAGACAAACATACAAATAGAGGTAGTGTCTTAAGACCTCTTAAGAAGTCAGATGGCATATAGTATCATAAAATGAAAAAATAATTTAAATTGGAAAAGACTTTGGAGATCATCAAGTCTAATATTTAAACAAACTTGGTCAAGTCTGCCCTTAAACCAACATCACTAAAACCATACCATGTATGTAAGCTTATCCTTCCTAATGGGACTGCTTTTCCTTTTCATGAAGGCTGAGTCATTTCCTAAACAAACCACTGCATATAGAAGTGAGAAGGCTGCATTGTCTCCTGACTGTTGCATGGAATAGAAAACAGCCCTAACTCTTTTCTTTTGGTTTAACGACCTTAGAAGTGGTGGTGGTGCTCAGAAAATATATTAGCATTGCTTTTTACATTTAGCACCAACTGTCCCTGAACTTTGTTTGGGTGAAGAGAAGTTCTTTGCATAAATTCCACACAGAAAGGAAGAATAACTACAGCAGAATAAAACCACAGAAAGAACCTAACCTATATTAAGAACAAAGTAATATACAAACACAAAACAAAAGGTACAAACAAAGGAAATGTTTCTGCTTCTTTGACTTCCCACATATTCTTTGGAAGATGAGCTGTTTGATTAATCTGTGATATTAAGGTATGATTTTTTTTTTCTTTTTGTTCCAAAGGCTAAGATACATAACACATTTGGAAAAAATGGGGATTTTGCTTATTAAAAAATACCAATTGGCTATCAGAAATACCTGCCACATTGGATAACCATATATTATATTACCTATTGAAATCAATAAGGTATGGACTTCTACTGATATATTTTTTAATGAATTCAGGACAACATGGTCTCCATTAAAAGTCCATCCAAAACATCAGGAATTATGAAGTCTGTGAGAATTTAACTTTTTCAGAAGAATATGTCCCTGATTCCCTTAGGCTGATGCATCCATAATAAATGTCTCTGGATCTATGCTGAGCCCCATGGAATCACTTTCCTGGATCCAGAAGTACATCCATATGAATCAGCCTGTTGATCAGGCCCAGTGTTCTGGCAAAGATCATCAAACTGATGCACAGACAGTCTTGAACTCCCATTTAACAACTTCAAATAGACTGTAAATGGCAGGTAAATGCTTTATAGGTTTCTGATGGCTTTTCACAGAGTGAATGTACAGGGTGCCCATATCTTTTATACAGTGTCAGGAATTCATAAGCTCCTTTTGTTCAGAGATTTTTAAAAATAATTTTTACACTGTAACTTATTCACATGTTTTGCGTCTCAAATATTGATTATTTATGAACCGTTTTGTATACATGGATTTTATTTTTTTTCAACATGGATTTTATTTTTTTTCAACAACAATTACCAATTTACCATTGTTAGAGAGTCAGAAATATTGATATTTTTTTCCCTGTATCAAACCCTTATTAGTCCAATACAAAGAATAGGATAAAGTTACTTGTGGTATGTGGGTTTTTTTCCCCCTAGAAACTAAGAGGTGTATATATCACTTGTCTCTAATTTTTCTCTGTCTTCACTTATGCTAGTTATTTCATCAAAATCTCCATTGTAAATTAATTCCAATTGAGATAAAACCTAATCACAGTAGTAAGAAATACTGAAAGGCTTAGAAATGCATGGAGTACTTCAGAGCTCTTAGGCCAGCAGGTGCAATAGATATAGTGGTTAGATATGTTTTTTTAAACTTCTACTTATATAGGAACTTTTCTCTTTTGTTAATGAAATGAGCATGATCATTTGAAAGTTTCCTTTAATCTCCAATTTAAATTTCATTCTTCTACTTGCTTTCATTAAAATGGAGAGGGGAAATAAATTAAAATTAAATCATTATGTAGCTGCATGAATGAGACATGAGCATATTGGTTGTGTTTCTCAGACTTTCCACCACCCTTTTTACTACAGTTTTTTATGCAAATTCTTAAAGAATTTGCACAAATCTCTTCTCAAAGAGAAGGGTACAATTTTAAAAGAGTGTCATCTACTAAAAACAAGACTTAAAAAAAGATATGAAGCAACGCCACAATAAGCATTTGGAGCATATCTTCAGTTTAGAATGTCCCACTTGAATATCAGAGTATATTATGGAAATAGTGTGGTAAAATAATACAGAAGATTTTTTTTCCTTACAGTTGGGGAAATTTCTAAGAGTTCTTATGCTTAAATTAATGAAATTTGTCTGCTTATGAATTAGACAATTGGCAATCCGCTTATATTTCACTGCCTGGTCTGAAACATCTGAAAGATTGTTTTACTTTTATATATCAACACATTATTTCATTATTTTAAAATTTATCCTATTCTGCTCTTTAGAAATTCATGGCAAGTAGATTTTTAAATTACAGCACCTCCAAAAATAAAAACCTGGTATTACAATTTGTATGACTTTTGAGAATAGCTTTACTGTGGAAGGTAAATGAGTAAGAGGAAAAATAATGAATCCAGGCAAACAAACTGAAAACTTTGTAGCACACATAGTGGATAATAGGTTTCCATTGTCTGAATAATTCTTAAGCATGAATAAATTATCCAAATCACTGTGCAGTTGTATCAAAGCTGTTTGCTGTTAGTATAATCATGCATGTCATGAAGAGTGATGATAGCATTTTATACAATCAGAATTTAGAGAATATGGTTGTCAATACTATATCTAAGCTTCTTTTCAAAGGAACTGATTTTTAAATTTTTAATCTCAACTTCTACTTCTTGGAGAAATGGAAGTGCTGTGAACTCGTATTGTAAGATTATATCAAAGAAACACTGATTAGAAGTGCAGATATTCTGCAAAAATACACAATATATTTCATAAAACCTTTATTTAATCAAGATCAAAGCTCATCACTTTTCAGTCTTCTACATCTGGGCACCATTCTTAATCTAGCTTTTTTGCTTAGCATTTTGTTCAGCCTTGATTGAAGAAAAAAGTTATCCCCTACTGGTGTTCATTCTTGTATAAATAGAAGCCTTGATTTTTAGGTCTGTTGTTTTTATTAGATTCAAAGGTAAGTACTCTTTCCTCTGTAATATGTGTAGGATTATTGTTCCTGTGAGGCAACAAAGGTGACTGAGTTATTTCATCACCTGTCCTTAACTTTTTTTATTTTTAAAACCTATTCTTTGTTGGATGCCTCTTTACCCATACAAATTGGAAAGCAGAGAATTATTGTCATTCAAAGCTACTACAAGTACTCTTTTTTAAGGCTTCTAAAGAGCTGTAGGTTGCTTTCTACATAATACTTTGAAATAATAAACTGGGCTAAATATATTTTTTCTCATTAGTTTTGAATTTTCACTTCTTAACTGTTTGGTTTTTTGCTCTGACGGGAGAACAACTGAAACTCAGAAACATTTTTTTCATTGAATGAAAATATTGCTTGGTTATCAAATAAGGTAAGAAAATTTATCAAAAGTACTTTTTAAATTACCTAATATTTCCTTTCTTATTTAGTGGCAAGATTTCCCTGCAATCTATATTTGCGATATAGCTCAGTTAATTATCTTCAGAGAAAAATCACAAAGTGTGCTCAGTTCAGGAATGTAATAGCATTGTTTATAATCAGTCAAAGAGTCCAATAGCTCAAAAATGCTCTTGACCACTAAAACCATATTCATCATTCCTTGCTTCATTAGTCTCATGAAAGGTGCACAGAGAAGAGAAAAGCACTGGTTGTTATTGCCTAAATAGTTTCTTTTGGAAGAATGTGGACACAACCTGGAGTCTTTGTAGACAATTATCCAAAAGCATCTGTTAAATGGTCATTATTAATCTACTTGTCAAATAATGTGAGAACGTCTTGGAAAATGAAGAGAATGAAATGGATAACACAGTGCTGTTCCCATAGAGACCTATGAGGCATACAATCCTTGAAAACCCCGAAGTTCTTACCACAGCAAAACAAATATGAAATAGCTACAAAGAAACACCAAGGGCAATCAGAGACAGCAAATGATTTTCATAAGAAAAAAAGTGAATAAGCTAGGATCCATCAGCTTGGAAAACAGCAGCCAGCAGAGGATATGCTAGTGGTCTAAACTCACAGATGGACAGCAAAGGCAAATAGGGAATACCTATTTGCTGTTTCTCATTATCTTAAGCAAACAAAAAAATTAAAAACCAAATAAAATCTCTACAAAAGCATTCATACTAAATCATAAAGTAAAGAGTTTAAAACAACTTTTTTACACATGTATATGTAAAAGAAGGTTACTGTATGAATTACACTGGCAAGTAACTGTAGAAGCATTCAAAAATAAAGTGTGCAAATTTAAAATTCGTTGCTTTAGGCTACAGTCTATGTAAACACTATCGTCAGCAATGTTTTAATGACTAGAAACTTGGAGGATATTTTGAACAGAAACTTACTTGTCTCCTTCTTCTTACGTTTATGTTGTAAGACTGTAGATCAAAGATGAAAACAGGATCTTGGTCTGCATGGAGCATTTGTTTTGCCCTAATGTGATTGTTCTTGTGTTTTTAACTACTGACTAACCCAACATTAAGCCTGCTATGTCCAAGTCTTGTGCTGTTCTATTACAATTGGATTTACTGTGTGACAAATAGCACCAATAATACCTCTTTTTAATCATCTCGCTATAATCATCTGCCCAAAAACTGCAAAATATTTCAAACCTCAGTGCATGTATTTTGTAATGTTAAATTAATATGCGATGCACAGTACCTATTAAATATTTGGGGCCTTGCTGGGGTGCTTTTGCTAGGAGATGAGAACAATTAAATGAGTATTTGACTGTTCAATAAAGTTAATTGTGATATTAACAAGAATAATGTTTTTCCAATTTTTGTATAAGCAAACACAATCAATTTCCTTGTAAATTGTTCCTAGGCTTAGGTTTTTGAGCAAATGTTGAAATCATCTTCCTCCTGCCCCCACCCAATGTGTGCTTCAATAGACAGCCTTCCTATTCAGTGCACAGTTTTCATTATTTGCAGGAATTATAGCTGCAATAGAAACAATACTTCAACATATCTGAATTAATGACCTACTTTTTCAAAGCATTTACTCTAGAAAAATTTTCCTGAGTTAGTACTTGTTTTGGTCTTCTATATATTTAAGTGTTTTTGAAACTGACTTATATGATTACCCAGAGTAATTGCTCTGCTCCACTTACTAGTCTCAAAGTAATTTACCTACCATGGCTTGTCTTTAGATTGCTCATGGTAAGCCTCTTCAAAGGCCATAATATGCTGTATATCACTTGCCTCTTGGTTTTCTTCAAGCTTTATGGGATACCTTTGGAATCATAAGACAAGAGTACTTTGTCACTGCAGTAGGTTTCTTTTCAGTTCGGGGTGTAGGACCTCATGAGCATAAGATCTATCGGAAACGTTGGGACTGAATATATGTTGGTGAATCAAAGTTTGTGGGGATGGAAGGGTTTAAAAGATTGAAAAAAATAATTAATCTTAAATCTTGAAACTGAACTTTGCTGCATTCAATCATTAGCAACACATGTTGTTCTATGGATCAGTTTATACACATTATACATTATAATTTTAATGACACTATACACTAATTATTCAGCAACCTATTCTTAGGATTCTTGTGAGTACACAATGCCATGAGGCTCATGTTCAACCTGTTCAACCATTTGTGCTGATGGCTGAAGGTCCTTGGTAGCTCCTCCTCAAGATGGAGCTGATCAGGTCTGAGAGCTCATCAATAACACAAGTCGAGGATGAAGCAGGTGGCCACTCTTCTTGCTCTTCTGATTCACTTTTTTTGGGCATGATAGTCTTTGCACTGCTCCTACATTGGGCAACAGCTCACAGCAGAAAAAAGGGGGAAAAAATATTTAACATTTGCCTTGAAAGAAACTGTTGATTTTGAAATAACAAAATCAGTGAATTTTGATTAAGAACAGATATTATTTTTTGCCTGTTCTGAAATCCAATGTTTTAAAATAGCATTCAGAATTTATTTCTGTATAATATAAATTTTATTGTACACTATTAAACTTAGCACTTACACCAGAATTGTCAAACCTTATTAGCTGTTCTGCTAATTTTATTTCTTAAAGTGCTTTTAAAAAACCCAAAAAAAAGCTATTTGAAAGTTAAGGTACTTATATAAAGAAATTAAGTTGTAATCAGAGACAGCCATGGAAAATCTATGTTTACTATTCCAGTGACACAGTGGCATTGACAGTCATGTGCCTTCTATATCTCTGTGGTTTATGTAGCAGAAGTGGGAGGAATGCAAAGACAGGTCATATTTCCCATTAGGTCACACTCACTTTGAAGTATTAGTGAGATAAACAACTGTTTTTTAGAGTGCATTCTGATGTGTGCTTCAAGTGCTCTTCTGAGAGGCCTTATTTAATATTGTTCATATGTAGGGAGGCAAAGTATGTCAGATTCCAGAATAAATGGAGAAAAACTAAAAGGAAATTTGACTTCTTCAATGTAACTTAACTAATTTTAAGAATTAGTTGCTGTCTACCAAGTATTATCTCTACCAATTTTTTTTTTCAAAGTGACAGTCAAGAATAAAGAATTCTGTCCATTGCTTTATTTGATATTTGAGTATAATATATAATTATACTAATATATAGCTTTGTTTATGAGGTACACCTTACATAAAATAGAGTTGATAATTTTATTTACAGTAGTCCAATCAACAATTCTCCAGAGGGAAGGGAAAAAAGAAAAAGAAGATGATCTCTCTGTACTATTTCTGCGTAGTTTCTCTCATTAATAGCAAATGGTTTGTCTGGATTTTTTGTTTTACAGTGTGGGTGGGGGTTTTTTGTTGTATGTTTTGTTGTTTGGCTGGGGGATTTAGGAGTTTTGGGGGATTTTTCCCAAATGTAGACACTTCCAATGACATTCTGAATTCATATTTTAGCACTTGAATACCAGTTTTTTAGTTGGTTTTTTTTCAGTGGAAGACCTTTGGGGTGTTTTTTCAATAATTTAAAAGGATTTGTCAATGTCTGACAATTCTTAAAAATCTAGTCAATTTTATTTCATTTCCTAAACATATTTCAAATCAAGCATGCATGCACTGGACTATGGGGTATATTGCAGAGAATTTTAAGTTTGTGAAGTGAAGATTTCTAAATTTACACACAGTTTGTAATACTCAGTAGATCTTCAAGCTGAAGCCTCAAAAAAGTTCCTTCTAAACTGACTGAGATGCTGTAGTTTATAGCTGTCATAACTGCATAAGACATCTCCAAATAGGATATGTTATGCAGTTGCCACCTCAGGCTGAGACCTTTAATTCTCATGTTGTAACTCCTTGAATTTGGCTTAGTTTAACTTCACTTTATTTTATTTTTTTTTTTTTTTATTTTTACTAGCAGCAGATCAACAGTACAGTGTTCCTGCTTTGAAGTAACTGCTCATAGAGGGGTTTAAAGAAGTATCTTTTACTGCAGTCTTGGTAACACTTGCTGTATCAGTACCGTCCTCTGATCTCACGTATTTCCCAAAGTCCTTTGCAGATCTCAAGCTGCACCCTCTGAGTTCAACGCTTCATAAAAAGAAAAAAAAAAAAAAAAAGTAAAAAGAGAGAAGGAAAAAGCAATGCGTGCATGCGTGTGCGCTTAAATGTCAGCTTTCAGTAAAGGTGTCCAGAGTCACTCCAACAGACCAAGGGGTTGCAGACACCAATGAGCCAGAAATAACAGAGATACATTGTGCAATTGTGCTGAGTGCTTAGAAACTTGAATAAACTGATCAATAAGACTGCTTGCTCAACTGAGAACTCAGTAAGGTGATTCAAGCGTTTCCCAGTCTGGCATGTATCGCCTTTAGAATTGCAGTTTGGCTCTCATAGGGGCTAAAATCATTAGTCCTAGTAAAGAACTATAATACTTAAAAAAAAATCCAGGATAATTAATCTGAACATAAATGCAAATAATATTTTATGACTATGCATAAAGCATATTCCAACTGTGCTTTTATATTAAAAAACAAAAAGCAAATTATATTCTCTAGTTCTGCATAGATAAACACGTTGCACAAGATGGGTTGCAAAAAAATCTGAGAATTTTATTTTATTATCAGACTGCTGCAGCACCAACATTTTAGTATTTATTAGATTAATAAAAACATACTATGAAAACCTTTACGGATAGCTTTAATTTTTGTAGTGCTGGCTAAAAATCTAATAATACATCCCAAACTTTATTTGTTTCCAATTACTTTTTCAATGAATACTGACACTTTAGACTGTTATCATAGAACCTTTTATTATCCCAAAACTTTTTGTGGTGCCTAAATACATCAGCATCATCCCAACTATTTTTTTTTAATTAAATTACATTTGCAAGAATTGGGATACAATCTATTCTATGTCCGAACTTAATTTTCATTTTTTAGAGCTTTACAGGGTGTTCTTCCTCATCCCCTGGCTTTTACAGAACTCTGTGTTGGTTCTTCTTTTCTTCTTGATTCTAGTGATGATCTGCTTCTTCTCAGAACTGCTTGCATGAAGCAAAGCAGATAGAAAGGAAATCAGATTTACTTCTGTGAAAACTTTCTTGCTTAAAAAGAGTAAATCCATCTGCCTCTTTTAAACAGTTGCTAATGTCTGAACATAAGCAAGTCACCCCCTGCAATGTGTTTTCTATCTCCCTTTTTCAGAGTTGGCAATTCTGACTCAATTTGTCAAACTATGGCTAGAAGCATGTATAAATGACATATTTTGCTGAAAATATGCAAAAATATGAAAATATCAGCTGAAAAAAAGTAATGATTCCTTTGATACCATATTCTGTGGCATCAATGGCTAGTTAATGAAAAGTGTGCTGGCCAAAATTAATTCAGATAGAAACACTGTAAAGCGTGGGGGCTGATGGTTGTGAAAGGCAAAACCACAATAATTAATATACTTTTAGATAAATTATTTTGTCAGTTGAGTCACAATTGCCATGGTCCTGGTTGAACAGCTGCATTTCTTGTGCCTGAAGTATGTGCCACTATGTTGGATATTGCTAAAGAAGTGAGGAGGGTGAGCAAGTAACATTTCCTCTCCGCTTCCTGAGTTCAGCTTGCCTTTAGCTGAACAGAATAACAAACAGCCCTTTTCCTACAGCTACATGAACTGCAAAATTGTTGTGCCATGACCAAGTGAAGCAAAAAGTTTAAACAGAATTTTTATAACTATAGTTAAAATGTGGCATATTTCAATATATTTACATTTTTATTCATCCCTGTGTTAACTTTGGTAAGTTCATTTACAGTATGACATTTAATAAGATTAAAAGATTTGCCAAGTACCATGAGTGAAGTCTGAATCTCAGAGCATCAGAAGGAAATAAAGAGAGAGAGATAGGACCCCACATTGAAGCAGGTTGGTTGGCAGGATTTATGACCCCAAGGGGCAAACCAGCACTGAAGCAGCCTTTTCCCAAAGAACTGCACCCTGTGCAAGGGACCAGTGCTGGAGCAGTTCATAAAGAGGGGTGTCTCATGGGAGGGATCCTGTAGTGAATCAGGGAAACAGAGCAAGGAGTTCTCCCTCTGAGGAGGAAGGAGCAACAGAGACAATGTGTGATGGACTGAATCCAAAACCCCATCCTTATTTCCCCTGCACTGCTGAAGGGTAGGAGGTAGAGAAAAATGGAAGTAAAGTTGAGCCTTGGGATAATGGAAGGGGAAGGTGTTTTAAGATTTTTTTTTGTTCTCATTGCTCATGATTTATCTGATTTTATTGGTGATAAATTTGATTATTTTTCCTCAGGTTGGGTTAGTTTTACCTGCGATGATAATGGCTGAGTGATATTTCCCTGCCCTTATCTTATGCACAAGCCTTTTGTTGTATTTCCTCTTCTTTCTCCTGTTGAGGAAGAGAAGCTTTGGTGGGCATCTGGCATGAGCCAGGGTCAACCCACAAAAGGAGTTTTTAACTTTCTCTCACATATGCTTTAGAGGTCAAATAACCACTGCTCAAAAAGAAATACAATGTTCTTGTTTCATTATGAAACTCCCTGTGTTTTGTTATATACTTCTATGGATGCTTCTCAGAAAAAGCAGACAGAGAGGGAAGCTTTTAAAGCAGACAGGATCAGATTTTCATTTTTCTGTCTATAAGTAGGCTTAACTGTGGATCTCTGGGGGAAAGTATACTCAGTAATGAAACATGACAACAGAACACACGGGACTTTGGCAGATTTTTCTTGCCTTTCTTTATCTGTTGACAAAACAGAAGTCTTTACTAGCTTTCTCACAGGTCACAAATATTTTTTGAAAAATTTCCTGGGCTCATACAGTACCTTGATTCCTCAAAACTAAGTTACTTATTTGAGAATATGTTACTAGCTTTCCTTCCTTCCTTCCTTCCTTCCTTCCTTCCTTCCTTCCTTCCTTCCTTCCTTCCTTCCTTCCTTCCTTCCTCCCTCCCTTCCTTCCTTCCTTCCTTCCTTCCTTCTGACACTTCCTTCCGACACTTCCTTCCGACACTTCCTTCCGACACTTCCTTCCTTCCTTCCGCCACTTCCTTCCGCCACTTCCTTCCTTCCGCCACTTCCTTCCTTCCTTCCTTCCTTCCTTCCTTCCTTCCTTCCGCCACTTCCGCCACTTCTGCCACTTCCGCCACTTCCGCCACTTCCTTCCACCACCTCCGGCAATTCCGCCACTTCCGCCACTTCCTTCCTTCCGCCACTTCCTTCCGCCACTTCCTTCCTTCCGCCACTTCCTTCCTTCCTTCTGCCACTTCCTTCCTGTTTCTCTTCTCTTTCCTCTTTATTTTTCCTCTTTTTTGTGTGCTCATCTGACACTGAATCAAATTTTTACATTCAACTTTCCAGTGAAAAAATACAATTGGACAAAAATTTATACAAGATATCAAGTTATATGAATGTGAAAAAATGGGGCAAAATAGATTCACTAATGTATTTTCATAGACTAGACATTCACTTGTTTATTGGTGGTGAAATCTCATCAATATCTCATCAACAACAATTTCACAGATGTTTAACTGAATCTTTTTTGTGCAGTTTGGACATGTGTTAGTAAATTGATCTTAAAAATTATAAATCTAACTTAGCAAGAAGTACATTATTTTTTGTGAGAGTTTCCTGGATGACAGAGTTGGCTGTTTCTGAAAGACAGCATGATGTTCTAAAAAGAGTTAATACATTTTCAAAGCATGTAGAATTTGACAAATGTGTTAACATGTTTAGGTTCCAGTTTCAAGACAGAATCTCCAAATTTCTCAGATAAATTATGTATTACATTTTTGGATTGTTTTTAAATTTTTCCTTATCCCTAACTCCCCCAGGAAACATATGGGAGAAAAAATGTCATTCCTGAGAAATGTTTTTGTTTGAATATGTAACTGCATTTTTTCTATTAAAAAGATCATAAAATCTTGAAGATCAGATCCTCTATCTGCATAAGTCAGCATGTTTTCAACAAGCAAGGGTGTTTACATCAGCTGAAGGTGGATTCAGCACCTTCCCTGGCAACATAATTATCTGCTACTACTTCACTGCTCCACAAAAACAAACAGATATAACATATACTATGGGTAAAGAACCAACCTCCTAACAAGTGCTGTTTTCAACTTCTGATCACTTTCAATCTTACCTGACAGAAAATATGCTGAAAAGAGTTCTTTGTGTTTAAAAAAATGTACATACAACTGTAAATAGTGACTGCTCTGCAATGATATTTTTCTTCTGCTATTGCCAGGGTGCAGTACAGCTTTTTTCTTTGTATCTTTCAGATGCACAAGGATTTTGTTCTTTTCTTGTTTGTATTTATAGGTAGTGTACACTAAACCTATATCCCTTTTTTGAAACACCTATATATCTCAGGATTTGGGTGTGTCTTCTTTTATATACTTGCTTTTTAAAACCACAAGACAAATTTACAGAAAGCCAGGTAAATGATATAACTTATTTTATCTTCTTTCCCTAGGAGTAAAGTAGTTCTTTTAAACTATAAGAATAATACTTGTAGTTTCATATAATCAAAGTAAACTTGGACAATGTGTAGATTTGTGCTTACAAGGCAAACATATTATAGTAAATAAATAAATGACTGATATTGCTCTGATAAGCCTCATTGCAGGTTGTAGAAAATTAGTATAAGTGAGTAAATCATCAAATTAAAACAGTACTATGACTGTCCTATATAGTGATTTATAGTATTGCAAGTGACAATGAAGGTAGCCCTAATTTAATCTTATTACCTACTTTCAGAAAACCTAAAAGGAGTACTCAACAATATAAACTGGGGAAGGGGAGGACATTGTGTCTTTTGTGGTTTTATTTATCTGATTTTATGAACAACCATATCTAGGATTTTTGAAGTAAAAGTTGAGACAAGAATGACTTGAAGGACTGAACTGACTCCAACAACTTCTGTGTATCCTCACTACAAGTGTTTTCAATAGTCTGTTATCTGGTCACTGGTTTTCTGAACTCTTTAATTCTTGTGTTACTATTTAAATTGATGTGTTGTCCAACTTTGGAAGGAGTTTTATTATACTTAAGAATAAATTAGCCTGTTTTCTTACAAGGACATTACTATTACCCCTAACTTTCAAACCTGCAAAGAATTTAAAATAAACTAAATTTATACATTCATTAGGAATGAAAAATTTTAAAAATTAGAAAGGTATAAAGGTATAAAGAACTTTATTTAAAGTTATATATATTATTTTATAAAGTTATATATATTATTTTTATTTAAAATTATAAAGGTATAAAGAACCTTACCAAAGGAAAGAAAAGCCTATAATATAATCCTCACTTCAAGAAATCTCTGTGCAGTAAGGAGATATGGAAACAAGTGTGCAAACAGTGTTAAGGGTTTCAACAATAACATTTCTGCTGTTTCCATAGTACCAGCCTAGAGTCAGCTCCTGATTTCTAGCTTCCTGAAGTTAAGAATTATGTATTTTTCTTCCACAAAAGAAAACCCTTAACTGTAATTTTTTTTTCCCCTCCAATTACATTCCCTGTATCCCCACCTTATATTTTGCCTGTTACTCTCATAAAACTGCAAATTAAATGTTTGAAACTCCATTAGTGGAAAGAAATACAGACTGTCCCTTTTCATTGTGGCCATTGCCAATTAGGTATGAAATAAGTTTGCATGAGAAAAGAGCAAGCATTTTTAAAAGTTTATTGAAAGTAAATTTTTTTTTTTTACTGAACCAAGCAACAGCAAGATCTTTCATCTTGCTCTGAGAATAATTAGCAGATCAAGACTCTCTAAGTTTTGTGTGAGAGAATATTTGTCCCATCAACCCTAAGCAACCTTAGATATTACACAGATTCACCATTTTTAGGCATTCAGAGCAACAGGAATTTAAAAGCTAGTAGCAAAACAGATGGCATATCTATCTGCAAATATCTAAAGAACTAAGTGGGATTATTGTTGCATTAACTGTCTCTCCCTCCCATCAACAATGTGAAGGGAGGGAAGCTTAATTACTTATATATTCCATGCTATCCAAAATATATTCTACTGGTTTTCCATCACACTAAAATTTTTCAGTAATCATTCAAGTTCATGAGAAAATTCAGTATTATTCAGATCTAACCCGCTAGGGAGAAATACATAAGGAACAGAGAAGTCACAATTATGGATTTCAATTCCAATGGATAAATGCATGTGTGTAGATATACTTGCACATGTATATGTAAAATTGCAACTATATGAACTGTGTTTTACATACATAACTATGTATAGAGAAAGTATATATATGTGTACATATGTATCTTCATACACATACAGATATAAAATATATACTGGAATGAAGTCAGCTGCCGAGAGCAGCCCTGAGGAAAAGCATCTTAGGGCATTGGTAGGTGAAAAGCTCAAAAAGATCCTCTAATGCATGCTTGCAGTCCAGAAAGCCAACATCATCTTGGACTGCATCCAAAAAATTGAGTCCAGCAGGTCGAGGGAAGTGATTCTCCCCCTCTACTCAGATTTTGTGAGACTTGAGGGTCTGCATCCAGCTGTGGGGGCCCTAACACAAGAAGGATTTGGACCTGTTTGAGAGAGTTCTGAGGAGTCCAAAAAGATGATCAGAGGGCTGGAGCATATCTCCTGTGAAGACAGACTGTGGTCGTTCAGTCTGCAGAAGGGCAGGCTCCTGGGACAATTTCTAGCAACCTTTCAGTACCTAAAGCAGCATACAAGAGAGCTGGAGAGGGACATTTTATGAGGGCTTGTAGGAAGAGAAACAGCTTCAAACTGAAAAAGGTTAGATCTACATTAGATATTAAGAAGAAATTCTTTATTGTAAGGGTGAAGAGGCAGTGCAACACATTGCCCAAAAATGTTGCGGACAATCTGGAGGAGTTCAAAGCCAAGTTTTATGAGACTTTTTCTTGTTTTACTGGAAGATATCCTTATGCCATGAAAGAGGGTTTTGGAACTAGGTGATCTTTAAGGTCCCTTCCAAGCCAAACCATTCTGTTATTTGAGGAAATATGTATTTCTCAGAAGGCAAAAACACTGCGTCTTCTAACACCTTTATTTAGATGACTTGTTACAGGATTAAGATTAATATGAAATTTTAACTCTGATGATTTCCCATCACAATTTCATGTTAAAATTAGGAGTGAACATCTTTGTTCTGCAGCCAGGCAACATTTGCAGTTGACACTGTCTTTTCTACTCAATTTTGTTGCTTTGTTTTCTGCTGATGCAAGGAATTGCTACTAGAGAAGTGTCAAAGAATTGAAGAACATCTGAATAAATTCTGTTTTACCAAGACATGTTGTAAGTTACACTTCAGTAATTTAGCAATATAATTAGGTTGATGTAGTGTTCACATTTAGCAAAAGAGGATTCACAGGTGTCACTGCTGGCAGGAGTCAGGCCTAGCTGACTGCATACAAACTTTACTTAACCCTCTGGAAATATATCTTGAGCTTACCCAACCTGCTAGTCAGTGTAAGAGCCACAAAGTCTCTCCAGAATTTCCCAGAAGCCAAATTGAGAGTGGCAACAGCCACCAACTTTTCTGCTGGACTCCATTGACTCTCCCATGGGACAGAAGGGTCAGGTAATTATTTTAAAAATACATTGATTATATCTGTATATCTGTAACTGTAATTATGTCCTGTATATCTCTGATTAAAGCTCCTCAGTATCCAAGTCCATACAGTATCCAGTGTCATTTTTATCTAAAATTTGTCAGAAGGAAAAATTGAAAACCAAGTATTATAATGTGAAAAATGCACAAAACAGCTTCTTTCTCCTGATATTATCTTCCTCTTAAAATTTGTTATGTTTTTATAATTGCTTTGACTTTTCTGTTATATCCAGGATTTTTGCTTTTCTGTGTGTAGACATCTGGCTAATAAGTACAAAATTCACTAACTTAAACCAGTTTGATAATCTCTATCAATCAAATGATCTATTTAAAATTAGCCTTTGAAAGGTTCTAAGAATACTATCAAATGCTAAAAAAAAATGAATGTAACAGCAAGATCCTACAAGTAATATAGATGGGACAAAAAAAAAAAAAAGAGAAAAAGCATTAAAAAAATTTTTCAAAGAACTGTTAATGTGGCAAAGAAAATTAAGAAATTAATAAAGAATAAAATTAACTTCAAAAACACTTTATCAAGATTGTCTGGACTGACAGTATATATGTATAAAAAAAAATAATGAAAAACAGAAAGTCAGCTGAAGAATTGCTGAGATAACTTCATGGTGCTTGGGGATGATAAGAATCTTATGAGCTGCTACCATAATTAACATTATCATCAATAGATCATCAATAGACTGTGAATGGTAAAAGGCTATTTATCTACCTTTTTCCTGATCCTTTTTTTTTTTTTTTTACCAGGTGAGATGGCACATATGGGCTTGGGGGACAGAGGATATGGACATGGGCATATTTCAAAACTTTAATCCACAGAACAAGAGATTAAACACTATATTTAAAGTTCCTACAAAATTTCTTCTCTCTATCTCAATCATTAAGAATGAATTCTATGGATTTCACTAGGGCATGCTTCATTACAAGTGCTATTTCTTACTACCAGGATAAGACTGTGCTGCAATTAATACAAATAGAATCACTGATGATCTCAAAGGTATTTTCCAATCTAGTTAATTCTGTGATCCTGTGACTTATTTAGAAAATAACTGATAATAAAATACTGCATTTACAGAACATGGACTTACATATCACTCCTTGACCACGAGTTATCATTTCTGAGCATTTACAGTTTGAATTTCCCCTTCAACCTGTCAGTATTCATAGCACAGAAGTTTTATTTCAGCTTGATCTAAACAGTTATAACCATACAGTAATCACAGTCATTAAGAATAAGTTTCAAGATTTAAGAAGGTTTAGGTACCTTAATAAGTGCATTCTCTTCAGCAAGAACTGGTGGTGAAATATTTACAAACTTGTTTTAAAAGGCAAATATAATCAGCAATTATACCATATCGAGTATCAGTATGGTATAATTGCTGTTCTCCTTGGATGTGTGGGTTTGGCTATTTCATTTATCATGTCTGGCTGCTCCAAAAATTCCTCAGTGATATCCATTCTGGATTATGGCATAGCCCTATGACAGGTTTACATCTTCAGTTTACTTTTTATGGCATAGCCGTATGAGAAGCACAGTGGTTACTTTTTATAGTACTACTGAAACTGTGCTTCTAATATTTTACTTGTGTTGGTTCAGTCACATAGTCAACATGGAAGACCTCAGGGTCTCCAGATATGTCTTTTATAACTGCCTTTTTTTTCACAAAAGGATACCTGCTGTTTAACAAGGACCTTTAAAGATACCCTAAAACTAAATCTGTCCTTTGTATGTTCTTAGATCAAGAAGTTTATGGAAAAAAGTTTTCATATCAACATCTCAAAGGAAATCATTTATGATGTGCAAAAGTCTCTGAGGCAAAGCTGAATGAGGTGGAGACCAAAAAAAACAAGAAAAAGCAAAAGTTCAAAGAGAATTAACTACTGTTTCCCAGCAATAAGAAATTCATATTCCAAAGGTGAAACTGTACATGTTCCTCATGGATCTTTTGTTGTCCCTGCATTCAGCTCAGAATTAGTGAGATAGATAGCAGAATCACCCAATAAAAATAATTATGGCCATTTATGTAGAACAAGCATGCATATAAGAGGTAAGGACAAAATGAAAAAGGGGAGTGAAAGATGCAATATGAAAGATAAAAAAGTAAACTGAAGATGTAAACATTTTATGTCAGTTTTAAATAGATTGCTTAGTTTAAAAGTGTACAGTTTACAGTAACAGTGTATCTTGAAATTAATTGATAGGTAAAAAAATTTCACAAGTTGCCAATTTCCATTTTAAATATAGGGGAGTGAGGTTGTCTGGCTGGTTGAGGTTTATTTAGAAGAACCATTCTTATTGTTCTGCACACAGTTTAGAAAGAGGAAGCTAAGTAGTGGAAACAAAGGATAAATACTTGCACTCTTGCTTTATCACAGAGAATTCTGTAGAAGTGTGTTAAAGTGTTCTAGTGAGAAGGCATATCTCATCTATTTGGATATTTCTTCACAAGAATAAAGACTAAATTCCTCTTGGCATTACACATCATTGCTGACTCATCATCTGTAACAGTTCAAATCAATTAGAGCTAATGTGGAATTTCTTCATATTCTGTTTCAAATAGGAAAAAGTAGACTTCCTTGTCCCAGAGGAACAGGTGAATTGTCTCTATTAAACAGGTGAATTAGGACCACCCATTTCCAAGTAGTAATTTCTAATCAGGAAATAACTACTTGCTATGTGTCTCTAAATACTCCAAATTTTCAAGTATACCTCCACTAGTTAACATAGTCAATAAAATACAGATGTTCCAGTGCTTTTCAGTTTTTTTTATTATAGATTTTTTACAATCTCTAAAATGGCAGGCTTGTAAAACTGGATTACAATGAAAGACTACTATCACTTTCCTTAGACGGGAAGATATATCTGTGGAAAACCAAACATTTACTCACTGAAGAACTGCAAAATAATTTTCTGTCCAATAAGTGGATCTTGCCAATACAGTCCTGATTTTAAGAATGATCCAATTTAATATAATAAGATTTTTTGCTATTTTTTCCTGCTCTTGTTATTACATTAGTGTACTATTAGTCAGACTAACAAAATATAATTAATAGTAAGCCTTTTAATTTCATACAGTCATTACTTATTTTGTTCTCTTGTATGTTGCTTACCCTGCTCCTTAGATCTTTAATTATTTTGTTATGCTACTTGCTATACTTTTGGGGTTTTAAGAAACATTGAACTTCATTAAAATAGTGCATGATAGAAAGTTTTTCTTTTAGAAAACCCTTCCACTGAGAAGAGAGATATAAGCAACAGAAATAATTTTATGTCATCTTAAAGAATTACCATTGGTTATCTGAAGTACCATAGATGACCAGAGTTCATACCAATCATGGCAAATGTTACCTGTGCATTATTTGGTAAGGATTTATAGGATTTCTGGTGTTCTCTGTGCATATGATTTGATTTTTTTTTTTTAAGGGCAGATAGGAATGTATGTAACTCTCTATAAATTATATAAAAAATATTTGGGGTTTAGTGGTTTGTTTATGTTAGTGCTTTTTGGCTTGTTTCTTTCTTTCTTTCTTTCTTTCTTTTGTTAACAAATTATTTTATTGCATTAATTTATTTACTTAGATGCATAGTGTGTAGAGAATTAAGTACATCAATATGACATTGCATTTATAGTGTTATCTTTTTGTCTTCACTGTTTCTTAGGACATACTCTCTACCTTTTCTTACTTACCAAAAAGAAGTTAACAAGACTACATTAACTGATAGAGTATGAAAAAACAAGTATTAGCTGTTTCACAATAGCTGAATGATTGGTAGGAAAAAAATAAGTAAATAAAAAGAAGAAAAACTTCATTAATTCTTTGCTTACTGAAGTGCTGATCTCAGAGTGGCCAGTACTCCAGCAATTTTTCTTATTATTTTATTTCACTTTCAAAAAATTTATTTTCTTTCCATCACAAAGATGACCTAAAAAGTTACTGATGAATTTGGAGCCTATTCTTTAAAAAATAAGATTAAGTTGTTTGGGGTAATTGTTGTTTTGCTCCTTTTTTTTTTTGGGGGGGGGGGGCGGAGGTTGGTTGTTTTTTTGTCTTCTTTGAGAAAAATATGTCCAAAGTTCAGCTTAATCTACCTGATGAAGGTCTGACATTAATCAAAAGTGTTACATGTTGAGATCCAAGGCTAAAAGCTAAGGCTGTTTTGAATTCTGAATAAGTCTCATTTAACTAAAGAAGGAAGAAAAGCAGTCATTGTGAATTATTAGTGACAGAGAGAAGTAATTGGAAAATCAATCCAGTTTGCCTGCTTTAAGTATTTTATTTTCCTCCAGCTCAACCAGTCCATCCAAAAAAGTGCCTCTGCCTTTCATGCAGACACTGATGTCTAAATTCATAATACCTAAACTAGATATTCAAGTTCCCCTTAGAATTTATGGCCACCTAACCAAAATAAAAACCCTTGGTTCATTTGTCTAAAGGTGTACATCTATATGATATAAGATATTGCAGAGAAGCTGTATTATCCATGCAGTGCTGGCAGATCTGATGACACAAGGCTGATGGAGAATTCCCACCTCTATGGTGGGCACCAAAGGCCAGGACACCCTGCTGTACATCAGCTGGCTACATTATCTGTTTGTCTCGTTCACAACCAGCAGTGTCTGGGGAGATTCTAGGCTAGCTAAAGATAGCCATAATCTTTATTTTAGGGTGGTCTGATCATCTGGAAAGTTTTCTGAAGACTGATTTTGCTTTTTCTGGAAAGATAGTCAGAATCTTCTCCTTACAGCTACAGAAGATTTAAAGTTTCTGAAGTTCATTAATTTTGGGCCTAACAAGTCCTAACATTAACAGATCCATGCTGTTAAGTCCTTGACACCATTAAAGTATAAATATAGGTAGAAAGTCATGTAGTGTAGTTATTTCAGTTTTAAAACTCGTGTGGTCTATTTGAAAATCAAATAAAATTTTAGAAATTCTTTAAACATTGCTTTTACTTAGCTGAAAATCATTGCTTCAATTCAGGGTGGGAGTAAGTTATAAATAAAAAAAAGACAAATCAAGAAAATACCAAAGACCACCTTCAGGAATCTGTAAAGTAATCTAGAAAAATAGTCATACAAAATGAAAAATGCTTTAGATCCATCTGGTTTCTTAGAAGTGTTTAACTTTGGGTTCCACTTAAGAACTTGATCACTCTTGATATTAATAAAGGCAATAGCAATGAGCATTCTTTATTCAATGATTTAAACAGGTATAGCCCTCTCTCACTGCCATCATTGGCTCTGTTTAGTGACTTCACAAACTTCTGATAAGGCTTGACGAAGCCAGCTGAGTGGTAAAGCATCCCTTAAGTACACCAGCTAAGCCGTGAAGAGCTCCCTTGTTCATACCAGAAGCTCTTGCCTGGTACAGATGGGAAAAACCAGAAACATCAGCTGCCTTACCAAGGTGGGAAGAAAATGATAGGCAAACATCTTTTGAAGCCTTAGCAAACCACACACTCAAATCACAGCTCAGGTGAATTGTAGCCCCAGTGGAATGGTACCATTGTTACTGCACTTGAGGGAAAAAGCCCAGTAGTTAGCAACTTGGATTATGGTCAGGATGGAAACTAGTAATAACTGAAGTCAATCAACTCAGAACTCTATAAACAGTCATCCTAAGTGAAACCCTTGGAGCTCTTATGACTGCAAGTGGGCTAGGCCAGCACATCCCTCTGAACTTGATTTCTCTCAGAGCTGGCAAACCTTTAAGTTTGCAATGCTCAAAGGGCCATGGCTGATAAAGTCTAGGCTGATATCCCCTCCATACACATATGTTCAAACTCCTTGAGATGGTCATGGGAAGCATAAAAGGATTTAATGTATTTCACTGAACTTGAAAGGAATTTTTGATATGTACCTTTGCACACAAAGAGGTGTACATATCATTTTATCTGTATGAACTGATTATGGCATGAATGTCACAATTTCAAATCTAGAGCTAAGTAATTTTTATAAATGTAGTAAACCCTATCAAATTGCTTTGTAAGTGTCAAAGTACTCAATGATTAAATGTTGCTAAACACCTTTGCACCCTTATCTTTGCATCCACCAGTAAATGTTTACATTTGGTCTCTTCAGCAAGACCTTTGAAGCACATCTATGAAACAGGTCTATTGCAGATGCAAGAAACCACAAAGTTCATTCCAGCCTTCCAATTTTCATTACTATCCAGCTATTATTTTGATGTGTTACATATTCTAAGATTTTTTTGAAAAATAATTACTTCAGTCATACTTCCAAGAATGAGAGCGCAGAACATGCATTTAACCAAATTTAAAATATAGCTAATAATGCTGAAAACCATTGAACCAAGGGTGTTACCTTTAATGCTTAATATCTCATAAATATTATGCAGTTTTGATTAGTTGGGGGTTTATCTCCTTTCTGTTTACACAAAAGATTCAATCATAACATAAACGTACTTGTGTTAAACTTTTATGAAGATATCAATAACACTATTTTGAACCAAATCTTCAGGCTGTTATATAGTAAGAAGCAATTTTAAGCTTGCATTATTACAGACTAACCTCAAACCATTATTTTCCACAGGAAAATATTTTTGTAAATTATTTTGAAGTAATAGTGTTGCAAGATGTTTAAAATAACTCTGTTCCTTTTATGAAACATCATTTTAAGGACACACTTCAAGCTACTGAAAAAAGACTGGGAAGATGTATGCTAGTTAGAGACTGTCTTATTGTGTGGTGACATGGTGAATTGTACATTTTTCAGTTGAAGAAGAAAGAGAGAATTTCAGAGGAACCATACTGAAAATGTGTGCTTTTTTTAAATTGTTATTTGTTTTCTTTTTGTGGATTACCTTTAATTATAAACAATCCTTCAGATATTGACATCTTTTATAATTTTGCGGTTCTGTGAATGAGAACTGGTCCATACGACAAAAATCCAGTGTAGTGGTTTAGTATACTTTTTCTTCTGGTATTTAAGTGCAAAGCATAATTACAATTTTCTTAGGCTGGCAGTGTTTTCTGTCAGTCAGCATTAGTCTCATTGCTTTATCTGACAGCAGACCCTTGGCCTGTCATGGCAGAGAAAATGAGAGGGAAAATCTCTTTATCAGAGTCGATGTGAAGGCACAGTTGGAAACAAACTGCAATTTTAAATCATCATTTCTAGCCTGCCTTTTTTATTTAGAGGCATGAACAATAGAGGAGAATATTGTGGAGTACTGAGAAAATGATGTTGTTATTTATTGTTAGACTTACTCTTTTTGAAATTATTTGCTTCTGTTAAAAATATGCAAAGGAATGTTTCATTTAGATGCATATTTGTAGCAGACTAAATCAGTCATGAATAAATAGAAACAAGAGTTTTGTATTTATAGAGGAATAGAAAATTTACTTTGCTATAATAAATAGATAATGTCAATACCTATATTCTATTTTCTTTCTTTTTATTTTTTTAAATTAATATATTGACTATTTGTTTAAATCATGGAAAAATTACATTTACTTGTTTACCCTGAGTGAATAGAAAAGGTGTGACTTTGAGCTTTGGTTCTCTTTTGTTCTTTCTAGTATATTTCATGTTTCATTGTTATTTTTTTATTCTAATCTTTAATTACTAATTAAAAATCTTCTCATGTTCTTAAAAACAGAAGTTCTGAGAAATTTTCCACTATTGGCAGGAACTCTAAAATAAAACATAACTTAAATTAGAAAGAGATATTGTAGTACATAACAAACTGGAATTCTGATCATGCTAGCCATCTCACAGGTAATGCCATGGTAATGTCTGTAACACATAGCATTTCACTTCCACTACCAGCCCTACTTAGTATTCTATAACAGAACACTTGACGTATGTCGTGTGTAAATGATGCCTTTAAAGACAAGGGTAGCTATATCCTCCTTTATCTTAGCTGTTTTGAAAGTTGGGGTGGCACTGCTTTCCAGAGCAACATCTGCATTTAGGACTCTGCAATAAAATCAAACGTTACCTTCAGGTCTCTTCATGCCATATCCACCTCCTGATGTAGAGGGCAAGCCCTCGTCCCCTACTTTTTCCCCTGTCCCTTCTAAGGTTGACTTGGATAGTCTCACTCCAGTTATGGAATTCATCCCACCAAATTTCACTAATGGCACCTAGGTCTTAAGTACATACAATTGAATCTAACCAGACGATTCAGTGCACAAAGTTTATACAGTGTAATTTTTGTTATGATGAGGTACATCATCTGGTTTCCAGAGGCTCCTTGCTTCCCCCTTGGCCACCAAAGCAAAAGGCCTCCTCTGTCTAACATACATAATGATCTTCTGCAGAAATCTGTAACAGCATCATGTATGTCAAGTGATATCAGGCACACACACTCAGGCAGCCCAGCCCCATGCTGCAGGATATCTGTAAAACCAGTGCCAGAAGGGGAAAGTTTGCAGCAAGGTATTATTCTGTGTGTATTTTGTATCTCTGGTGCTTAACATCATTGGCTGTTAAAGGATGATTGGTATTTACCCAAGAATACATACTGACTTTACTTATTACTGAAGTTAGTATAGATTAATCCCACTTCAGGTTGATGTGGAAGGGGATGTTTGACTTTTTTGCTTGGCTTCTTTTTTTGATTTTTGTTTGGTTTGGCTTTTAGTAGCAAACTATTATATTCATATCTCCAGCCACTGGACTTTGGAGAAACATAAAAATGGTACTTAGCAGGTACAGAACCTTTTTTTGGATTATATTATTTCTTTTCCCTGATTTTGGAGCAAGAGTTTTATACATAGAGGCTGCGTGAAAATGAATTCCTCAAAACTGAAGAGAGAGAAAAACTGTATTTCTATCTGCCAATAAAACTGAATGGATTGTGAGAAAATTATTAAACAGATGATAATAGCAAGAGTAGCTTGGAAGAAAATGCTGGTTTGGGCACTCTGCAAGATAATAATAGGAAAAAAGTAACAGATAATGTTAATGTGTTCAGTGGAGTAAATCTATATCCAGATTAGACCTCTTTGAAAAGAGTAATGTATACAAAAAAGTTTAAAATACTTTCTAAAGAACTCAGCAATCCAACAACTGGCTATTATATTCTTTTTGTAGGGCGAGAGAATTGGACTCTTTTTAGCCTCTGCTAAGGGAAAATTATGAATTAGATCAGTTTTTCTCCACTACAAAACCAACCCATAATTTTAAGAAAACAGCAATAATATTAGCAAACTTACAACAGTCATATAAGTTACACACCGGAAATATTTTCCTTTAACAACTGAAAAGAGAAAAAACTACTAACAATTTACTAGTATTATTTATTATTTTTCATGCAGCAATCTATAATTTAAGGATTTAGGATTCAGGAGACTGCTAGGTAGACGGTTTAAATGCGCAACAACCTTTATAAAGAAAATGTGAGGCAAAACTGACTGTAGCTATTCCTCTAGAGAATTGATTTTATATCTGTTTATATAAATATATTTGCATTTTTATATTATATACATGTGCATAATTTTATTTTTATATATCTATATATTAATAATATATTTTAGTATCAAACCACTGAATAATTATATATTTTAAATACTTATAAAAGAAAAATAGTGATTACAGCTGTAACAGTTATTCCTTAGTTTCCTTGTTTTTCACAAAACTGGAGAGTATTATGCTTTTCTGATCTCTCAAAAGGCTTTTGCTAAAACCTAATGCTGATGACATCCAATTCCACTCCTACAAGCAAGCTCTACTCTCTGTTTATGCCAAATGAAATTTTAAAATATCATAATAGGGACCAGATTTTCCCTTAATTAATAGAATTTTGTCTTTTTTTCACACAGGACCTTCATGTATAATTTTCATGTATAGAGTGGTGGCATTTGGCTCACTACAAAATAACCAGAAAAGGGAAAGTGTATCCATGTCATCCAAAGTTCTGTGGTTCAGTCTATCCCTTACTTTTGGACTCAAACTAACACATTTATTTCTGACACAAAGAAAAAAATATTTATTCATACTTTCTAAATAATACACCATTATTTTTAAAGGAGATGTTTCTTTTTTTTTCAGTAATCATTACTGTATTCTTCAGCATATTATAATTGTTTTAAATAAACTTCAAACCCATATTGATGGGTGTCTTTTGTTTGTTTTCTTCTTTTTTTTTTTCCCTTAATAAACTATGTAATAGCAACTTGGTCTGTGTCACATAACTGAACACTAGGAAAACACATGATGTTTCATCCAAGCCTATTATTCTTTGTGTGCTTGAATGCATGGCACACAGTTCCAAAAGCCTAACTGATCTCAGAGGTGATCTTCTGGGAATAAAAAGCAAAGAAGTATTAAGCACAACAAATAAATAGTGCATAGGTCTTCTCCACTTGATAAATAATAATAGCTATGATTTTGACATATATTGCATGTAATTACTACACTCTTTTTATTAATTAGACAGATAAACATTTTAATTAAGTGGAGAGAATAAACATTTGACTTGATAGTTTTTATTTCCACTCCATGAAAAAATTTAAGTGGCTAGAGATACATTTTAAAATATATATTCAAATACATATATACAAATTAAACCATTAAATATTTTCCTCTCTTTTTTTTTAATTTTTCTTTTTTGTTTGTTTAACTTTACACAGTGCACCAAACTATCCTTAACAGATAGGGATAGTTCTCCACTCCCCTTACCCTCCCTGGTGGAGATTATAGGACATTCCATGAGAAGGACCATTTAGGTTTTTTTAGGTTAGATTTCACTTATTTTAAAGACAGAAATTGAAAAATTCTATGTATATACATAAATTATAAAAAATATGATGAGGTTAACTGCATAGAACCAAACACTAACTAGAAGAATAATGTTATTATAATAAATTTGTATACTACTTTTAATTCAGAGGTTAAATTATTTGTAAATTAAGATTAAAATCTTAATTTTGCATTTCACATGCCGAGTATCAAGCAAGAATTCACAATATACTCAAATCAATTTGCTTTTAGTTAGCACATTGGCTTATTTTTCACAGATTAGAAAAGACAGCAAGACTTATTCATTGCTAATAAATTGCTAATACAGAGAAGGGAACAAACTGGTATATGGAAATTAAATAAGAAGAAAAAATTTAAAAGAAAATAAGAACATTCATAAGCTGTTTAAAAAGTATTGCTTATTTTTCATATTATGAATACATTGAGTAAAAAGTCTCAGAAAAAGTTTGGCACCAGTGGCACACCATGAATGACTTTTAATCATTCTCCATAATTTAGTGAAAGAAGGCAGCCTATTCTATTTACAGATCAAGATAAGTCTTCATGCCAAACACATTTTTTGTTTCTTCTTTGTGTTTTTTTTTTGATGCAAGATTTCCAAAATACTTCCAAGACTATCTGATAGTGCCTGAGATTCATTTCAGTTGTATTTCTCTCCGTACAATTCACTATGAAAATAATACACCTGAAGGTGTCTGTTGCAGAGACATGAAATTTCATCTTCATTCGAAATGCCTAACTTGAATAAGATAAGCAGTGAGTGTTTTTCGAGGATATTCTTCTTTTTCCTTTACTGAAGATTGGGAAGCTTTATTTTAGATATTTTCCACTTAGAATAGAAACAATTTTATAGCCGCCAAATTGCTTATTCCTGCTCTGCAAACACAAGCAATTAACCAGAGATTATTGTTGGGAAAAAAAAAGAAACATTGAAAACACCAAGTTTTACTTCTACACTAGATACTAGTGTGAATTTTCATCAGTAATATTGGTTTCCTTGTCAAATCTGTGGTTAGATATATGACTATGTAATCGTGCCAGGCATTTAATTTCATAATTATTACACCAGACAAGGACTCAATACAAGACAAGGACTCAGTGACATTAGGCAAAAAAAGGCTGTCTTCAGCTATTACTTGAAAGAAAGATTTAAAGCAAAGTATGGAGTCTTTTTTATACGTTAGGGGCATCCTACCAGGGATGGTGGGATACACTTTTCTTAGAAAGAGCATATAAACATAAAGGGAAGGAAAAAAAATCTACCAAAAAAAAAAAATTATGTATTCTATTGGAGTCCTAACAGGTCTGCAAAGCCATTAAAGCTCATCTACTCATCTTAGTAGAAGGAAATTTAAAAAACCTCCATGCTTGCAGAGTTACATTTTATCACTGGTTTCTTCAAGAAGTGAGGCATGTTTATTTAAAATATATATATTTAATATAGTCTATATAAATAAAATGAGACAGTAGTGCACTGAATCATGATTTAAGACATAAGCACATCTTCAGCAACATAATGAAAAGACAGAAGTGAAAGGCAACAGTCAGCCATTTATTAAATTTCAATTACACATATAGCTCACATTTGAACATCAGAAGGAAAAGATGCAGAAAGATCCATGATTTTAGGTAACTGGGTGTACATCAGAGGGAATATTTAACTATAAGCCAAATAAACTCACAGAAAGTAAAATAGAGTAAGTGTTTCATAATTAGTCTTATAAATTTACAAATCTAAAAAGAATGATGATCCTGGACTTGCACTCCAGACCCTTTACCAGTTTTGTTGATGTTCTCTAGATACAGTCCTCTAGATACAGTCCTTTCTTGTAGTGAGGAGCCCAAAAGTGAACTATTTTCATTATCTTCAACTGCTTTTAATTATTAAATAATTTAAATTAAACCCTTTAGTTTGCCTTTGCCCCTTTTAATATCCCTTTCACCACATTTTTTGAATTTTTTTATCTGCAGACAAAATAAACTAATTTGCCACCAGGTTATCACAAGCTTCTAACATTTCCTTTCTTTCTCCTTGATTTTCTATCTCATATTTCTACTCTTAATGATATTTCTAAAGCTCTTTATTTCTCTGGAAATTGTTTTCTCAACTCAATTAAATTATGCAATTGAGAGAACCAACCTTTTTTACGGTACAAAACACATAGTAGACAAGAATTCATGGTTAATTTGTCATGAATGAAAACTGGATATTAAGGAATCTGCAGGCACCCTTTCCTATGCCATAAGAGGATTTTAGCCTAGCACTTGCACTACACAACTGCTCATATCTGAGTCACTGGATAGTTTTTCAAGATTACATCACCAGAGATTTTACTACTTCTATTACCACGCTTAGAAAGTAGTATTTCCATTCCCAGAATCTGTAGCCAGGTGGAAAGAGAGAGTTGCTGCAAATGATCTTAAATTTCCTCAAAGATTATTATGACAATTCCTCTATTCATTGGAATTTGAAACGTCATTCCTGCATGAGAAAGAACATATGATCTGTTGCTGACACTTGTGAGGATTTATACAAGAGCACAATGGCTGAACTTGAAAAGGAATCACAGAATCAATTAGGTTGGAAAAGACCTCTGAGATCATCAAGTCCAAGCTATGACCAAACACCACTTTGTCAGCTAGACCATGGCACTGAGTGCCATATCCAGACTTTCCGTAAACACCTCCAGGGATAGTTACTCCACCGCTTCCCTGGGCAGCCCATTGCAACATCTCATCACCCTTTCTGTTAAGAAATTCTTCCTAATATCCAACCTAAACCTCTCCTGACACAGATTAAGACTATGTCCTCTTGTGCTCTTGCTGGTTGCCTAAGGGAAGAGGTCAAACCCCACCTGCCTACAGTCTTCTGTCAGATAGTTATAGAAAGGAACAAGGTTCCCACTGAGCCTCCTTTTCTGCAGGCTAAACAATCCCAGTTCCTTCAGCTGCTACTCATAGACCATGTGTTCTGGACTCTTTGCACTTCGCTAGACATGCTCCAGAACCTCAATGTGCTTCCTGAATTGAGATGCCCAGAACTGAACACAATGGGGCAGAAGATTCCCTTCCCTAGGCCTGGTAACCACACTGTTTCTGGTACAAGCCAGAATGTGTTCTTATAACTAACCTCAGAAAGAACACTAATCAAAAAAAGGCCAAAATCCTCTTGGCAAGCTGAAATTTCCAGAGTGAATCATTTCATTCTATTCAGCCTCATGTAGGCCCTGTGTTTGAGACATGATAGAGCATAATTTCAGGTGGCTCAGAGGAGAATACAGAGCATGATCAGCAGGACAAAGAAGCATTAGGCAGTGTGAGCCCTGTGAGGCAAAGCTGAGGTTTTTGTTGTTAACTTTAGAGCAGTGGTTTAAACCTATGTATCCTTAATGTAAGAGAGTAAGTTTTTTCTCAACACTTAAAAACAAATGTGAAAGATATTAAGAAGCAAGTCTAGTGCTGATGGGGTTGTACTGTCTGTATTAAGACCTTAATTTTCATTGGAAAATAATGATATGACAATTGAAAATACTTGAAAGTTTTTTATTTGGGACAGTAAAAGTTTAACTTGAGTTTTCTTGCCCACAAGGTTTTGTGGTAGAGGTCTACTCTTTCACTTGTCATGGTGATACCAGAAATAGGAAACCTGAAGCCTATGCCCCTAAAGACCTTTGATCCTAATCCTCCTGGATTTCAGAAAAATGTAGGATGTTTCTGGAAAAAAAGTCACATTTGAAAGAGAACTTCTATTTCAGAAAGCACCTGCAAGTGGTCTCATTCACTAATGTTCCTCTGTTAGTCATCCACTTCAAGAGGAATCAGCAGGTTGCCAGAAATATTGATTCATTGCAATTGTAGGACTCACAAACGGGTTGCTACAAAACTGTGCTAGTGAGATCAAAAGTTTACCTCATATTCGTCATTCATCAACATTCCTGAAGGCATGGGTTTGTATGGGGATATTTCTCATTCAAAGTTTGTAATGCATAATCAACACACCACATCAATTTCTGCTGCATGTAGGGAAGCTCAGGACACCTGGGAAAGCTCAGTTACAGAGGATTTTTACAGCCATGTTTATAAAGCTTACTGTCCTTCATAGAAAGTATGGAGAAAGTATATTTGTCCTGATTTCTCTGAGGATCTGACATGGATTGATTTGCATTGTCTCTTTTTGAAGAATTTGGTCTTTTTTCAAGTGACAATGCATGCAGTTCATCAAAAGAGTTCTGCTACCCCTAAGTTAGGATTCTAGCACTTCTTTCAAGTCTTTCTACTCCTGCCCTCAAGATTAACTGTAAATAGAGATATGAAGGAAGAACCTCACAGCAACAATTGAATAATATTCATTTTTAAAATTGAGAAAATTTATATATAATTTCACAATTAGCTCCAAACTAAATTTATTTGTTGCACTTATTTTGACGCATGCATGTGGTTATTCACTAGCATCATGCTTTACAAAATGTGTTACTTAAACACTACTTTCTACAGAATAGTGATTTGTCATCTTCAATATTGCAAAATGCAGCATTTAATCATTCTGTGCTATAGACATGGTACATGTGAACTTACTATGAGGAGCAGTATTGCTGCTTCAGTGAGAGAATACTGAAAGCAGTTATCTATTTATTGTGTAAATTGAGATCATTATGGAACAGAACTGCTGCAGCAAAATCTCCATAGGCTAAAGAAATCAAATAGTAAGACAAGTATTCTAATGCTCTGTTCAATCACTGCAGATGTAAATATCTACAACACCATCTAAAAATTATGACTTAACATTATTCTGTATTATTTGAATTCAGTTTCTTCCACATTTCTGTTTAATGCAAAACTTTCAAATTTTTATCAAACTATTTAATATCTGCTGGGGAATTTATTTCTGTCAAATAATTTACAAAAATGTTGGAGCTCGCAATAAACTGCACTCTGGTGGGGAATACAAAACAGTAAAGTCTTCAGAAATACTTTCTGATGGGTATCATAAAATTCATTATCATTATAAGCGTACACACTGCGCTAAACAGAAATTTAATTTCTTACAATATTCCCATAATACACATGTGTGTCAGAATAGGGTATACACTACTTTAAATTCTGTGTGCTTTTGTGTGCTTCAGAGACTCTGGGGGTTTGATCACACTATTTAGCTTGAGAAAAGCTGTGCTATTTTGAATGAAAAAGAACCTGAACTTGAATATCTGGAACTCTTTGGGACTATTCCCCCAGCTAACACTCTTCAGAATCAGTATTTACACTATACTTGAATTAGTATAACTGTTGGCTTTAACCATTAGTTTCCCCATTAGCTACTACCTTCTGACAGGAAACAGTGAAATATATTATTTACAAAAATTTATCTGAAGAAATGAGCTTTTATATAACTATAGGAGCACTTGAAAATTAATTTACTTTTTTATTGATGAAACATTGTAACATTTGTAATATCCCTTCAGTTAGGATGGAAATATTTTATTTTTTTGCTTTCTTTGTTGGTCCTTTTTTCTCCACCTCCCAACATATATGGATGCATTCAAATACTACCAAAAAGATGGTTCTGCTCTGTTGGATTATATGCTATTTTTTTTTTCACAAGATTTAGTTTACTTTTATCATACTACAACATTTATATAGAGTCTGGCTATTAACAGGATGTGAATCAAATGCTACTCCTTTTGATGTTTGATCTTTGGTAGCATGTAGCCCAAACGAGGAGGTGGGGCAGTTTTTGTCATGGCATATAAAAGAATTGATTCTTCCTTTTATCTATATTATCTCTGTAGTTTTTAGCAAAGATCTATGAGATCCAACGTGACCTCTCCGCTTACATCCTCCTTCCATCTTTTGGCCCTTGCTCCTGCCTGCGACTCCATTTCTTCCCACTTCAACACCATGACTTCTCGAGCCCCGCTGTCCTTTCTCCTGTTTCTTCTCCTCAGAATATAATCATACTGTAATATCCAGCAGCTTCTGAAAGTCAACCCTTCCATTCCCCCTTTCTTTTCAGTATCACTTCTTCCCTTCATCGGTGAACTCCTTGAACTCATAGATTATAGCAGTTGCCTCAAGTTGCCTTCCCCTCAATCCAACATAGATCCTCTCTAATTTGACTTTTATTGTGCACCAAGGATATGCTGACATCAAGGCCTGCAATGACCTCTCCATGTCAAGTCTCAGGGCCTTTGCTCCATACTTGAACTCTGCTGTTTTTATCATGACTGATCATAGGTTTCTTTCAAAAACCATGCCTTGCCTTTGCAACTCTGTCCTCTCCTCACCATTTAACAACCCTGAGTTGAACATGTAACAGATGGGTCGCAAGTGGAAAAGAAAGGATACTGTGTTAGACTTCTAAAGATCCATTAAATAAAAACATAGATCTTTACTGAAAAAAGACCCTTTCGTATTGCCATGTGAATTTCTTAATGTAAGCAACAAATGCCTGATTATCTGGGGCTTTTATATTTCTGTCATCTTCAGCAATTTTGTATTCCACTTCTCTTTTCATATTACTTTTTGAGTTGTGGAAGAATGGGAAAGGCAGACAGAAGTATACTAACCCCCTCTTTAGGAGTTTTGAGGGTTTTGTTATACATACAAATAGCCCAAAATTATAATGTCATGACACAATATAGAAGCTTTTCAATATCACAGATATTCACTTTATATCAGATTTATGAAGAAAAGAGAATTGCTGGTGCAGCTGAAAGAAAAATTGCTTACTTGCAGCTAACTGAATATATATATTTTAAACTTTAGTCCCCTGAATGAAAATGAGTTCAAAATTTGGACCTGGGAGATTAGTGAGGTCCTATAACTTCAGCGTTTTAATTTTTCAATGACAATTGATTCCCAGTTTTGATCATTCTGACTATCCCCACATGCATCTATAAGTATTCTAGAATGATGTTGAGACAGTAAAAGTTTTTCTGAACTTAAAAGTATTGCTAAGAGAATGTCACTGTGAAATACATTAAACATAATAGTTCTGTAAACTCAGAAATAGCACAGAATTGATTTTCAAATACTTTCTTCAACATTATTTTTGTATTTTTTTTGATATTTTGAAGATTATCATGCTAGAAAGATAATATGACACTTCAAAAAGAAGGAAACTTTATTACAGTTAATTATTTTACCTGTAATCCAGGAAAAACATTTTTATCTCTACGTGAAGAAATAAATCTGTGTTTATCTTTGCACCTTGGAACAGAAGATTTACTTTTGTTACTGAACTAAGTTGGTTAATTCTATCTATTATACAGGCCTATTTAATGACTTCCATAAAAGTTCTGAAGATAAACAAATTTCACCTGCCAGAAAAAGTGAAGCATAACAGAGAACAGTATTTTTAAGATTTGCAACATTTATTTTCATAATCAACATTTCCTCTTAAAAAATCACAATGTGGCTTTATAGCCTATAAGTAAGATATTTAGCATAAATATCATTTGAACTCTGATTTGGTGTGACTATATAATATGCCGATGAAATAAGCATTTTATAAAATGTGACTAAAAATAAAATATAAGGAGAAGAAAGGGAGAATGCCACAAGAAGGAGGGTGACAAATAAAATACATTGTCTGACAAGATTATTTTGCATGGTAGGGCTAAGTCTGATTTTCAGTTTAAGGTGTTTAGTAAGTATCACACATTGTGGAAATATTGTCAAAACACTAATCCTTACCTAGATCTTTCTTAGTCACTAATTGCTATCATATGTAGGCACAAGAATAAGAAATCTTGAAATAACATAAAGCAACATCCTTATTGAGTCCTATTTGTACCTCTCTCATCACTAGTTTTGCAAATAGAAGGAAATACTCTCATTCTTGGCAAGTGTGAAAGCCTCTTTTCCACTCCTCTTATGTTTCTGTCCATAGCACTCCTTAAATTGTATTCTCTCTTTTTCTCCCAAGAGCTGATCTACCTATCAAGTTGGCTCCATGCAGGAATAAAAAGAACATTTACTGGGAAGAGAAATGCCAGGTGCAAAAAAACCCCAAACAAGCAAAACCAAACAAAACCAAACACAGAACAAACAAATAAAAAAATCCCCACTGTACAAAACAAAGGAAACACCAAACCAAATCTCTCTTTACCCCCTGCCAAAAAAAGAGACCCATCTCCAGTGATAGATAGGCTACTAACCCTGGGTGTGTCATAACTATAAAGCAGTAAAATCACATCATCAAACAAAGACAACTAAAAGCAGTTCTGGTTTTATTTGCTGGTTCAAAGAGGTCAGAACAGCAAGAGATAAAGCAGTAAACACTGATTCCTTTAAATGAATGTTACTTTCATAACAAGGTTAAAAATAGAGACATCACAACTACCAAGCCGATGCCTGAACAAAGTTTTAACTTCACATTGCTGAAATATATAGGAACACAGGAGAAACAGAAAGGACATTAAAAAAATGGGCTCTGTTTCATCTCCTCAAAAGGATTATGCAGCATATCTTAAGAAATTTTGTTTCTTTCATTAGTCTGCACTAGTTTGTAGGAGTAGATTTTATTCAAGTTTTCCTCAGACAATATCTTTTCTAAATTCTGGTTTGTTTTGATACTAAGGTGGTCAGGACATTCCTCTTCTGACTCAGATGCTAAATGATAAGGCTTAGCTGCAACTGCACAGTTAATATATTCTTTGGGACAGAATAGCTGGAGTCAGGATTTTTGCTTCTGGTCTCTGCTAACTGCTCCATTATATCTGAGTATTACTGAAAACAGTAAATTGTGAAAGACTAAAATCATCCCAGAAACCGTACTAAAAATATAACTGCAGAGACAGTTACATCCTACTGCCTCATAACACATCATCTTAACTCTATTAACCTGATGAAGAGAGAAATGCACTTCAGTGTTGGTCAGTGAGCCTGGAGGAGGCATTGGTTCGATGGATGACTGAAGCCTAGCAGCTGTACTGATGGTACTTCCCTGACAGATTCTGAAATGTTTGTGGGGCTTTTTTGTCAAGTCTCAACCACTGCTCATTTGCTTGTTGCCTCTTGTGGTGGCTGCAAACATTCTGGAATCTGGCAGACACATATCTACCTTGATGGGATTCTTCATTTGCATTTACATTCATTTCCCTTTCATACATTTTTCCCTTTCATACACTTTATAGTTAAATATACAATATATTTCTGGACATTATCTTGTCACTTAGTAGTAGAAACAAGATCGGGGAAAAATGTATAGTTAAACAACAATAAAGAAATATGATGCAAGACTCATCTACTATGAATTTTCTATGTTTAGAAGCTTAGCTACTTCTCTTCTCTAAACTCTGGTTTTGGAAGTAAACAAATTGCACTGGGATGACTCACACCAAAAATCATTTAAAAGTGTGAGTACCTATTAAAATGCATTTGGAAGTAAAACTACCAAGAGAACAGTGGAGAAATGTATTCTTTGTTCAGGAATATATCTAAGGTATCTGTTAGTTGTTAATTAATAAGGCAAAAAACTAATAGTGAAGTACAGAGAAGTTTAAAAAAGGAAGGTATTTTTCTGTCATAACAGCAAAAAAATACACCACATAGAAAAATTAATTTTGATTAGCTTCAATTTTTTGTAAATTTAAATGTGTAGACTGGATTTTTTAATGCTTGCACTTCAGACAAAATCAAATATACTTTATATATATAAGTGAATGTGTAACCTTGATGTCAATGTTCTCTCAAATTAAGTATATGGATTTGGGAACATGATGAAATGGAGGCATAGTTTATACATATAAGTATATAAACATTTAATTTAGGGCTATTTAGAGTGTTTTGCTAGAATTAACAATTCTGTGTCACAGTGACTATACTGAGTTTAAATGCAAACAGATCCATAAGTGATGTACTTGGGACAACTATTTAACTAATTAGGATGTTTTAAATGGCTACTTCGGGGATGACACTGATCAGATGTACTTTAAAGTACTTCACTACCTGAAATTTGGAGTGAAAGTCATCTAAAACAGTCACACTCCAGCCCTTTATTGCACTTGATAAGATGTAGAAAAAAAATATTCCAGAAGAAATGCAGCAATGAAGAACCGAAACATAGTCAGGATCAGTTGGAGAAGTGGGGTGGGTTCATTGGCTCTGGCTTTTCTGTTTGTGTGTATGGTTGATTTCTTTCAAGTATCTACCTCATAGTCTCAGATATTCTATGGCTAACCTCACATATTAGTGGGAGTTTACTTCAGCATTGCCATCCCAGTCACAAGAGAGCAATGATAGAAAAAATTTATATTGCCTTTAACACTACGTTACATAGACACTGAAGACAGCAGGTATTAGTTGTTATGCAAAATTCATCCCAATACACTTCCCTCCCTTCCCCTCACCTCCCAAAAAAACCCAAAAGTTTTGTCTCTTCTCCCTCTTGCTTTGCTAGCCTCGGATAACTTCCTTCTTTCCCTTTTGATCTCTCCTGATTATACCCCTTTATGGATCTTGTTCAGATCTTGAGAATATATCCCAGTTATTTCAGCTGGTTTCGTTCTACATTTAGAATGAAACCAGCTGAAATAACTGGGATATATTCTAAACACTTCTAAACTCTTTTTTATTGCTGTTGCTTTGTTTTGCTTTTCTAACTTTTTTCAATTCCTCTACACATGGAAATCAACCTGTGTTAAAAGTACACTTCTGCCTAATACCTGTGCATCTAACTCATCTGTCTCTCACCCCTTGTCTCTCTCAACCTGATAAAGCCAAATTCTGATTATCGTACTTTTATAATTCTGATAAATTCACTTGAGCCAAAAAAAAAAAAAAAAAAAAATCTGGACATTCAATTACCTGGAATATCTTGTCAAAACTCAATTTCTATCAAGTTAAGTTCATTATACTGCAAAAGTTAGTAGATAAAATCACTAATGTACTTATCAGTATGTTCCTATTGATCAAAAGCTGTCTTCAGTAAATTCAATAGGGTTTTCAAAGTGCCAGGATTCCATATGAACATTAACATTAACATCATCTTGACACTTTTCATGTTAGTAAATTTTAATGTGAATTTAATTGCATTGAGTTTTTTTTATCTGCATTCTTAATTGCCAATATAAATTAAACTTGATGTGTACCAGGAAGATGTAGTTCAGAGGAAAGGTTCCTAAAGCCAACCCAAAGATCTTTCTTTTTTATCTAGCCCCTTAAGAAAATTAAATGTCAGAAACACACATAGAAAAAGCAAATCAGGATTTTAACTTTCCTTAAAAGATCCCCATTTTCTATAGAAAGTACTGGTGAGTAAATAAAATTAGATTTTTTTCTTCTTCAAATTACATATTGATCTATTATATCACATTTTCATAAAGAACTGAAAATAAAAGCATTAAAGTATTTATTTCAACACCGTAGAGGAAAAAAATGTATATATACCATTACTGAGAGGGACAGAGCAAATTTCTAGAGAATAGTACTAGCAGGTTCCAAATATTCCTTCTGTTGTCTGTTGATAAGACAAAACTCCTAAGTCACAAACCTCTAGTATCTCTTTTTTACCTTTTAATAAAGTGAACAAAGAACTTTCAGAATAGAGGAACAAAGCCACAAAGAT
This sequence comes from Melozone crissalis, assembly GCF_028551555.1. NCBI lineage: Eukaryota > Metazoa > Chordata > Aves > Passeriformes > Passerellidae > Melozone > Melozone crissalis. The sequence continues at coordinate 31,890,846 of NW_026535791.1, forward strand.
ATAAAGAGACATTAGAAACAGCATTTTAAAATGAGATTTCATGCCCAATAAAATTCTTCACCTTTGATTGTTTTCTTGACAGACATTTTTTTTGTCTAAACGAGGTACGTAAGAATAAAAAAATATGAAATTTATTTATTTATCTATTTATCTTTCTACCACAAGCCCTAAATAAACTATTATCAAAAGCAGTATTGCATCATGTAGATGTAACGTTCTCTGTTTGAAATGAGACTGAATAGAAGTAAATTGAACAATCTCCACTAATGCGTTTGCAGCAATTGTTTGAGATGGACGATAAGGGCAGAGAAAAGGATAAAGTCTCTGAAAAATCTCATGAACTAAATATGAGGCTCAGCCTTTAGAACCCCATTAATGGAGTGAATTGCATTTTTCAGATCAGCACTCCTGTCTCTTCCCTGCTTTGTGATCCCATGCCACAGGTGCACAGGAGGAGTCGGTCTGTGAGCTTCTCAAACAACTCACCCGGCACACAGTCCAAGAAGCAGGAGAGAGTAGTTAGGCAACAGTTCCTTTTGGTTACCCTCATAAACAACTGTGCCACAGCCACGTGGTGCAAGCACACATTCATTACAGGACTGGGCTCCCTTCACCATCACCTGTCCTGATGCCTTTCAGGACTTCCAATCTTTCGGAGAGGTTCAGTGTACATATGTGTGCATAAGTACAATTGCTGGATCATGCATATGGATACTTGAGCATAGTTAAATGTAGTGATAATTTGCATCAATCCAGGAGCCAGACACATACCATTAAAATTCTTCAGAAGTTCTCACTCTGAAATCTTTTTCTCTAATTTTCTAATGGAATTTTCCTTTTGTGCATTTCAAATTATTCAGATATTTATTTATTGGAGTGGAGCCGGGAGAAACTGAAATATATTCTGTGACTGGTTTTAATTTGCTGTAATCTATACTTTTCCTGTGTATCTAGACAATTTAAACAGATTTGTATAAAACCCTATGTCCATATTGCTGAATTGTCTCTCTACATTCATTAAAACCTAAGGCAATATTTAGAGTACTATTGCTCCATGTGTGAATGTAAAAAGAACTGACAAAAGAAAGTTCTCTGACACAAGGATTTGGCCTTGTAGTTAGTTTTTCCTAAATAAACCTTAAAAAGAACTGAAAAATAAGGATTTTGTCTCAAAACACACTGTTTTGAAACAGTTTTGCTGTCATGACTTTTTATGATTTATTTAGAAATTATGCTAAACATTTTCACATTTTGAAATGTATGATGATTTTTCCATAGACAATATTCAGTTCTAGAATTCGAATTGTTGTATTAAAAAAATAGAAAAATGTAATCTCTAAAGCAGTTAACTTAAGCAACAAATTTTAAGGAGTCATGAGAAGTTTACAGAAACTCAATGGAATGAAAAAAAAAAGCAGCCAACCATGTTAAGAGAACTATCTTATGCCAGTAAACAGTGTTACATAACATTAGCCTGGAGCTATGTTAACTTCAAAATATAGATGTATGCATTTAACTTTCCAAGACATTTCCAGAAAAGTTTAAGTTTCACAAATATAAAACTTCTACTGTTTCCTGAGAGCGAAAATGTTGAATTTTTTGTTTGTTGGGTTTTTTTTTTCTCAGACAAGTTTGATAGAAATTCTGTTTGGTATATTAAACCAATGACTTCTAATAAAATATTACTTTTACTTTCCTATGAATGTCTATAGACTACAAGATAGCTTCCTCATTTGAAAGTGTCCTGGGAAAAAAAAAAATGTAATCATGCAAAAATTATTTTTAACTGTAGTTCTTGGCAATTAGTATACAGGTGAATGTAGAAAAAAAAAGAACGGAAAGGGCATTTTTAACACAACTTTCAATAAATGTGAAAAAGGAACATGGGGAATTCACATTGTTTGTAATTAACAAAGACACAAGGGAAGGAAAAAAGTATGATTGGTCTCTTGTTGTTGTGGGTTTTTTTCCTCATAAATATCCTTTTTTGTTATACTTTATCATCTTTCTGATGACAAACGAAAGAAAAAACTTATCCATTATTTTGAGGAATATACATAGTGTTAGAGGTAACATATACAAAGGAAAAATGCTTCTTGTCTATTTCTTTCCTCACACTGGTAACTAAGAGATATTTATTTAACTGTCTCACCTAATTAGTGGCTCCTAATTTTATCATTAAAACTAGAACCAATGAAATAAAAATGTTTTTAGAGATAGAAGAAATACTGTTGTATTTCAGAGCTAATGTATAATATTAAATTTTCTTCTAAACCTAGTCTCTTAAAGTGTTCTTTTAAAATATTTTATCCATTTTAAATCAGCCTCATGTGTGTAATGAGAGAAACTAAATTTGATTGCCATGAGTACTGTGTAAGCTATAACAATAAAGTTGTAGTAAAATGGTGTGGTAATAATCTACCCAATCAGTTACACAAACATGACCAAAGGAATCAAATTTAAGCATGATAATTGTGAAATAATTTTACAGCTTTTTAGAATTGTTCATCCAGCAGAAGTAGCAAAGAGATTTAGCTTGCTTCAAACTGATGATATAAGAATCCCTCATATACTTTGAGTTTTACTGTCTATTTCCCTATCATCACAGTTTTTCTACCAATCTTTATAAAGCACATATTCATTCCAACTTACCGGTTTGGTCAGGTTTCTATTAAATACAACAAACATGCTTTGGTGTCCTAGCAAGTGTCTTTTCATTTTGATTTTCTTGGTTTCTAGCTTTAATCCTCAGGTTCCCAAGAAAGCTCCTTTTCACTCCTTTAAAGGACAAGACTTAAATGATTCATTTTTAATTAGGTAAAACTTGATGGTGCTTCAGATGTAGAATTTGTTTTATTGAAAAATTTGAATTTCCCTTATGATTTTTTCTTTAAATTACTACAGGACCTTGATATATTATTGACTTATAATACTGGCTGGTACAGTACAGACTGTTCAAATACTTTCAGAACACCAAAATCTAGGGCTCAGATCCTAAATACAGATGTTTCATACAATTTCCAGATAGACAGATGTCTTCTATCTCCTTTATTAGAGGAGCTAACAAACTGCATTGCAGTGTTAAGATTGAGGCTTCTGAAATATATATTTTTTGAAAACCAAATTTATTGGTCTGGAACATTAAGTAGTTATTAAGGACAAAATGACCATTCATGACTGAACTAGGGATTTTTTCATTGATTTTCTTTTTGTTACTTGTAATATAAAACATTCTAACATCTATTTTTCACAGTATATGTGAAAAATTTCCTTGTCTGTGTGGCAGGATGTGTCCCCCCACTCTAGCACAGATAGCTGGTGCATATGAAAGACACAGCAAGGGGTGTTATGGGTTTGGGAGGATGCTCATGCACCAAAAACTCAAGAAGCAGTCTGAATAGCAAAGCAAGTCAATTTTATTTGTCGTGTTAGAAATTAAATACCTACACACCCCCAGATGCTGGAGAAGCCACTAAGCAGGAGGAGGAGATTGAGCATAGCTCCTCATAGCTCCTGAGCAGGAGGGGAAGGAGGGCAGCACACCTTCAGGGCATTCCCTGGATGAAAACAGTGTGCAGCATGTCATCCTCTCTCCTCCACCCCAGGACCACAACTTTTATCTTCCTCTCAGGAGTGGCCAGTTTCAACATCATGTCACACAGGGCCATGAGATGAGGTCACAACGGCCCATGATCACACCTCTATGCCAACAACGACTTGTATGTTGTTCCCCTTTCACAGGATTAATCCCACCAGGGGAACAATATATAGTTTTGTTTCTGAAGGTTATTCCTACCAGCTAACGATACATTATTCTTCTACATTATCTTGCTGACATACACAACCACAGATGAAATATGTCTGGCCTCAAACCCATCTTTGGTCCCTGACGCAACGGGGTCATCTCGGGTGCCAAAAGGGCTCAGGCCCCAGCTAAGTATCAACATCTTAGAGATGCAGCTGTGGGAAGAGATAAAATAAATATTCCTGACTGTGAGACACTGTTTTACATAGACAGTGAAAGGCACAATGATTATCACAGAGGCAGAAGTCTCCTACACACACATATCCTGATAAACATTCAGGACTTCTCCTGGGAGTTTGGATGCAGATTCCAGGATTACTTACCAGAAAATTGAGGGAGAGGATCTTGATGTGTGCCCCACCAAAAACGGAATGATAGCATTCATGTAATCCCAAGTAATATTATTTCTTCAATATCTGTAAAAAGTGCTCCAGGGACACTGCAGCTGCAAGAGGCCTACCAAGGCCAGCACATCACTGCCCCAATATTACACCTTCCACATTTTTCTCCCTTGCACCAGCCTCACACCAATGCGGCTTTTCCTGCTCTGCCTAGGGTTAGGGTTATATTTAGGGTTACGGTTCAGAAAACCACAAAGCCCATAGCTCCAGGAACACTGAAGCTACAAAAGATCTGCTAAGGCCAGCCAGGGGTCTGCACCAACATTTCTCCATCCATTGAGTTTCTCCTTTGCACCATACACATATCACCTTACGGTATTTGAATGGCATCCATGTCCTGTGGATACCTGGAACTTGAACTATATAAAGGTGGTACCACCAGAAGATCGACTCCGGAAACCTCACCACCAAGAAGCCCAGGGTGAAGAAGGAACAACGGAATGCTGCTGGATCCATGGCTGGTGACTATCTTCTGCTTGATCTCACTGTCTCTCTCTCCCCCCTCTCCCTTTTCCTATATCTTTCTTTCTCTATCTTATCTTTACTATTAAATAAGACCCATGTTATTGACTTCAGCATATAGTCTCATTTGCATCTTAATTCTGTCAGAGGCATCTCCCATCTCATAATAGCACCTTGATTGCCTTCATGACTCTCTCTTCTGAAGGAAGAGAGAACCTCTCTTCTTTCAGTTTATGCCCTTGTCCTGCCACCAAACCGATCTGTGAAGACTCTGGCTCCTTTGTCTCTGTGGCCTCCTCCCTCCTCATAGCCTCTCAGTGTGGCACTACCTTTAGGCTGTATTCAATCCCTGGGAAAATTTTTGTGTGATTTTCCTTGGCACACATTTCTGGATATGCGGAGGAATGCAACACTTTGGGAATAGTCCAAAGGTAAATGGTAAACTAGACTTAGACAATCTGATTGTCTTCTGCAGTAAAATAACTGGGTCTGTGGAGAAGGGGAGAGCACAGAGTGAGAGTCAGTGACTTTGAGTTCAGCAGTTTCCCATTCCTGAAGCCAAGCTGGTATTTGACAATGTGGGTGAGAGGACAAGCAGAGGGGTAAAACACAACATGAATGAAGGCAGCAGTTAAGGGGTTCCACTGTTTGTGAATGTGTCTGTATGTGGAGGAGATGTGTAATACATGAAAGAAATAAAAGTGCAGTAAATAGCTAAATACATTGTGGGCCTGCAGCAGCCCCACAGGGCAAGGCTTCATCGGGGTCAGGGGTGATATCAGCCATCTAGGTCTGGCTGGAGATGTTCCAAGCCGGTCAGAGATGGTTGGATTTTCCCTCTCCTCTTCTCATGTTGCTTCCCAATGGGTGCTGGCTTGGGGATTGCCTCTGACTGGCTGGGGCCAGTGGCTTGACAGACATGGCGTGGAGAAATATCGGCATTTTGTGTCACAGGGTAGGGGACACCAACACCACCCCACAGAGGTTGCAGATGAGCTGACAACAGGCCAGGAAAGAAGAAATGCCATCTCAAAGTCTTGAGCAGGGCTCTGAGATGGATGATGGAGAGTCGTCACACCCATGATTTCAGTGATTGCCTTCTACTTCACCTTAGATCTTTTGGCACAGTTTTTTGAAGGACATTCAAAGGAAAAGCACAATGTTCAGGGAAGACAAATTAGTTTTTAATTTTTTTTTAAATTTTAATTTAAGTTATTTAAAGTCTCTCTAGTGAAGATTCTCTGCAAATAGATAAACTGGCTAATAGATACCAATAACACATATAAGTAATTAAAGTATTAAAGCATTCTTTGGTTTAACAATAAACTTAACTCCACTCAAATATCTTATGTTCCCTTTTGCCATGATGGAATTTAACAAAACAATTTAAATTTTAATTTCTGGATATTTTTTTGAGAGATCAGTGACATTTCCATTAGAGCTGTCAGCTAGAATTTCCCCAGTCTTAATTTCTCCTGCCATACCATCACTCCCTTAAAAAAGATATTATAACCTTGATGTTAACAACCTGCTCTCCATTCCTAAACTGAAAAATCATGAAACTCCTGTCAGATTAAAAAACTGTGGTCTTGAAATCAGAAGAATAGAAGACACTTCTCAGATAAGTGCTCCCCAAAGTAAAGCTTTTTCAGCTTTTTCTTGAATTCCTTCATCGAGTCATAATTTTCTTGAAACCACATTAGTTATGAGACAGTATAAGAAATAGAGAACAGCATTATTGAGATCCTCAGGTGGCCTCAACTAACTCATCTAGTACTTAGACAACTTTTCTCAGCTATGGGAGGCACAGGTTCAATTAATTTTGGGTAAGAAAGAACTGAGATTTACCTTTTTTATTTCTTCTTTTGCTGCTCTAACCATCAGATTTGTACAACATGAGGGTACTAAGAATAACTTTTTGTTATGGCTTTACACTAAGGACAATTTATCTTTTCTCAAATGAAGAAAATGATATATCAATCAATGCATGAAATATAATTTCAGATGATGGAATGGAGCTCTGGGCCCAGGAGCACATCTTTTGTGAATTAGAGTATCAATAAGATACTTAAATTAGATGTACTAGATGGCACAAAAATTATTTCTATTTCAATTTTATTTTACCTCTTTTTCTCCAGACTTTTCTCTAGCCAGTATTTTGAATTATTTTAAAGTGTTCAATTTTATTAAATCTGTTCTATATGTAATGACTCCTAACAGGCAACTGGGGACAACTGCTAACATGATATGTGCCAAAATTATACAGAACGAGATAGAATCGATATAATTCACTGTATTCCTGAGAATTTTCTGTTTCAAATTCAAGATATTTAATGGATATCTACCTTTATCATTCTTACAATTAATTATCATAACATTCAAGGAATTTGAACCTCATATGATTTGAACAGCTACACTGAAACATTATTCTTCTAAGGGCAATCTTATGTACAAAGCTCTTGCAGAAGCAGAATATAAGGAAAGATAAACCTTTTATTGATCAACCTATCTTTATTGAGCAACACAGCTCTCCTTATATGGAAGAAATCACCCAATTTTTTAAAAAAAACCCAAAAAACTAAGCACCCCAATATTTCCAGCAGGTAAACATTGCTTAGAATTAACTTTTGCAAGCAGAATTACTTATGCAAACTCACTTTCTATCTGAACTCATACAAGCCATTGCCTTAAGGAGTTAGTCTATCTTTCATTAATATAGTCTCATTCAATTGAAAAAATTAGGATTTTTTTCCTCTTTGTAGGCTTCATATTTCCGATTCATATTAGATTATTTTGCCGTAATTCAAAGAACAAGCTGAATTTATGGCATGCGCTAAAATTATTTTCATGAATGTATAGTAGCCATGGCCATTTTCTTCATCTTCCATCTTCAGTGACCTCATTCCATTATGAAACTCAGTATAAGCTTGACCTGCTGTAATCACTCAGAGGGAGCATTTTTAGATACATTATGATTTCATACTGAAGTAATCTTTAAAAGCCAAATAATTCTAAAAATGCTAGACTACTAAAAAATTTCCTAAAATATATATTATGAAAGCAATAACAAATAGTTGCCAGTGGTACTATTTATTTGAAAAAACATACACGATTTCAAATTTATGAAGCAAAAATTGATACAATGTGAATGAAAAGAAAATACCCAAGTATGCAAATAATATTAGCTAATCAGTATTTTAGGTAAGATAGGTCATGAAACAAAGAATTATCTGTACAACATCTAGTTCTGTCACACACCTCTGGTCTTAAGAAAAAAACCAGATACTGTGGCAATACAGTTTAGAGGGAATTAATCTCCTGGAAACTGAAGAGCAAGATGTATATGCTGTGTTCCCATTACCATTCCTCATCATTCCTATCCTAACAATATGGATATTAATAACATTCTGATTGCAGTAACAGTCTGATTATTAAATGCTTTCAAGTGAAGATACATAACATGTCCATGTAATACATTCCATTCTTTATTCATTTAACTACTTCAGACATGTACCTAATAAAGCAACCACATATAATTTTTCAGCAACATCTTTTGAAGAAAAGAATATGACTTTCTTGTTTTTTCAGCCCTACCAACATATAAAAAGTTATCTTATATTTGCTAAAACATATGAAAATCAACACAATATCTGTCTCTAGAGAACTAAAACTACAAGAATAATTGATGTTTAATTTCTATTTCTCTTTTTCCTCTTACAATCCCAATAGTAATTTTACTATTGGGTTTTAATGTGTAAAATTAAAGCAGCTAGTTATGACTTTATTAGTAAAATATTGAACATATGTTGCTACTATCAAACACCATATTTAATTTCTCCTTCAGATTATCAGTGAATTTTATTTACTAAAAGTTCATTGAGATGCTCCATTTTTCTTCCTTTTGTTCCCTTTTATTTCTAATAAAAATTACAGCAACATTTTTCTACAATAATTACAGGAGGCAGTAAACTATTTTGATCTGGATTTAATCCACCTAATTTGACATTCATATATGAGGTACTTATATTGTAACAATATTTTATGCTGGGAAGTGGTGAGTTGTGGAGGATAGCTCAGATAAGCAAAAATTAATTCTTTCCATTTACCCAATTGTGAGATCATGACAACCACGCTCTTATCTCAGATATTCTATTGTAGTACTAAAAGTTAGATGAAACATGTCCAAACCATTTCAATAGACTGTGAAAGGGTTGAGACCAATTTCATTCCTTTGAGAAAAAGTTTCTATTTAGTAAGGATAAGGATGGCAGATTAACGATATAAAGTATTTTAAATTATATTCTGACAATATAATTTTATTTACTATTCTTATTTTCTAAGAATAAAAAGTGTTCACATCTTTTTGAGGGACTCCTAGATTAAATAATTTGAGAACATTTTAACTATAAAAGCCCTTATTTTCTAAGGAGAAACAGAAACTCTAAGCCCTAAGTTGCATTACTTAAAATATTGCAGGGCATTTCTCACACACAGAATTGCATAGAATTTTTGCACCGTGGCTCATACATCATTGAAATAACCCTGGACATAAAATTGCTTTCACCTTCAGAGACAACAGGGAAAATCCTGCTTTAAAACTAGAAAACAGGACAAAACCAGTTGCATCCTTTTTTTTTTTTTCATGTTTGATTATATCAGATGAAAGAAAATTTACTTGCAGGATGATATATTTTGTCAAGGTTACATTCTAGAAGTTGAAACCCCCATTAGCCAGCAACTGAATTAGAGAAGTTACATTATTTTAATAGAAACCAAGAACCTGTAGAGAACAAATTCTGGGTGACCTACGATTTATTGAAGTGAACTCTGAGCTGACTAACAGCATTTCCATTAGTTGTGCAGTGCTACAGGTCCTGATGGAATAAAGTTATATTCTCGGGGCTAGAGGTTATTTACGTATTGCTATTTATATCTGTGTTTTATTAGTATGTTTAACAAATTGAAGTTAATTTCAAAAGTCAAGGTGTTGTTTTCTTGGTGTTTGTGCTTTTTTTTAATGGCTGGCTCTTTCATTTCATATATAAACACATGTACAATACATAAAAAGTGACCTGATGTTACATTCCACTCTAGTGTCTCATCTCTAAGAGTTGTGGCCATCTAGTGGAACTGCCTATTAGTCCATGAAACAGGCACTGGTTCTCTGTGACTTAGTGTTGTGACAAAAATCTCATTGAAGACTTCACAGAAGGACAAGGGAAAAGATCCTTAAGTATTGTCTTGTTTTTAGGTAATGATCCAGAAAGCTTCAAACACATGAAGCCCCCATTTCACTTAAAAATGCTGTGAACATATTTCCCAACTTAGATCTCAGAAAAACTTATATGGCATAGGTATCTCAGGTGGAGGGAAGGATAGCTCAAGAGAGAGCATTACTTATTTGGTCTGGAGAATGCCAGACATGAGTATAGACTGGTAGATGAACTCCTTGAGAGCAGAAGAGAAGGACTTGGGGGTTCTTGTGGATGAAGGGCTGGACTTGAGCCAACAGTGTGCACACATAGCCCAGATGGCCAACCACATCCATGGTGGCATCAAAAGCAGTGTGGCCAGAAGGTCAAGGGATGTGATTCTCCTTCTCCATCCTCATGAAATGCCACCTGGAATGCTACATCTCCAGCTTGGGAGTCCTCAGCCCAAGGCAAGCATGCACCTGTTAGACTGAGTCCAGAGAATGGCCATGAAAAGGATCAGAGGGCTGGAGCACCTCTCCTGTGAGGACAGGCTCAGAGACATAGCATGGAGAAGAATCCTGAAAGGATTAATTGCATCTCTCTAGTGCTTAAATGAGGTATACAAAAAGGACAAACAAAGAGGAAAAAATATGGAAGGGTTATAAAGACAAGACAAGCAAAAGAGTATTATTGGATTGTGATATTTTCTTTCCAAAATAATTATGACATAAATATATGAAAGCATACAAAGATAACTTTATATTGTTCTTTGCAATGTAATATATTGACTTTCTTACTCTTTCTTTCTATTCTCTTCATGGTTTAGCACTCTTTTTTCCCCCTTGAAAATTGTATATTTAAGTAGCTTTCTGGTTGTATTTTATGTTCATATTACCATTTTTGCAAGCCTGTTCTAGATAAGACAGACTACAAAATGTCCTTAGTGTTTCTTTTATTGAACAGCTTTCTACTCTACAAACTTTCATAAAGATGTTTATCTTTAACAAATGTTATTTGGGCATTTTTTCAATTCTCTTTTCTGAGTCAACAAGATTTAAATTCTCCTATAAATCCTTTCAGCATTACTTGCTATTGTTAGGGGTTTTTTTTGTTTTAGACTTTTAATGCTTTTTAGCACCATGATATCCAAACACTTGACAAATGCACGTGGATTTAATCCCAGATCAAGACTTCCATTCTCCAGATGGAAGCTGGGACTATGTTCCAGACCTCTCCAAAAGGGCTCATTGTTTAGTTTCCATCAGAATCAATGCTTTTAGAGACTCAATAACTAAACAGTCAGTTTAATTACTTTTCAAAAAAACATGTACACACAGTAGGAAACATATTAAAAGACTTCCAGCTGAATTTAGTTTGAAGATTCTGGAATTGCAACATGCAGAACAATACTGCAGGACAAACAAATGATTCTTTCAGAGTCAGAATACGTATGTAGCTAAAAACTGGCAGGAATCCATATGCCATTACATATGTTTATACTGAGAAATGGAAAAATAAAGACAACAACAAAAAGAGAATGTGACTTGAAAAACCATCTCTCTCTGCAGAAAGCATTGTCCACCAATCAGAGCTGATTAACAAGGCCAGGAATCTTTTCATTGCCTTTCTTGCAAGCCATTGAATAACAGCTGAGCTATTTTACAGCCTAAAATCTCTGGCAGTTCTATCAATTCAACTAGTAATCCTCAAAAAGAAAAATGTCTATTGGATAGTCATGGCACATCCATGGCCATTCTTTGTTCTTCTTGTTTCTATGACACATCTAAAAATTTGTGGCTGTCATGAAGACATGACACACACTCCACAAGCTCTATGTGTATTGTTATTTTTATTTTTTTTGTTTTTTTAAAGTTTATGGTGAAGTATTAGGATGATAAAAACTCAAAATATTTCCTTCTTAAATATTTAGAGGATGCATTTTTAATACGTTTTCTATAACCACTGAAATTCATAGAATATCTGAAGTCAGAAGGGAACTGACCAAGTCAGGTCAGCAAATGAGTAAAACTGTCTTGTGATTGGGAATCATCTCCCTCTCCTTTTTAGTGTGCCATACTTGAGAGAGGCTCAGGTGTGTCTGATGATGGCTTTGACTAATCTTGTCTCACCTGTTGGTACAATCCTATCTCTTTTCCAGCTGCAGTTCTGAAGAAAAAAAAAAGGAACCTTCCCTCTGTCTCTCCAGAAGCCGCATGTTTCCTGCATATTCCACACTGGTGGTCTCCACTTTTCTTCAGTGCAGTCTCCCTCTGGGTTTTTTTCTATATACTTTATGGTTCAGGCCCTTGCCTCTGCAGCATCTCTGGACAGCCCAGACCAGTCTGTGATGGTGTTCACAGGGGTTTTCAGGTGAGGGAAGAGACGGGAATGTTGACTCTATGTTCAGAAGGCTTGATTTATTATTTTATTATATATATTACATTAAAACTATACTAAAAAGAATAGAAGGAAAAGTTTCACCTCAGAAGGCTAGCTAAGCTAAGAATAGAAAGGAGAGAATAATAAAGGTTTGTGTCTCGGACAGAGAGTCTAAGGTAAGTGGGCTGTGATTGGCCATTAATTGTAAACATCCAAGATGGGCCAATCACAGATGCACCTGCTGCATTCCACAGCAGCAGATAACCATTGTTTACATTTTGTTCTTGAAGCCTCTCAGCTTCTCAGGAAGAAAAATCCTAAGAAATAATTTTTAACGAAAAGATGTCTGTGACACAAGTCAACAACTCTCGTCCTTGGGGCTGTGCTGCTTATCCACATACACCCCCCATTCCTACTCCTTGTGACTGTGGATGCAGTTAGACCACAGCTGAGAGGTGAGAGCCCACATTGCTGCAGAACTCGCCCTTCCTTTACTCCAAAGCCTGGAGAATGTCATCATCTCTTTAAAGCTCTGACAAGTCCTTGGCCTTGAATACCAAGGGCATCACCAACCACTAATGGGGTATAATGTCTTTTATTCAAAATCTTGTTATTGGCAAAAAGAAATGCATGATGTTTATGGAACCAGGCTTTATTGCTAATACAATTAATGTTTTTACAGTCCAGTCAATACCACAATCAACTGCTACTACTAGTCCAGTTACAATGCCAGTTGCCCATATAAAAATCAATACAGAAAATTCTCATTCATAATACATTTAAAATAGTTCTAGCATAACATCTTCCTACCATTTTTCTCTTTTACTCTGGTATTGTGGTTACCCTTCTAACATTATTCAGGAGCACAGCTTGAAAATTTTAGGTTTCCCAGATGAATTTACCTATTGGAAGGGAAGGATACAACAACTTGATGTTTTGCAGTTCTCAGAAGAAGCATGGTGCCTATGACAAATGTGGCTGCCTCTCCCTGGGCCTCTGGAGTTAATCTTCTCCCTTGACACAAAAGGCATTCCTCCTCACCTCTGGGATCTTTCAGGCCATCATCCCCGGCCAGCTGATTGCAATTTCTGAGCTAATAGCAATCATGTGATCATGGTAGTTCCAATCAGCTGCTTCCAACCAGCTTAAGCCATCCAAGGCTGGCCTGTCCCCTTCAGAGAGACCTGCCCTGCCACTGTGCTCTTTAATGTCTGAGGAGGGTAGCAAAAGTGTACACTACTTGAAAGCAAAAGACAGCATCAACTAACAAAGCCCATTTGAATGAAACCATGCTTTTTTTTTTTTTTTGTCTTTGCTTATTTTTCTTTTTCTGAAAAATATATAAACGCATATTATGAAATTGCAGACGTCTTGATTTATTTTATTTGAAGTTTAAGTTGGTCAGGAAGCCAAAAGAATTTCCAGTTTCTGAGAATTGCCAAAAAATACTTTGCTCTTTGTTTTTCTTTTAAAGGAGTGACATATGTGGTTTTTTTCATGACCAATACCTTTTCCCTCATCTCAAAACAATCCTGTCCTTTAGAAAATAATTAGCTATTGAGCTGTAGTTGAACCTGAAGAGTCCTAAGGTGATTGACATAATTTTGTGAATCAGGCATAATTCAACTTTTCCATATACAGCTTTCCATATACAGCTTTTCATATGCAGCCCATTTTTGGGAAAAGGTCAGCCTCTTTTCAATTGCCACCAAACTGGAACGTCATAGAAAAAAGTTATGGTAAAATGTAAATGTCACCACCTTCAGCAAAGTACTCCTCAAGGATTTTGTGATTCACTTAGTGTTTCTTGTTTACTCTTAATGTCCCTTCCATAAAGATCTTCTTTTTAAATATCACAGAATCATGCAATCACAAAATATGCTGAATTCGAAGGCACTCCCAGGAATCAGCAAGTCCAACTCCTGGCCCCACACAGCATTATCCCCAAGACTTACACCATATGCCTAAGAGCATTTTCCAAACGCTTCTTGATCTCTGTGACCACTACCCTGAGGAGCCTGTTCCAGACCCCAACCACCCTATGAGTGAAGAATTTTTTTCTAATATCCAAGCTAAATATCTGATACAGGGCCCTTCTCTTGGATCCTGTCACTGGTCAGGAGAGTGAACAGATCAGTGTCTGCCCCTCCTCTTCCCCTCAGGAAAGCTAGAGACTGCAATGAAGTCTCCCTACAATGTTCTCCAGGCTGAACAGATGAAGTGACCTCAGCCACTCCTGATACAGCTTCCTTTCAAGGCCCTTCACCATCTTTGTTGCCCTTCTTTGAACACTCTGTAATAGTTTAATAACTTTCTTCTATTCTGGTGCCCAAAACTGCACACAGGGCTCCATTGAGGTGAGGCCACCCCAGTGCAGGACGATTCCCTCCCTTTTTTGGCTGGCAATGCTGTGCCTGATGCACCTCAGTACACGGTTGGCCTTCCTGGCTGCCAGAGCACTGCTGACTCATATGTCTCTGTATTTACTGAGGTGAGTAAATAAATAAAAAATCTGCAAGTCCTAGAATGTTATAAGAGTTAGGCTTATGTGAAAAGAGGGGTACATTTTACTAGGCTATTTGTCTACAGAAACTGCTTTCATACGAATAATTTGTTTTACAGTTTCTTTTCACTGTAAGTAACACTCTGCTTCCCAGTCTCTTATATCAGAGCTATGGAGCAGAGCTGTGTGAAACATTAATTTTACACCTAGAACTTGTTGAAATGGACCCCGATTTTTGAATTAAAATATGTTGTGCAAATTCCTACAATAAAAAGAAAAAATCATATAGGCAGATGATGGTATCAAGGCACAAGTTTTGCCACCAAATTCTTTAGTATTTCCTGGATTTGGGAACACACAGCACTCCTGATTCCTGATTTGGAAACACACAGCACTTCTGATTTCAGACTGTGGTGGTGTCTCAGTATGCAGTCATGCATTATGATATTGTACCTCAACAAATCTGAAATATAATATGACATGTATTAACATGTATTAACTTATAATCAATATGTAGAATAAGTACATGTTTTTGAATGCTTGCTAGAATAAGTCTGGATAGAGGCTGAGTGAATTGGAGTTGTTCATCCTGGAGAAGAAAAGGCTCCTGAGACACTTTATTTCATCTTTTCCTTACTTAGAGAGAACTTATAAGAGGGATGGAGAGAGACTGTTTCATGGTCTGAAGCGACAAGAAAAGGGGCAATTCTTTTAAACTGAGAGAAGGTACATTTAAGTTGGACATAGGGAAGAAATTTTACTGTGGTGGGGAGTTAGACGCTGAAACAGGTTGCCGAGACTATTTGTGGATTCCCCATCATTGGAAATGTTCAGTGAGGTTGAAAGGACTTGGAACAGGGAAAGGTATCTGTGACCATGGTCACAAGGGTTTGTAGGTGAAGAGAGAGACAAAAATGTTGATTCCATGATCAGAAGGCTTTATTTATTATTTTATTATATATGTATATTACATTGTGACTATGCCAAAAGGAATAGAAGGAAAGTTCTCAGAAGGCTAGCTAAGCTAAGAATAGAAAAGAATGATAACAAAGGCAGCTCTCAGACTCTGTCCCAGAGAGCTCAGTCCTTGATTGGCCATTAATTGTAAATATCCAAGATGGGCCAATCACAGGTGCACCTGTTGCATTTCACAGCAACAGATAACCATTGTTTACATTCTTTTTCTGGGGCCTCAGCTTCCCAGAAAGGAAAATCCTAAAGAAAGGATTTTTATGAAAAGATGTCTCCAACAGGTATCCTGGCCCATGGCAGGTGGGGTCAAACTAGACGATCTTTCAAAATCCCTTCCAACCCAAACTCCTCTGTGATTCTATGAACTTTAACCCACTTAAGTAGAGTTATTTGAAACTTCCTATAGTGAACCTGTTTAAACTGAATCCTTGTTTTTAAAGGACTTATGTCACCCTGGAGATTCTGCTTCATTGAAGAAACAGACTTGCATTCCATGAAAGCAAACCCTCAACTGAGTATATATAATGCATAATTTACACAGTAAATGAAGATATTTAGGACGAGTGACAGCATAAATATATGAACAAATAAAGATAAGAGTTTATGTGTAAAAGTATATCCACTAATGCATCTAGAATCTAGACAAATAAACAAATTTTAAAAAGTTAGTCTCTGTGGCTGCTCCTCCGCATCAGAGTTCCTTTCAGATAACTGAATTCTCTTTCTTGCTCATCTTTGTTGACCTGAAGATTCAGACTGACAACCAAATTGCTTCCTGTCATTTAGGCTTTGATAACTGTTGTGTCTCTTCCTAAGAAAGGTGAAATGATCCAGTATTGTTTAACTCATTCACTGTAAGTCATTGATCATTCTAAAATATCTAAGAATAAATTAAAAGTAACAAAATTAGAGTATTACACAAGCATATGCCCTTTAAAATTATACTTTTAATTTGCTACATTCAATGAAGTTCCCAACATGAGATGATCTGAAAAACTGGAAGGATGAACAAGCCTCTCAAAACCTTTTGGGTGTGAGTATGGGGGAAGGGACAGGTCAGGCCTTGCTCTGGTGAGGCAATGCCCTGCTCTGCACACCCCACATACCCAGGCCTGTACCCCAACCCTGCAGTGGCCACCAATCCCTGCCATACCAGAGAAAATGCTCCACAGCAGCCTCTGGAGCCCTAATCTATTACAACAGTGACCAAATAAGTAGAAGTCCCACCTGGGGGACGGGCCCAGGAAAGCCAAAGGGTACTTAAAGCAAGACATGAGACAAACCTATGCCTCTACCTCCTCTTGGGATGTCTATCAGCTGAACACCACTGGAACCAGGAGTGGTAGCTATATTTGTTCTTTTCTATATTTTTCTATCTTTCTCGCTTTCTAATTCCCTCTTTTGGGAGTTTTGATTAACTTAAAACTGGATGAGATTGGCATTTTCTAAATAGAATGGGCTACGTTAATGCTTTGTGAAGTGTTTTATGTTGATTTAATGCTGCTCTAAACTTCTGCCAAATTTCTCTGATTTTCTGAAGTTGCCAGTAAAGCTTTTTTGTTGTTTTGACTTCCTGAAAATATCTTGTTCATATTTTATCCATGTGTCTGAATCAGAGTACATGAAAAACTACAAACCCTTTTGAGAGTCTCATCGACAGAGTTTTCTGGGGCCTTACATAAGGATATTGTATTGTGTTTGCATGTCCATGTTTTGATAGTTGTGGGGATGGGGTGGGTGCAGGAGTGGCTTCTGTGAGAAGCCAGAAGCTTCTGTGAGAAGTTGCCAGAAGCTTCCTCCATGACTGGCAGCACCAATGCCCTGAGATGGACCACCGGGCTGGGTCGATCAGAAATGATAGTAATGCCTCTATGGTAGCACATTTTCTACTAATCTAATTGATTTGATACTTAAACACAAAATTATTCTAATATTTTTAAGTAAATAATGTTTTAAAATATTTAACACACAATACAGGTATCAAGTGATTTGCTTAAGAGATTCAGAAACAAGAAAAAGCATATCAACAATCTTATTTTTTTCTGTAACATATTTCCATTGCTTTCAAGCTTTTCTTTTAACATTTTGCCTTTCATTGAATAAGAACTTTCTTTACAAAAACCCCAAACTAATGGAATCTCTATTTAGATTAACAAGTTCTTCCAGCTTTGGTTGGAACGAGCTTTGGCATCTGTAATCCTTAACTGTACCAGGCAGATGGTAGCCCAACAGGACAGGGTAGAATGTCAGGTTTTGGTAGTGGCGGGGGAGGGTACGGGAGTGGGATGGATGAGTAGGATGTCAGGTCTATAGTGAAGTGACAAAAACGTTTTCTTCATGTTAAGCGACCACCTTATCCTGAGACACTGTGGAGATTCCTCCATCTAAAATGGTCTCTGCACTTCTGGTTCCTTGAATCACAAGCTGGAATTCACAGCAGATGAGAAACAAGTTTTATTATGGATAGCTGAATTCGGAAGACTTCAAGACTCAGAGGATTTTTTTTTCCTAGTTCACTGCAGTAAAAGATAAAGTCAAAATGTTTGGACTTTTAGGCACACAAGGTTACTCTACCACACCACAATGGATGCATATGTTTCTGTGCTCCTCGATGCAGCTGGTGATGAAGCTGAGGATGCATTCCTGATAAAAAAAAAATGTATAACAAGCAATTTTTGGGGTAGGCCATGTTTTGCTTATTTTTAGGCTGATCAGGATCAATCAGCCTCATTTTCCTGATTCACAAGCATACCTGCACTCATAGATCTCTCAAATACTGGAACAAATTTCAAGTCTGACCAAGACCATGGACCTCTTACACAGTCATTATCTTTCACCATATTGAGATACCTGGTGGTGACACATTTGTGTCTACCCTGTAGCAGATCTCCAGACTGTGGTCTTCTCCATTTTCCCCCGTCCCCAGTTTCTGCCAAGGCAGTTGGACTCTTTGTTAGGGGAGGAGGGGTGTCTCTCTCCAGATGTTGGTAGCTGTGATTCATTTACTACTTACTGAATGGTCTAACTTGAAGTTTGCTAGCTGTTCTACATACACACTCAGATCAAGTTGCTCAGATGTACAGAAAAAATAAGTCTGAAATATGATTAAGAAGGATAGAATGTGTCAGTCAAACACAGGACTCTGCCAAACATGTTTAGACCTGTTTGATCAGACCCTATTTACAGTCAACCCATTCCTTTTAATAGTTTTCCTTATGTTTTCCCATGGTTGTTCTTTCCTATTCCACCCTACTATATACTTTTCCCTGCCTTTTGCCCTTATCTCAGACACTCCTTTTTAAGGTTTGTATAGTACCAAAATTCATTTCCTCACTGAATTTCATAATAAATCCTAGAGCCCTTCAGGCAGTAATCCCATTTAGTTTGCATGGTGTTTCAAAGACATGCTATCTTTCCTTGACTTCATGGAGAGTTTCACACCAGGGATCATGGTCTAATCATCGTCCTTTGATGGTTTTAGGGGCATCAGATCCAGTATCTAGGGTTCATGATCGATCATTGTTCATCTGGTCCTAGCTAGGTCTGTGTTTAACAGGATTAGCTTTTAGTCACTAAACCTAATATTCCAAGTAGTCAGCCAATTTACAGTGAAGTGACACAAGCATTTACTTCATGTTAGAGCAATAACTCACCTTAAGACATTGTGGAGATGTGACTCTGTAAAATGATTTGTGGTTGTCATGCCTTTCATCACTAATTGAAATTTACAGCAGACAAGAAACTGTTGCTCTTCACGAAATGCATTTCATTCTGGGAGATAGCACAGTGATCCAAGATTAGCGCATTTTGTGATAATCAATCATACCAAGAAAGGCTTGTAGCAGCAATCATCCTCAATTAATCCAAACAGTTCACAGGAAAGAGTCTGTGTGATTCTATGAAAGAAAGAAGGTGTTAGAAATTACCGTACCTCAATACAGGGAAATTCCTCCTTGGTGTGTAGGACTCTCCATCAGATGTGAATATGCTGTGTGCAGTTTTGGGTGCCACAATACAAAGAAGACATTAAGCTATTAGAGAGTGTCCAGAGGAGGGCCAAGAGCATGGTGAAAGGTCTAGAGAAAAGCTTTATGAAGAGTGGCTGAAGTCAGTTGGATTGTTCAGTCTGGAGAAGCCACTGAGGGGAGACCTTTTTGGGGTCAACATCCTCAAGAGGAGAAGCAGACAGGCAAGTAAAGGTCTCTTTACTGTCATGACTAGTGGCAGGACTCAAGGAAAAAATGTGGGACTGAGTCAGGAAAGGGTTAGATTGGATACCAGGCAAAGGTTTTTCACCCAGAGGGTGGTTAAGTACTGGAACAGGTTCCTCAGGACAGTGGTCACATCACCAGCCTGTCTGGGTTCAAGATACATTTGGACAATACTCTCAGGCACATGGTGTGACTCTTGGGCTGCCCTGTGCAGAGCCAGGAGTTGAACTTTGTATGAAAATATCAACATTAAAAAGGATTAAGTACAGCTTGAAGCTTTGTGAAGCATCAGAGTGATACTCAAGTAAAATGAAGTTCCTTAGTGATCCTTGTGTGCTTTTGTGAATTAATCCTTCTGGAGGTAACACCTAGATTTCTGCATGTGCAGAGAATTATATATATATATATATAAATGGACTCACTAGGAAGTTCCATATGCTTACTTGGTACTAAGCAAGCAGAAGCCTCCTGGTCCCCGTAAGCAAGAGGATTTGTTTCTATTCCATCAACAATATTATCCAGTTAATTTAGGAGGAATGCTTTAATAGTTTTCTAAAGCATTAACATGAATTCTCCAAATTAAAGACCCCATTCTGTGAAATAGGACTTGCAAATGTTGTACAGATCCCCAAAAGAGTCTCCTCAGTGTCTTGAGAGTATTGAGAATCAAGGATTCCCTATAATCTATTACATGAAGTAGGTTATTAATACATAGGAAACGCAGAATTATTTTGTATGTCTTTGTCACTATCACTTCTCTGAAATGAGGATTGAAAATTGTACAACCTACTGTGAAGTTGGGCTGAGGATCTATGTAGTAGAAAATATTTACAGACTGATCAGACTAACAGTTGTTAGGGGAGGGATTAAACTTCCTGAGTATATATTGACATTTTGAGCTGCCCTGGAGTATCTGAGAAATCTCTCCTGATCTGATAATTACGCTTTAGAAAATCACCATGCTCCTGAAGTCTCAGCTGACTGTGAGATAAGTTGCCAAAGGGTATCTCAAATTTCATCCTATGAAGAAGAAACAGAGTCAAGCCTTAAACTTTTAGATGAAATTATTCTTCTCATCCAATAACTGTGACTACAATTAGAATTTATAGACTGAGTGTGCATGTAAATTCATGTAAATGCATGCAATACAAGTAAGGATGCCTAATTGTAAGTGTCTTATTCCAAAACAAATTTCATCACTGGATTACAATTTTCTTTAACAATACTAAAAGCAACACTAACCTTGCCTTACAGCTCGAGTACTTGGGCACATTGGATGATTGTCTGAGGAGGACATACATGCAAGAATAGTTAGTGATGGAATCCCTTTGTGTTCAAAGCAAATTATTGTGTAGGCACAGTGTAGGTACTGTGAAGGTGGGATTCAGATCTCAAATGCTTTTCATATTCTTGAAGTTCTACATCAATTTTCTTGTGAAGAAAGTGCTCACAAAACACCTAGAAGTATTGTGTTGACAGTGCAGTGGAACAGTACCATAGCGGCACTGTTATAAAGACTGAGAAAGAAATAATTTTAAAGTGAAACCATAATAAATTACCTGGGAAATAATATAGCCAATTTTTAATATAGGCAATTAAATAATTCAGCAGTTGATTTCTCAACTTTAATGCTCTTTTCATCTTATGTGTAGAGAAACTATGTATGAATGTTATTCCTAAGCAATTATGTTTTGTCAGGAGGATGTGAAAGTAAAACTTTACTTTCTAATTTTTTGTTTAAATAAAGGGATTATTTACTTGACTACTACTACTGGACTTTGGATAAACAAGAAAACAAACAACAAACAGTTTGAAGGGTCAGCACCCAAACCACCTCAGAACAAGTTCATAAATAATTTCAACATGGATGACACTTTAGTAACAAAAGCAAAATGGCAAGTACCAGAAAACAGTAGGAAAGAGAAATTTAAGAAATTTGGACTGCAAGCCTAAAATAATTTGGGTAATCTTTCTTTATATAAAAATTATGCATCTTGCTGTGCATAGTTGTTAAATATTTTGTAATGTGTTCTATATATTTATAGTTGTACTCCTATGATGTATTTAAAACATAGAGACATTGAATGCAAACTAAATATATGGCAATTAGATCAGCTATAGATATTTGCAGCTCCTGTGCAATGTGATAAATGACAGTTTCTGGATAAAACTATAACTTCCAGCTTTTAAGATTTTTCCTACATTCAGTAATTATACAACTTTAAAAAGTGTTCAGATTTTTTTAGCCTCTGTCCTATGTCTGCAGCCAGATGAGGATGTTCCTGTGTCTGAACCAGAGACCAGCAATTGATGAAAACTGTTGCAATCTGGAAAGATTAAGTTTTCCTGCATGAAACAAGTGTAAAATTTTCATCCTTTGAAGAGCAGCACCCCAGCATATAAGAAAATGCTATAGGAAGTGTAGGGAGTGAGCGGGATAATTAAATATTTGGCAATGACTGTGGAATGTAAGTTATGACCTAAAGACATAAAAAGAAGGAATGTATCATAGTGATTTAGAGAAATGAAGAAGGCCATCTTTAAAAGATGATTGGCCCTGAAGGCTGATAGAATTTGGTATATTACACAAATAGCCTATTCATATTGAATTACAATGATCATTAGGGATGAGTCAACCTAACTATTTGCCCAGGAAAATTAATGTTTGTAGGAGAGTACACACAGAATTAGGGTTTCTAATGACTAATGAGCTTGAGGCTGCTCCAGCCCTTCATTTGAGGAATTTTGAATTCATGGTACTTCAGTTTTGATTTTTGTAATATTACAAAAACAAATCCACTTTCATATGAAAATGTCAGGTTTTTCTACCCTTTCTTCATTTTGAAAAGTGAGTTGGAGAAAAACAAACACAGGGACTAAAACTCTGAATGCCTGAGTAGCACTTCTTGTCTAAATAAAAGAAAAATGGTAAGGGAAAGAGAAATGTGTGAATCACTGTTTGTCATTAAGAAAACCTAAAATGTTAAAGCTATGCTTGCTCCCTCTGCTGAAATTTTTTTTCTCCTATTTAATCTCTGGTCTCTGACTATTATTTGTTTCTAGAAAATTCTCTTTTCATGTAGTTTGAAGTGTTGTATCCTGATCTTGTAGAAAGAATTCACACAGCTAAAGCATGAAGTAAGACTTATGCTTCATTTAATTGCTCAATGTTCTACTTGCTAGAATGTGAAGGCGGGATTGATCCATGAAGCAATTACAAATAATTACTCCTTGGTTTCTAAGGCTAATGAGGCCAACATTCTTCTGTAAAAATAAATGTACTTGAATTATGCTGAGGTTGCCTCTTTTCCTTAATAGGGTGTAACTGACAGCTGCTCTTCAATCTGCCCTTGTTCTACATTCCTTTTTCTTGGAGCTAGGGAGATTGTTTCAAAAATTAATGCAATAACAAATTAACAAAGTTTATCTAAACTAAACAATAAATAAAAATAAAATAGTTAATTCTCAGAAACCATGTACTTACAGGTCTAGTTGATGAAGCAGCTGCACCGATGCTAAGGGTGGCAGAAGGAAACTAGAAGGTTAAAGAGAAAGTTCCCTTTACCTGCAATTTTGCAATGTTAATCTGGGAATGGAATCACAGGTATTGGATCCAGATTCATATAAATATGAATCAGTAAAGTGTTTTTGTGCTTTAACAATGGCCTATGTATTTAGATTTCAAAATGGTTTTTCATTTTCATTTCAGTCTCCCATTTTTTAATTTTTTTAAATTAATCATATCTCCCAATATTCCTATGACGTGTAATTATTATGCAAATTTTGAGTGGTATAAGAGATCTGCTTGAGAAATAACTGCCTAATGATGTCATTGTCTGACCTGGAAATAAAACTTGTTAGCATGAAACCAGTAAGAAAAGCTGCAGTGAATACTACAGCAATTCCCAGGGCTGGTTGGAAAATAATGAGATGTGGTCAAGAAGGGCTGATAGTCTGTTTTTCTCAATGTATATTTCTGAGGGGTTGGCCCAGCATTGTTATTTATTTATAAATATTGCATGAAGGTAACTAAACTGAGATACTGGAAGGATACAGCTTCAGAGAAACAGAAAAGAAATACTGTATTTTAAGTGATGTATAATTCAGTTCAGTCTGAAATTAAAAAAAAAAAAAAAAACAGAAGAAGAAAAGGGTTTTAAGAAAATTATTTATAACACAACAGGATTCAGGGCAGAAATTTCAAGATACCCTATGTCAAGTATTTGCATTTAGCTAATCAAATTACTATGGAATATAATTAAGAAGCATAACTGTACGGCAACAAAAAGATAACTAAACCAGAAAATTATAAAATACTGAAAACATTTTACTCTAATAATTTTGAATAGATTTTAGGTTAGATAAACTGATTTTTCTGTGTGCAGCATGAATTGTTTTGTCAAAATACCTCTGACCATAGGAACAAATTCCATTTCATGTACATAAGAGTCTTTTTTTCATCTACAGGGAAAACAATGTTTAGAATGAGTACTTATGAGGAATTTTGAAAGATTGCAACAGTCATTTAGATTTTTTTTGTCAGCAAACATTTTTTGGGGGGAAGAAACGTACTTTGCACATGGTTTTGCTGCAACTTAAGTTGAAAAACACAACCATCTCAGGAGACTTGGAAATACCTAGACTGTCAACCTCAGACTGTTTAAACAGAAAGATACCCATCTCATCTACACTCCCTGAGAGACTCAACGCAGTATGCACATCCAGTCATGCTGACATCATTGAATTTAAAAAAAAAATTGAGCAGGAATTTCACGGCAGGTATTGGAATTTTCCTTAGCATGAGGCGGAATGAATGATAGTATACATTTTCTCAATAGTAGAATGTTTAAACTATTTACTCAAGGAGACTAACTCCTAATTAGTAAATCTATTTGAGTTTGATGTTTCAGACCAACAACTCCTACATTCTGAGCAGATATTCCTGGAAACTATTTCTGGGGTTTCACTTCAGTGGAAAAACCTGGAACCTTGGTCTCCATTTTTCAAGTAAACATGAAACTATATAGAAACATGGAATAGTTCTAAAGGGAAAGATAAGTGTAAATGAGCAGAATAACATATTTAGGCAACAAATTTCACATTTTCTATGCTTTTATAACTGCCAATATTATAATTATTAGACACTGAACGGCCATTTTCTGTGTGACATCTGATGAATTAATATGAGAATTCACTTTCCCTAGTTTAAAAAGGAACTGAACAGGTTCTTCCATTTTGTGAAATTTTAACCTTACAGTGTTCGCTACAAATCTCTAAGCTTGAATTGCTCCATATCTTCAATTATTCTTTCAGCCTTCTTTGCCTACCAACTCACCTAACCATGACTGTGAAGTACAACCTTTCTGATATGAAAGGATATTCCAACATCTTTCTGTCTGAATCTGCCAATTTCATACTATTTTATGCTCCTTTCTGGTGTTTCTGTAAATACATAGTCTGTTATGTCTAATAAACCAGAAACTGTTTCCATAGAAATGAATGAATTTAGTATTATACTTAAAATGTTTCACAAACTGGAGGAGTCCTTGTAGCTTTGATATTGCCCACATTAGTTTAGAGCCTAAAAGAAATATACACATAATAATAATCTTATTACTGCAGATAGTTGTTCTCATTGAATAGGACAAATGAAAAATAACTCAGTCAAAAGAGACAAAAAAGAGTGTTACTTAAAATTAATACCATTATTAATTAATTAAAAATATTTAATTCTGTGACTTTTTTTGTGAAATCTTAATTGAGTCACTTTGGAGCAATTTTTTTCTGAACGGAATACATATACTGATTTGGATGAGACAGGAAGATGGAACTTAAAAATATATAAATTTTTAGATTGTTTGTCTAAATAAAAATTTAGTATTAAGATTAATAGGAATGCCCGAATTCCCTTACAAAAGGTGATTTTTACATACTACAGGAAAAATATATGCATATATGTAATATGTACATATATAAAATACATGTATATTTTGCATATTTTTGTAGTGATCAATTTAAAACCAAATCCAAGTTATACTATATATATAGTTAATAAATTGAATGAGAAATTTTATTTCAGCATTATATAAAAAAATTATATTTATGAAGAATTTTTTAAGAATATGCTTTTTTGTATTTTTGATTGTATTGATTATTTGATAATTGCATTGTTCTTTTTCCACAGAGTTGAACTTAGATTATTAGCATACTTAAACTATTCATCTGTGAATAAATCTTGAATTAAAAATAAAAAAGTACAAATTCCTTAGCCTAAACCTTAAATCAGAGGAAACTGCTTTATTTCCAAACTCTTTCTAACTCAAGTCAAATTTGAAATGAACACTACTTTTTTTCTATTTTACAATTTATATTTTGTCTGAAAAATGCTTTTGTTCTGGATTTATTATTTCGCTAAATCTTTGAAAATAAAGCCAGTTCTGATTTTTCCTGGTTTTCAGGCTGATTGAAACTATTATAATTGAAGAGCACATGCTTAAAATAAGATTTTGGTTGCTAGAAGGTCAAAGACCTTTAGAATTTGTTTTAATTGCTTTCTCCATGTGAAATGGCTTTTTACATTAAGTTCAGTACTTTTCTTGTTGCAACATCTAACACAAGGTTTTTCTTTCCACCTATTTACAATTTTTGTGTAATTCCGAATTATTTAGAAGTAATTGTAACCTGAAGTGAAAAAAATAAATTAGGGATTTTGGTTTGGTTTGTTTGGGTTTTATAATAATGTTTTTACTTTCAAATCAGGATAAAAAAATTATATGTAGAAGAATCTATGTATTTGTAATGTATAAAGGTCCATCTAATTGAATGTAAGACTTGTTAAGAATTTTTATTTCTTTGTCATACACAAGTAAACATATGGGATCTTCATAAAAACTGAGCATTCTATCAAGTTTGTGCAAACAATATTTTATTGCCTAGAAAGTTTAAACATATTTCTTAGATGAGAGAAGGTAAGATAGAGATGAAAAGTACTTCTCCTAGAAATTGCTCACACATGTAGAAGATTGAACAGGGGAATCTATTCCGTACTGTGGATTTCAAAGCCAAACAAAATTAGAACATCACTAGACTGTTATGGTTCATTTAATTATGTAGAAGATAGAAATGCTGCTATGCCAACCTATTATCTTATTCACTCATGGTATTAGAGTCCCAGAAAATGGTGTTATAATCATGTCCTGAAAAATATGCTGCTTTCTAGGGCAGCAACAAAGAGGAAACTTTTTCAGCTTCAGATCTATCCATCCAAATGCCACTTTGTAGGGTTCAGACATGAACAAGGCACTGAAGTTCCCTTTCAGAATCAATGGTGCTCTGATCAGCACCATCAGTAGTCTGGAGACATTTTCAGTTGACACTGTGAATTTAGACTAAAGTGGGACATTTTAAAGATGGTTCCCTGCCTTTGAGATTTGAATGCCATGTTGCAAAGATGATAAAAATCTCCTGAATTCAAAGCCCAAAAATAACTAAAAAGCATAGATGTGATGAATAACCTAGGTCATAATACATCTATACTCCTCAGAACAATAGAAAACATGACCATATATAACAGCAACCATTTGTTAACTTGGAAGCACAAGCCAAAACCAATAAAGCTGCCACTACACATCATGGTATGCCCTTAAAATTTGTGCTAGAACACACTTCACCCTGTAGAAGTATCAGCAAATGGATAGACATATAAGTATATGCCAGAGAACATAAAAAAATATTTATATGAACTACCTTTGTTTCAAATGAGGCATTAAGGGTAGAATACAAAATAGCTGAATGATGTGAAATTCCCTCTGCAATACTTTTAAAAGGTTACTGGAGAAATCATTCTGAATATAAGTAATTTTTTAAAAAATACCACTAAATAAATATAAATTTAATTTTGTAACATGACAGCCTCCTCATGGTTTCTGAATTTTTATTGTCATCCCTTATGGTATGTCTCTTATTCTTTCATTCTCTGAAAACTTTGTTGCTTTGCCTGATTATTATCAAGGACAACCAAGGTCATGGAGATGCAGAGCAATTATTCAGTAATTGTAATTCTTCTTGCATCATATCAATAACTTGTTTCTTGGCTTACACCCAAATAAAATAAGATCTAAAGACGACTCAAAAGAGAATGCAGCAGATCTTTGTTAGTGGTAAAACAAGTTAGGAACTGTGGTGAGAAACTTTTAGGCCACAAATTCTTGAAAGAGTCTGAATATAAAATGTAGTCATAGAAATATAAAAAACAGGGCTATACAAAATAAATGAAGAAATTTAGTTTATCAAAAAAAAGCACATAAGAAGCTTAGGGTTTGAAAGATGAGCTATAATTTATGTAGAATGGGATAAATAAAGTGTAAGTAGAGAAGAATATAAAATGAACTCCAAATATCTTAATTAGCTGGGAATTACGTTTAAAAATAGGTGATACAGAAAAGATAAGTGAATCAGTCATGATGTTCTGATCTCTAGAGCATAAGGGTCAAGTTGTGACTGGCTAGGAGTATAGTAGCACATAGAACAAAATAAGGTAAGAAGAAATTACTACTTAAATTAGATTGTGAGATGCCTTGTTGAAGCTGTGGCATTTAAAGACCTTAAATAAAATACTGTTTTAACTACCAGTGATGATAGCTCAGCTCTTCTCTTGTAATAGGTTTAGGAGTTGTATTAGATCTATAAATAAAAGTGAGAAAAAAAGACTCGGTAATCAATTAATAACAAGTTTCTTTAGCTTCAACACTGCAGAAAATGAGAAAAGGCCTATGACTATTCAGTTAAATATCTAAATTTGGTAAAAATATACAGAGAGGATAAAGATAGAGTTGTCAGGATTCACCAAGTAGGGATTTGTCAAGAATTGACTGTGTCAAACTAATTTAATTTAGTCTTTTCATAGAAAACCTGGCAGAGTTCATGAAAGAAATAATAAAACGGATTCACTTTGACTACTGGAACCTTAGTTTAAATGACATTTTTATATAAAAATACTCATGAAGAGGGTATAATAACCAAGAAGGTGCATGTATAATCAATAAAATAACTTTACATTTAGGTTCTCAGACTGTCTTTCTAGTGGGGTTTCACAGGGAAATATGCAGGAATTTGTTTTGTTCAGTATTTTCAGCTGTAGTTTTGGTAGAACTGGAGAGTGCACTTAAAAATTTCCAAATGACATGCAACAGTAGGGAATACAAGCCCTCTGAAGAGTAGTTTTTGAATTCAAAATTATCTTAGTAATATGAAGATATGGTCTGAAATCAGTGGATGGAATCTAAAAAGGATGACAAGAGGGGAGGAGAGGAGAGAATATTTCAGTTGGAAGAGACCTGTAGTGATCACCTAGCCCAGCTTCCTGAAGACTTCAGGACTGACAAAAAGTTAAATAATGTTGCTACGGGCATTGTCCAAATACCTGTTTAACACTGACGGGCTTGGGGTAGCAGCCACCTCTCTAGAAAGCCTGCTTCAGGATTTGATTATCCCCTCAGTAAAGAAATGTTTCCTAGCATCTAGTCTAACTCTCCCCTGATGCAGCTTTGAACTGCCCTTACAATTAGATCGTAGGGAAAAGAGAAAAATACCTCCCTCTCCACTTCGTCTCTTCAGGAAACTGTACAGAGCAAAAACGTCATGTGTCATCTTCCTTTTCTCCAAATTAGAAACACACAGAGCCCTCAAACATTCCTCGTGGGACATTTCTTACAGCTCTCTCAAGGCTTGTTGCCCTCCTCTTTTGACCAACTTGTTCTGCTGCATTTGATATACTGCAGGATGCAGTTTGCACTATATGTTCATATTATTCTGTCAATAGAAAATTTTTTATATTAAGATGCAAAAGGTCAATAACTTTCTGTGAATTTTTGTAATTCAAACTTCACAAGAGTTTGAAAATTTTTCAGAAAAATTATTAAAAAGTAACTGCAATCAGCATGCATTGCAGGATTTTCTAAACCTAATCAAATTTTTGCCTAAATTTGCACAGACCCATTCAACCGATAAGAAGTAAAAATGTCAATCTATCACCAAACTCAGACTGATGATACAAAATAAATATAAAAAAGGATGTTGTATAACACAGGCAAAGAAAATCTACCTGGCTGTCAGTAAGACTGCTGAGGATTTCCATTGTAATTATAGCTTTTACTACGTCATGTTAATTATACAACATTCTTCTTAACTTTTCAAATATATAGAGAATATTTGAACTTCATCATCATTCCCTAAAATGCAAACTTTTTGCATAGTCACTTTAATAACTTAAGCTGCTGAAACTCAATGGTTTATTGGAGGTTTGCCTTTATGTTCCGATTGCCCTGTTCCCATTAAATTCTGGGAATCTGTAAAGTCTATAAATTACAGGTTGCAGCTACATTAATTCAAGTCAGTGGACTCGTAACAAATGGACTATATAAATTTTTGAAAAAGTCTTGCACAAACAGCAAGATGATACTACATTCATATGTTCAGTTCTAGAAAATTATTTTTTTTGTGTTAGTAGGTTTCTTTTTTTTCAAATTTAGTCCTGAGGTCATTACTGATAAGAATGATTGGGTTTTTTTGCATAAAGTGTTTCGTATCATTGGTTTTTCAGTGTCTCAGCATTCAGATTTTAGTTCAGTACACATTCTTGAAATTCTCATCCACATTCTTTCTTTCTTTAAATTCTCATATTTACTTTTAGAAAAATACATTAATTTAGAATGAGTTAAGACCTTTTTTACACATTATTCTACAAAACTCACTGCACATCACAATCTCCAAAGAATATGATAAACCTTACAAAATTTAAAGGTTTACCTGTCTGTTCACATGGTGAGATTTAAGTTACACACAGGGTCAGGAACCCAAATGCACATTACCCAGAGTAATGTGCTTTTGCTTCTTGCCCAGTTTTGAGATGTGCATGTGTATAGCTAGGAAAACAAAAAAGTTAGGTGAGGGAAGGTGGTAGGGAGGAAGAGAGACAAAAAAATAAAAGGAGAATAAAAACTGAGCTGAAATAGGGAAGAAGAAGGGAATGAGTCAGATACTCCATTTCTGGGACTGAAGTATTTTTGTCTTACATTAGAGCGACATTATAATATGGAAGTTACAATGAGGGCAACCACAGCTGGTGTGACTCTCTAAACTGTTCTAGGTTTCTACTGAATCATTGAGCTGAAAGATATATTCCTCTATAAATTACTTTAAAAAATTATTAGTAGCATTACAGCTTGAGCAGTGTGCCTCCAATTGAAGTTCCCCATCCATCACACAAGAATTTGGATCAATAGCAACATTGGAGTCAGGGGTCCTTCCTCTCTTCATTGAGTCTTTTCATCATCTCTTGATGGGGTGTTTATTTTCTTATCTCTTAAATGTTTTAGCTTCTGCTGATGATTGTAACTTCCTTAACTTCTGACTTGAGTGAGCTCCAACACCGCCTTCTACTTAACTAGGTAAACAATATCATATCTTGGTGAAAGTTCACCATTTAAGGCTTCATCAAATTTAACTACCAGTGGTAAGCAGGATCTACAACCATTAAATAAAATAAGCAGGGACTGAACTTCAGGTTCTTTTTCTACATAAGCACAATATTTAAGTTATCATTACTATTTTAATTGTTCTTCTCCAGCTCCTGTGAAACATAATCTTACACAAACTGTATTAAAATTTAAAAGTGAATTATGAAGAGTGAACCTAGAAAGAAAATACTTTTGTGAAACAGGTTCTAATCTGAAAACCACTATGGATTTGAAACTCGTACTTGCTAGTCTGAAAATAAATAATTACTATGCATCTAAATGAATATGCAGAAATTTTACTGAAAGGATGGGGTAACACCATCACCACAACACCTTAACTAAGAAGAAGACTGGATTCTGTGTGGGTTCATCTATTGCATTTTATTGGCTGCATCCTTGTCAAAGGAGTGAGAACCTTAATGCAACTCACTTCCTTCCTCCAACAAGGAATATTTATATTAATCACATTGACCTACATTCCAAGTGGAACAAAGCCTTAATCATGTTATTTTAATGATCCTCTACACAGCTTAAGGACATGATCTGACCTGTAGAAAATAATTATTTTCATATGGAACATTTTACAGGAAAGATCAGTCTGCTTTAGACTGGGACATTTTCAGATACTGCAACACTAGCAAGGACAAAAGTTCCTTACAAAGATATTTAAATATTTTCATAGTTAAAAATGAGAATAATCATGTGGAGGAATCTACATGACACTATACCCCAGAATATTCATTAAATCTCAGTTAAGTTAAATGAGGGAAAAAAAATCACCCTACCTTCTTCAATACTGTAGATTCCAAACATCTAAATGAGTATTAGATGTTTCTGGTATTCTATTATCTGGGTAAGATGGATGCATTCTGGATGTGTCAGGCCATCACTACAGTTATTTTATGAGATTCCTTACAGCCACAGTGCAGCCACAGGTTCAATGGCATTTATCACACTCCAGGATTAGAAATACATAGAGGTCAATCTGATAGACTTTGAAGTCCAGAGGAGAGATGGTATTTCCTCTGCTTTTTTGATAGGTTTTAATAACATTTAGGGATCTTTTGTCCATATCACTATAAATACCAGTTCAATTTCCTCACACTGCTTGTAACCTGGTGAAAACATCCTCCTGAATAGAAAGCCAAATTCATATATCAATGTCGAAAATGAAATATAGTCACAGCAATCATTGCCCATCAGTACACTACAAGAAGCTTCAAAAATTGCCCATGAAATAGCCGCTTGCCTAAAACATATAAATAAATCTTCTATATTTTAAAAGTCCAACTGAATGAAGTCCTGAACTGTTTGGAGCAGGACATGGGACTTCGGTGTATCTAAACCTAAAATATGGAAAGGAAATGCAGAAGGCAAGGGTCCTCCTATGTGAAACAAAATGAAAAGGTGTAACCTTCCACACACTTCTAACTTACAGTGTCAGGAAATACCATCTGTCTCTGACGTTTAAACATATATATGGAGCTAACAACACAAAGTGTAATACCTATAGTCCCTATCCTGAAATAGTTCCTCACAGTGTGTTTGCCAGAGGGATACCAAGGGCACTAGAAAGATCAGTTAAGAGTGTTCAAAAAAATATAGCAGAAATGCTTTTCAGAGACCCTTCCTTCAAAACACCCCAAAAAATCTCAAGCTTTCATGGATGAGAAGTTGGGTTTTTTTCAGTTTTCTTATACATAAAATCCTTCTATGGAAAAAAGGAGTTCACTACATTAGTAGAACTTTTTCCAGATTAATACTCTTATTATTCATATTTTTACTGCATAAAATGATGCCTCAGTTCGGCTCATAAGTAGAGGTTCAAGGGGTGAGTTCAGGAACTCAGACACCTACTTGTCCACAATTATCTCAGTCCTTGCTTGGCTTCAGGAAACCTCCAACTATCCCAAACGAATCTGCTTTAGAGGTACATCTTAATGGAATGGATGCAAGCTATACAGAGCCAGACTCAGGGCCAGTGTTTTATTTCTAGGCCATCTTTTATTTGATATTTTAGACATAGCTTAGCAAAATATTTTAGCATTTCATAATTATTATAATTAATGCATTTTTCTTTGTTTTTGTTTGTTTTAGGAAAGTTGTCAAACCTTCCTAAAATCAAACCAATCATCACTGCAACATGCAGAAAATGGTGTTCCTAATGAAAGTGTTCTTAAGGGTCAATCTGAGCAAATAATTATTGTAATTAAGGCAGGTGTGTAATAGCCATGGTCAGAGACACTTTTGCCTAGACCAGATTGCTAAGAGTCCCATCCAACCTGGCTTTGAATGCTTAGGGAGATGGGGCATTCACAACTTCTCTGGGCAACATGCTCCAGTGCCTCACCGCTCTCACAGTAAAAAACCTCTTGTGGACACCTAATTTAAGACTACCCTCTTCAAATTTAAAACCATTACTCCTTGTCCTATCACTTCGAGGCCTTGTGAAAATACACGTCCATCTTTCTTGAAGCTCCTGTTAAGTTCTGGGAAGTCACTAGAAGGTTCCCTCTAAGCCTTTGCTTCTCCAGTGTGAGCATCACCAACTCTCAGCTTATCTTTATAGGAGAGATGTTCCAGTTCTCTGATCATTTTCATGGTCCTTCTCTGGATACAATCACAATTAATAAAGAACTGCCATAGAAATCTTTAGTCTAAAGCAAGACATAGGAGTAAAAATTATAAAATTTCAGAAGTCTTTCCCAGTTCTACTATTCTTCAGGAAGATAAAATCATTTCCATTTGCCTCCATTACACCCCATGTGCTTTCCTTCTTTGTCTTTTTCACAATTGTCTGATGAGCAGAAAGAAAAAACACACAGTCTCCAAATCCTCATGTAAAGTGCTTCTCTACATTCTTTACATTCAGTACTGAATGTGCAAATTTAATAATATTAATTATGAAAGAGAAGAAGAAGTTCATTAAGAATCTGAATAATAGTAACAGTTTAGACTATTTGTTCATTCAAATCCATATGAAATTGGACTCTGGTCTTATATGAGCCAAGAGACTAGATGCCTTGCTCAGGATTCTGGAGACAAGGCTTAGAACCATTCATATTAGGAAAGAATACATAATCCATAAGGTTTTAAAGTGCAATTTATCCTTTAGGGAAAGTAAGAATTATATGAAAAACTGGGAAGGAAGAGACAAGAAATACTACGACTTTAACTTTTGCACAATTATTATAATTAGTTTGTAGGTTTGTAGGTTGATAGATAAGATAGCACTCTGCTTGCTTTGGCTGGGATAGAGTTAATTTTCTTCACACAAGCTTGCATGTTGCTATGCTTTGGATTGGTGACCAAAACAGTGTTGATGACACACTCATACTTTATTCATTTATTTATTACTTTATTTATTGCTAAGCAGTGCTCAGTTTCAAGGCCATTTTGCTTCTCACAACACCCCGCCAGCAAGGAGGCTGGCAGTGCATGAGAAGCAGGGAGAGGACACAGATGGGACAAATATCCCAACGGGACACCAAATGACATCATGCTGAGCAATAAAATCTGATGAAAGAAGAAGGAAGATGTTTGGAGCAATAAGGTTTCCTGGAGATAGCTGAACATCTACCTGCCTGCATGAGAAGTGGTGAATGAATTCTTTGCTTTGCTTTGCACATGTGTGCAGTTTGTGCATCACCTATTAAGCTGTCTTTACCTTGAGCCTCTTCCTTTCTCACTTTTACTTTTCCAGTTCTCTCCTTCATCCCAGCAGGGGAGAATGAATGAGGTGCTCTGTGGTGCCTAGCTTTCTACTAGGGTTAAACCACAAAAGCTATTTATATTCACTCACTAGTAAATAATTTCAGTCATTCAAAATTCTCCCTATACTGGTGAGCAGGACTTCAGAGAAACAGAGAAAATACACCAGTGTAAATAATATGCTTTAGAGGAAAAAAGGAGCTGTAGCCCTTTTCCACTAAATGCATTAAAAAAATAGGCAATTTGGGTAATTCTTCTGAAGACAAGTACCTAAATCTTTGATGTTTTTCCCCATATATATTTAGAAATCTAAATCCTGTCAAGTAGCATTTGTTATAGAAATGTAGAGATAAAAAAAAAAAGACTTGCATCCTTTGACTAGCATTGTGGGAAGTAAAGACAAGGTGTTAAGAAATGTGGAGTAAGCTCAACATGTAACTGACATGATTTTGACTTGTAGCATAATGGGAAACTACTGACATGTTTCAAATGGTATGGGGAGGGAGGTGGGCAGAATGACAGAGGAGAAAAATAATTTTGGCAGCAGCTTTTTGGGCTGCAAAATCAGGGAATATGTTTAAGTTAAAAAAATACCAAAAAATACATGCAGATATTTTGGAATAAAAGCAAGAATATGTATTTAAAAAGTGAATATATATCCATAGCCAGAAAAAAAAATGTTTAGGCTGCTATTGCACACAGATCATTCCTTTTCTCACTGACCAATATTGTCTTATTTCTTCTGAGTATTCTCAGGTCTGTCTGAGTGCATCTGTTATCTTCTGTACTATATTTAACTCATAAATATCATAAAACAGAGATTATGCATCTGTTTCCTGCTTATAGGGCTGTTTGCACTTTAAGATCCTGAGACAAGTTTGGGCTGGTTTAGTGTCATACTAATACTTATATTTGTCAAGAACAAATCAAGCCAAACGATTTTAAGTCTTGCTTCAACAAAATTTCTTGTTTAGTTGTTAGGAGGAAAAAAGAAAAATATAACTCATTGGTTTCATTTGACATTTTTTCATGGCATCTTCATAATTAGACTTTGAAAATTAGGTGGCACAACACTAAGATGACTGTACAACTCATTTAAAGCTTGTACTTTGAAAAGTAGTTAACTGTGCCTCAGGAAAATTAGCAGAATATTCCATGTGAAGTACAGTACATCTAGTAGGTTCAATTAAATAATTGTTTGAATTATTTAAATATACCATAAAAAGGGTGCATAGAAAATCCATTTACTTTCAGAGTTGGAAATTGTTGCAATTTCTAAGGACAAAAATAGAATTTAAAACGTCTTGACTAAATAGGAGCAATTATTTAAAACCTATAATCGTCAATAATTATTATTGACAAATAATCACTAATCAATCAATCAATCAATTAAATCCATTAAATACATAGGCAAGGTTCTGTGTTCAATCAAGAAATATCAAAATCACAACTGGAAAATGGGAAATAGCCAACTGCAGACAATGCTTAAAAAATATGATGAGTGATAAAGTGAACCAAGCCAACTGTGATCCTATTGTACAAAAGGTAAATTTCATTATTGTTTAAATCTTAAAGACTATCATATGTAGAACAGAAGGCTGTTAAACTTTCAGCTGAAATGTTAGTTTTAGTTTTTTAGGCCTGAAAAGTATGATTGTAGACAAAGGCATTTTTACCACATTTAGAAGTAGCAAGATTGTCTAAGAAGTGTATAAAGTTTGAATGCTTTTCTTCTGACTGAAATTAATTTTTTTCATCCAGGAAAGGATAAGACCAGAAATAATGTAATTATCTAGAAACTGGGACTTAGATAGTTAGAAGACCTTCTAAGAATAGGAAATGTTGTCTTTTACTTCAAATATTTATTTCTGCTGTTTTAAGGGGACAGTCATTAATTCCTCTGATGACGCTGAAAGAATGCTTTATGTCTCAGAAATAGTGGAAAAGAGACATTTGCAAACTTGTTTGTTGAGGGTTTTGTTTTATTTTACTAACTGTAAGCTCATCTTCAGAATTTAAAACAAAATAAAACAAATCTTTTGAATATCAACATTTTTGAATTTTGAATATGCAAATCTTAAATATAAAAAATGTTAAACTATTAGTTAATAACAAAGAGAGAAATTATTTAAAAAGCTATGATTACATCTCAAATATCTCAGCCTTTCCTGATATGAATGTCCACAGAATATCTAAGGTTGAAATGCCATTTGGCCCAACCCTCCCTTCTGGAATTTCACCAAGGATGGTGTTCCACAATCTCTGTGGGCAAGCTGCTTCAGTAACTGCTTGATTTCACAGTGAAGGGCATCACAGACCTGTTGTTACTCTATCTTGTGTTGCTGAATGCCATTGTCCCTTGAAGACGTTGTATGTTGACCTCTGGAGGGATTCCATTACCAGGTAGAATATGTTTTGTTTATTGTCTTGAATTAACCAGACAAAGTGCTCCACCAACCACGGATCTCTGAAAGGGCTGTCTATCTGCCAACCCTGTCTGTGTCCAGGGTGAGGCTTTCCATGATGTTCCAGTCTCTTAACCATCTTTGTGGACTTTTTCTGGATTTTTCCAGTACATCTGTATCTTTCTTGTGCTGGAGCACCCAAACTGGACACAGCACTCCAACCGTGACCTTGCCTGTGCTGAGCAGAAGTGAAGGATCACTTCCCTTGACTGGAAATGCTTTGCCTATTATGTCTCAGGATTCTGTTGGCCTTTTTTGACACAGGGGAGCATTATTGGCCCACTGTCAGGTTGCGGTTGAGCAGGAATCCATGGTCTTCTTCAGCAGAGCTGCTTTCCAGCCCTTCACCTTGTCCCTCTTGCACCAAGAGTGACACAGGAACAGGCGAGAGGCAGTATTGTAGAAAGAGTAAAGAAAGCTTTATTCAAGAGAACGACACAGTTTTTATAGAGTGATGCGATACATTCTATTTGATTAGTTATTTAACAAAAACACCCATCTCATACACCATCCTTGAGAAGAACAGAAAGATGAAGTAGAAAAACACCACCTGCAGAGTTTTTATACTTAACAAGTTATCACATCCTTACAACTCCCTAAAAATTCTCACAAGCCACTGTGAGAAACACTTTCTCTCTCTCTGTCCCATGGCATCCACATGACTCCCAGTGAGTCCCTAACATGTGCAAGTGCCTGAAGTAATTTCTCTCAAGGAGCAAATTTTTACCTTTCATTTAGTGGAACTTCAAGACATTCTCCTCAGTTTAGTTCTGCAGACTGTCCCCCTGATGTCAGCAAAACTCTCTAGTGCAACAGCTCCTTTTCCTAGTTTCATATCTGTAAAAACTTAGTACGCACACTGTCTCAGCACAGAGGCCATAAATGAGATGTGAAAGACCATTGGTCCTAGCGCTGACCACAGAGTACAGAATTGATGACTTGCCTCCAGTTGGACTCTACCATGGATCACAACCCTCTGGGCCAAGGTCATTGAGTCATTCTTTAATCCACCTCACCATGTATTTGTCTAACCTGTGTTTTTCCAGCTTACCTACAAAATATTATAGGAATTATCTCAAACACTTCACTAAGGATAAGCCTTATTTACAGTAAACAGTAGTGGACTCCCCTATATATATTCTATCCATGCTTTATTCCTCATGAATTAACCTTTCTCAATTTGAATTTTGTTGATTACACACACAGTATGAAATTAAATGAAAACTTGGTGTCAGTTTTCTCTTAAAAAATTAAAGGAATTTAATTTAGATTTTTGTACTGAATCAAGTATGAAGAGGATTCAAAATAAGTTATTGTCTTAATGACCTCACCTCTATGGTGTAATACTGTTCTACATTCAGGTCACCAAATACCAAATGTAACAGCATCAAGAGGAATGAGTGTATTGACTCACAGCAGAAAGCGGGGAATGTGTCATAAAATTTGTTCAATTTGTCAAAGTATTTAAGTAAGATTTAAGAGTGTTCTAATGAGTAAGTAATATGTTGAACTGGCACAGAGTCAGTACTGTCTCTTTTTGGTTTTTTCCCTTATTAAATATGCCCCAAAACACTTAATTCTTATGTGGAAATAAACCAGAAGGTGAATTTGTGAATAACAGAGGTTGCCCCCAAACTGAGAAACTATCTTTCTTTCAAGAAAGGATAAGAAGATCAGAAAGAATTGGAAGAACAAGGCTAAAAGTGATAGCAATAACAATGCATCATAATGAAAAAGAATAATTCTAAAGTGGGTTTTACCAGTAAAAGCCATATTAAATTTTAATATTAATTTCTATTTATGTCTGGAGAGTTTTCTACCATCAAAATGAAATATACTCTGTCAGATAAGTAATGGAAACAGACTCCCAACAGTTCAGCTTTAAAGAAGTTATCTAGCTAAAGGAAAATGTGTATAAAATCCAGGAAATTACAAAATTTAAGCTTCCAGGATTATAGTTTTAATGTACTAGCTATTCTTCAGTTCAACATAATATAAAATATAGGTAACAAGTAGTTTTGTTCATTGATGTTTTTAACTGGAACTATACCTTCAGGGGCAGCTGTACTACATGAGCATATGCTGCAGCTTCTATACAGAATAGAGTTCTTCCCAGTTTTGACATTCCAATCCAAAATAGAAGGTACATATTAAGTGGAAGAATCATGAATCTTAACAATTGAGAAAAAGAAAAAAAGCAAAACAAAATGGAAAACTAAGAAGGAACATGGGATTATAACAGAAATTACCTTGAAGACAAATTACAGTCCATTGAGGATGGTGAAGTATGAAAAACTACAGGATAAATGAGAAACAGTGAATCGATATGAAAGTTATATTAAAACTTAAAAAATATAAAAATCTGAAACAAGAAAAGCCTTCCATTTTATAAAATATAAAATCAAATGCCTTCTGCAATATTAGCATATATTAACTAGCACAAATCTTAATACTCACTACTTTCTCCTGTCTCAAAGTCTCTTGTGAATATTGCTAAAATTAACAGGTAGAAGAATGAGAAGAAATTTAACACAGTATAAATATTAGGATATTACTTTGTAAACATGGAATACAGGTCCATTGTGTCTTTCTGCATTTTGTGAGTGGATTTTTGTTTTGATTTATTTCCAACACTGGCAACAATGTAGTAAAGAAAAATTTTAAAAAAACAAAAATCCAAGTAAGGCAGAATCTGATGAAAATAAGTTTGTGTGGGAATATTTGGAACAACAATGAGTGACACAAAGCTTGGAACCTAACAAAATGGAACTAAAAATACTACATTAAATTGCTTCTGAACTGCAAAGAAATATTTTAAACGTAGGATTTTGGAGGTTTTTTAAATTTGGATTTTTTGGGTTTTTTAATGCTCTATTAGGAATGGTGCTCTGAAGTAACGAAACATGACTTCCTTTGTGAGGCTGCCTTGAAGATCAAATGGAAAACAGAGCTACTTAATTATATAAAAAATGAAAAAGGAAGATTGTGATTTTTACTTCTGGGTTCCTGCTGTCAGCTTATTCTGGCTAAAATAATGTATACTGGTAGTTTACTGGAACTCAAGTAAGTAATGTACTTAATAATCTAATCCAGTGATGTGAATTTCATTCTTTGTGAAATCCTAATTACACACTAAAAGATATTTATTACTTAGCAAAATTACAAAAATTACATTATTCTATGCTAGTAAATGTTAATAAACTGAACACAGCTGCTGGTATATGAAGTATTGTATAAAATACAATAAATAATTAAATTAAATATTAATAATATTAAATATAATATAACATTTTAAAGTATTTGGTTATATTTAAAAATTGTAATATGGTGAAGCTTTCCTAAAAACACACTCAGAATATGAGATCTTTAGTCTATCTGTCCAGTTCTAACTCATTAAATTATTCTAATTAGCTAACAAGCAAAACCAGGTAATTTTTTTAGCGGGGAGGGTTTCCAAAGGCTCTAGAATTCATTTATTGATCTCTAATGACTTAATATGTCTGGAAAAGAAAAAAAAAATGAGAGAGAAGCTCTAAATGTATTCCGTCTTAATACACCAATGGCAAGAAAGCAAAAAGGTTATAATGCAGTTTAGACTATTGACTACTAATTGGCTTTAGATATCAAGAAAGTAAGAGACATTGGCTTGGGTTTACAGGGCCAGCAAGGCCATTGTCTGTTAATGTCAAATATCTATCAGAGACTAAAATGTTATGGTTCATAGCTTAAATACTGTTATGAAGGCGTTTTAGTCATTATGGCAAAATTGTTTAAAAAAGCTATGGCCACTGTAGCCCTTCCCTCCCTGAAGGTGCCTCCTAAGGGGAACTTTGGACCGTGAGCTAAGCCACCTAAGGGAATTCAAAATAACACACTGTTGTTCAACCGTCTTAGATCTAGGAAGAAACAAAAAGGATGAGGGAGAAGAATGCATCAACAAGAAAGCCAAACACAGAGCTGTGCTGAGAATCATCTCTGGCTGAGCTTGGGGTTGGTGAGGCCCACCACGCTCATTTGGTGAGAGCACATTTGCACACACTTTCCCCCAGCCGAGGGGAGAGGAGGAGGTTTCGGGTGTGTGGTGTAACCTCTGGCCAGAGGTGCTCTGAGCACCCATCCTCCCTTATACAATCCAGTCCAGCTATGCAACCCCCAACCTTGGGAAGGCCACATCCACAGGACATTTATGGGAGAGGCGTGTGAAGATGTGTCACAATCTATCAAAAACCACCTAAGTTCTCCCGAGGTTTATTCCTGAAGCCTTGCACTGCAGGACTGC
Organism: Melozone crissalis; assembly: GCF_028551555.1. NCBI lineage: Eukaryota > Metazoa > Chordata > Aves > Passeriformes > Passerellidae > Melozone > Melozone crissalis. The sequence continues at coordinate 31,932,745 of NW_026535791.1, forward strand.
ACGTGCTGCAAAGTGATGCAACTGATCCAGAGTCTGCTGCAAGAGCCTGAGTCAAACTGCCCTCCCCACCAACACCCCCAAGGGAAGGTACCTGGACATTCCCACCTACAAAGGATATTAATCAATTGGATTCAAAGAATTCTTGGGGGACCAACACCACCAAGAAGATCAGCTGGTTAAATAAATAGAAAAACATTCTCAGTCACCATCTACTATGCACTAAGGTGCTTAAATTTGAATTTTAAAGAAGTTGCCATTTAAAGAAAGAATGAATAATGTATGTCTTTATATGGCTTTTTAGCCCCAAGAAACTTTTGTCTGAATTAAGAGTAGAAGTGCTGGAGCAGAAATTGAATACAGCAATTGTATAAATCAGTACCTTTTGCCTAGTAGAGGTCACAACAGAGAAGAGTACAGAAAAGATAACATATTCATGCAGAAGAAAAGACAATTGATACTCGGAAAAATGAGGTGATAAACAGCAAAAAAAAAAAGTAAACCCACTTAGGAATAATATAAATCATAAAATCATTATGTAGCTTTTCCAAACTCATATATGATACATAGAATAAAGCTAAAGATTTATTTAAGAAAACATGTCTGAGAAAGCAGTTACTATTATGCATTAGTTCCTGGATGAAGTTTAATACCATTGTTGTGGGGTCAGTTTTATATGTCTTCATTATTTAAACAATTCTCCCTGAAAAGATGAAAACCTAACACAATTCACTTTTTAAAAAATGAAACATAGGTGTTCATTCAGAAAAACTCTAGTCTAATTTTTAATAAATGTACTTTAAAAAAATATGACCAATTATATAGATGAATATTTGGAAAAATTTGCACATTTACCGGTGTGATTTATGCCATTGACACAAGAAAAGGAAAATTTTAATTTTCTAAAATAATACCAGATTTATAAATAAATTAAGTTGAAATTTACTAGTGAAAAAATAATGGAATATTTAGTACGTATAGAGTAGCTTTTAAGGCATTTCTATAGATGAGGTGGAACTGTTCGAAACAGCTAAAGTAAGAGTGTCGGATTTTGGTGCTGTCTAGATGGTCTGGGAAAAGCCCAAAGATGGCCTTGGGCCCCCGGGGTTCGAAAGGACGAGAGGAAGCTTCAGAATTGTTCTCGGTCTCGGTGTTTATTAATTGCTTATCTAAAAGATTTTCTCTTGGCCTGACAGAGTTCTGCTCAGCAGTCAGCCATGGGCACACACTGAGAGCCCCTGGGGCGGCCACCTATCTTTATACCCGGAGTTACGTATACAATATTTATCATTTTTCTCCAATACCCTCTACCCTTATTAACCAGTGTTCCTCTAGTAAGGTCCAATCCTGGAGTGCCAACTCCACCACAGAAGATGGAGGCCTAGAGGAAGAAGAAGAAGGAGAAGGGCACGCCCCAATTCCTCCATCTTACCTCTCTAGACCCCCCTGTACAGGGATCTTAAACCCTGTATCTCACACTCCAATTAACTTGTCCCTTCACCATTCACCCCAGTGAAATCCTCCCGTCCTCATACTGATGTCATCTCCCATGTGGGATCAAAGTCCAGCCACCAGACATTTCTGGCAACATTCCAGGACTCCCGAGCCCCCCAGTTCTGAGAGACTGAGATCCCACATAAGAGAATATATTTAATTCAAGTTAAATTCTTCATTGGGTAAAACTAGCAGAACTAGCAGTCTAACACCCTGATGCATAGCTTTGTGATAGTGAGACTACAAACTTCTTTAATCTTCACATAGAATCTGCTCTGAAGAAAATGCTCTAAATAATATCTTAAAGGTTTACTTTCTCTGCTTTATTAATTTTCTTAGTTAATTCTTGCTATCAGTAATTTACCTCCAGTAAAAACAACAGTGTACTTTGAAAAGCCTATTTGTGTGTTCCAGCACTGCTGTGGATGCTGATGGCCAGGCCTGACCTGACACCACCAATCTCCAATCAGTCCTGGGCAACACCAAGGCCCCTTCGTGGCTACCCTTTGTTTTTCCAGTGTTTTAAAACTTGCCTTCTGGTATTTTCTTTCATGAATTATTGAGGCAGTAATGCTCTCTCTCACCAGTCCCACCACCAGCTGTACCTGTGATTTTCCTACCTTGAAGAAGGCTTTCTCACTGCTCGCTCAGCAGCCCAGGTCCCCATAATGTATCTGCACAGTATCAGAGCTGGGCCTGGTGCGGCCATGTTAATAGCAAATCGATCTTTGGTGTTTTTTTCTTTTCTTCTTTTTTTTTCCTTTTTCCTTAACTAGATGTTCAAGTTTGGGCTCTTCTATGGGCTCTTTGCAGTAAAATAGAAAGATATTCAGAGTATGGCTCACCTCATGATTACTTATATCTAACTTAGAGTAAGAAAAGTGCTGTCCGGTAGCCCTTATTCCGCAAATGTTGACTACCCAAACACAGTTGACAACATTTCATCAGATGATTTGTATGTCTGAGAAAATAGAGTGAAAAGGTTGGAGACCATCAAACAGCCACTCTCAGAATAGATGTCACACCTGTAAACGGGATAGAGATCCTCATTAAAGAGAGATGAGAGGTGTTAGCATGTCAGCCAAAGGACCTAGTAAGGGATCCCAGTAAGGGATCCCAAAGGATTCCAGTAAAGGGGGAATATTATTTAGGTAGGGATAAGAGGGAGAGAGTTGTGTGGTGAAGTGGAAGAGTGCTCATGGAATCATGGGAAGGGTGCGCCACCATTTCCAGTTAATCCTGTCACCTTGATAGCCATTAGTCATGAGCTATTAGCCATTAGCCATCGATAGCCATTAGCAAGGGGTGAACACATGTCCTTACTCTGTACTTAAGAATTTGAAATAAACTCACAATATTTTTTAAGAAGCCCTGAGCCAACAATGCAGTAGTGTTCCATGTAGCAGTATTCCATAAAGATGAATAGGACATGCATCCTAACAGACTGTTTTTTGAGCAGAAATGAATTCAAACATATATTTAAGTGGTACATGACTGGATTCCCTTAACATTCTTTAGCCATTCATAAAAATGCAATGCAGTTGATTAAATTAAAATATGTATATATTAATTTTTTTAATGGAAAGAAGTAATACTGAAAGTGCAGCATCAGTTTCATGGCAAACAATGGCACTCTACAGTCATTTCAGTGAAAACAAAATACATGTTTTTTTATTACTAATTATTGCAACACTAATTAAACATTAATTTGAAAATTTTCTATAAGGTCATCTAGCCAAGAAGGTCACAATATTCCTTCTATTAAAAACTGCTGAAATATAAATTAATGTTTTAAATAATTCTGACTTGCTTATAAGAAAAAAATATTTAAAATTTAATAAACTGACCTACTTTTATTTCTGTAAGTGAAACCAGCATCTGTACAGTTAGGTAAATATATCTATCTCTTATTTTTATGGATGTCTCCTTCAATTTCTTATTATTCTACCTTTTCCTTCACTGGGTTTTATGGTTTTCTGATAATAATTCTACAGAAGTGTATGACAAGCCTCATACATAAAAGTCTGAACAACTTTAGGACTTCTGAATCAACACTTTCTGCTATTTTATCCATTAGCTCAATGCATATCTTTCCATCTCTACTGTGCTAGTATTGAATATTGAATTGCTAATCACACTGCTGGGAATTATTGTTTCTCTGATAATTTATTAATATTAGGTTTATCTCAAGAGACTCATATCACAGAATCAAGGGTACATTATATATCTATACACAGACACAAAAAAGCATATAAATTCTCTAGCTGTTTTCCCCTCTATATCATTTAATTTTAATCTTCATTTGAGATAATGAGATACACTCACAACAAAATTCTTAGGAATATAGCTGTAGGCCTAACAGTGTTGTTATAAAATGTACTCTTTTTTTTCTTTTATATAATAAATTCAAGATTTAATTCCAACTTAAAAAAAAAAAAGAGAGAGAAATGGGGGCTTTGTTTCTTTCTTTGTGGCGCTTTTGGAGTTCTTTAAATTTGACATATTCCGTAAAGATGCTAAGCATTCCTTAAGAATGTGCAACATGTGGCTTCAGTAAAGACTTTAATGTTAATTTCTGCAGTATTTATAAACAGTATTGATTTTCTAAAGTTTGAATGGAATATCCGTCTTCTTTCTTATAATATCAGTATCAAATAAATTAGAAAATTTTCAGAAACAGCCAAGTCATCTTAAAGGGGATGACAAACCAATCCAAGAAAGGGATCCAACCATCTACAAAACGTGAAGTCAGAAACCAGCTACAAAAGTGGGCCCAAAGCAAGAACACTAAGATCACAGACAATCTCATTTTAAAGATGATCTGTCACAGAATGGAGCCAGTGAAGTGTCCCCAAGGAGAGTCCAACATCTGCGGATAATTTGTGTGGAGAATCCAGCCTGTTTAGGAAAAGAAACCTACATGCAGAATGGGAAGTTCTGGGAGAGAGAGATGCATAAATTTTGCATAAAATAAGTCCTCTTTATATAATAGAGACACAAGAGTGCATAGGATACAACTCCTTTGAGCAGTCGATAGATAAAAATTTATAATTTTCAGCAGAAATTAATTTCAAAATTAATTAATTTTGAAATAATGAAATTATTAATTTCTCATGATTTTTTAATAGCGCAAAATAGATGATTATATTTTCTGGTCTTGCAGTCTAATTTTAGTTTTCCAGGCTGTTTTATACCCTTTTAGATCATATCCTGCTGTTCCAGTTTCCTGGTTTTGCACTAATTCATAGCCTTTTGTCATGTGGAATGCTCACAGATAGATTTGCATGAGAGCTGATAAAAGACCTCCTGTGTATTCCATCCGTGTCCGTGTCCCATTTGCAGCCAATGCCTGTCCTTCCTTGTGGTGAGGAAGAGAGACTCTACCCCTTCCCATATAACATTTTCTTTTGTTTTGTTAAGATTATTTAGCTCACTTGTCTCTGAAGTATTAAACCAAGTAATGATAAACCTAAAACCTTCCAAGACAGAACTGAGAAGGTTAATACATATTCTTTGATTTATATGACTCCAAATATGCCCAAATCCTTGTACCAAAGCCCAGGCTAAATTTGGTTGAGTTCCCTAATTCTCAATTAGTTGAGACAAAATTGTACATGCATAAGATGAAAGCAGAAGCTTCCCCCATCCACTACAGATCAAGATGGTGACCATTATTGTGATCAATGGGCACCTGAATTGCCGCAATTGTGTCTTGTCACTGGATCCACAGGTAGTAATATCTTTCCTCTCTGTTATGTACTCTTATCATTTATTTCTCTCTGTTTAATTTCTCTATATATTTTCTTAAGTGATATTCTCATACTTTTGTACTGTCATATTACCATAGATAATAACCAAAATTATTATAGACCTCCTTTCCATTGCAACTAAATTGTCCTAAAATATACATGTATGAAAATATACACTGGTCATTCAGTGTCATTTCACTCTTATATATTATTATATTATATTAAGAAAAAACCTCAGTTACCATACCTCAGGAGTAGGTCATAGTATTAAATTGGATGCTCCATCTTGGAAGTGTTTAAGGACAGGTTGGATGGAGCTCTGAGCAATCTGGTCTAGTGGAAGGTGTCCCACTCCATCGCAAGAGGGCTGGAACTAGATGAGCCCTTCCAATCTGAATAATTATATGATTCAGTGCCACTGGTTTCTAGATACCCAGGCTGTGGTTCAAAGAGGCCAGCTGCACTTCTCAAGGATGCTTTTAGATCCAAGGTCTGATTCCCCACCTCACAACTTCTAGTCTGCTATGGCAATTTCTCTATCACTATTTTTCTGCAGACATTTTCTTTTCTGTCCCAATTTTCATTGCCATTCTGGCTGTCCACATAAAAAAACATATGAAATGTACTTGATAAAAATACCAAACTTCTATGAAAATTTATGAAATTATACTGTTACAATTTTCTTACTGTGTAAGTAGTGTAGTCATACAGACAAAACATCAATTAGGAAATGTCCATCACAGCAAGGATTAAAATGACCAAATTCACGAGGCTTAATCTTGAAAGAAATTTCCATGTGTTGAGAAAATTTTTCCATGCCAATTAATTTATTTCGTTTTATGACTGTAAATCCAGGAGTCTATATATGAGTCAATAAACACGTGGTTTCATTTCAAAACAGGCCTATTAGCTAACATTTTTCTGTAAACAACATAAGGAATGCTATCAATGTCATGAAGAATAGTAAAAACTTTGAGAATATTCCTTGAAACATTCCTGCAGATTTACATCACAAGTGCATATGCCAACTTAAATACTTCTGCAATCCCTGGGTAAGATTTTCAAAGGCACAAATAGTGTTTATTACACTCTATTATCTTGCTTTGACAACTCAATAACTTCAAATGGCAAAACTTTCTGCTACTGAAATAAATTAATTTGCTAACTTTAAAATCCTATTTGTTAACTAGTAAGTGGTGATATTCTTTTCTTCATAATTTCTGTTGCAACAGCAACTACCTTAAACTACCCACTTTCTACTTACGTTAACTAACTTTTCTTTTTTGCTTTTTCCTTTGTTTTTAGATCTGTTTCTGGGAGGCTGTGTTTTATTGAGTGCATCCTTGGACAAGATGTTGTCAAAGGAACATAACATGCATTTGGAATTAAGCTTTCTTTTTTCAGATTGCTTATTTTATTTTTTTTGTTTTCCTATGCAAATTCTAGCCAGACCCTTAATATGAAATATATTTACTGTAATCTGTATTTGTAAACCTTTAAAGATTGTTGGAAAAAATAAAACAGACTTAATGAAGTAGTTTAAAAACTCACACAAACTTAAACACTTATTTCACAAGTAAATTAAAATGATCACTCACAGAATATGCATATTAGAGGTTGAAATCTAAATACTAGTAATTTAAAACCCAAGTACTAAGTTCTTTAATATTTAAAAATGCTTCATCATGATAGAATTATAGTCTTCATGATTTTTTCGTCTGAAATAGACATACACACAAAAACCCTGATCCAAGACACTTGTGAAAATAAACAATGATATGAAGATATTTGCTTGCTGTTGAAACAAGCAACAAGCAACTTGTTTTGAATGAACATAATGTATAAGGTCTGTTAGGGTTTAATTTTATGAGAGGAAAAGTATTCTCAAATAATGATGTCTTGTAACCAGTCCCTCTGCAATATACTTTTATGACTTTTACAACATAAAGATGAGCCTTTAGTAAATAAAAAGACAGCCTTAAGCACAAGTGTACTTTTGGACATTTCTTTAGCCAGTTAAGCTAATGAAAGCTGTAGGTAGTAAGTAATGGATTTAGCATCCTGAATGGCTAGCAGAAACCTACTTTGGATTTCATCTATTACTGATAACTATAATTAAATGAAATTTTCTAATTAACTGAACATTCACACACACACTTTAGATGGTTGAGGGGGTGTTGTATATTTGTTACTATGACTTAGCTTTGCATAAAATTAGATCTTGTGTTGGGGCTGGAAGAACCAATATACAAATGTTACGAATAAAAAAACTGTGATGAGAAGCAGCAAAGGCAAATACTTCTTCTATTAGCCATAGTCATGAAATTATTTGAGCTAGAAAAATGGTGCTGGAACAGATGTTCTCATTCAGAAAAGAGTTCTTGAAGCTCAGAGAAATAAATTAGCCTATTCACTTGTTCTATACACTGAAAAATAACCATTTAGCAAACTCTTCCCCTCCCACCCTTCATCCCTGCCTCCCATTCCAAATACCTACAACACAAGTTTCAATTTTAATGAATAAATTGTAGCTTTCAGTAAGGCTTGAATCACAGTATCAGCCTACTTAAATTTAACACTACTGCTTTTGAGAACCAAGAAACCTTTACCAGAGACAAGATGGACGGCTGAGGAGAGCATAATGTATTATGCACTGTAGCAGAAGGTGAACTTCTAAAGATAAGGACAAAAAGCAGAAGCAGTTGTGGTTTGAAGGAGAAAGGGTGACAGTATTTTTCTCGCTGCCAGTGTATGTCTTCTATATCACTCCCACTGAGTATGTTCACAGAAAATAGTTGCTCCTCCAGATGTAGAAATAAATATTAGATAGGAAATGTCTTGATGATTAAAATAAAAATCAAAGATTTGTAAAGCTTGTAATAAAAGTATGCTGAGTAGTCATACACATTCAAGATTAGGCTCAGTCATAACAAGAAAGTGTCAGTTCTTATCTCATTGAGGATTCCTACTATTAAAACAAACATTTTTTTGGTACATCCTGCTAGCAGAGATGAAATTAGTGAAGCTTAGAATACAATTTCGAAGAATCAGTAATTTCCACAGTTGCTTTTACATCCTTTTTGAAGGCCAGTACTAGAGAGTGCCCTAAACAGGATGTTAGATATACTGATGGTGAAACAAATACCAACCATAAAGCCACATACATAGGAAAAGTCACAAATCATTATTATATCTTATCACAACACCTAGTATTAATTGAATTAATAAGAATTATAACAACAAAATATTGTGTATTTCTACTCGACGTTCCACAGGCTGCTGCTAGCTTGTTTTTCCCTCTCAGAGAATGATTTCCTCATTGGACCTGGGTGTCAAACAATTTTGATAAAATTTTCAAGCTTGTATTCTAAGCTTTTTTTCTGGTAAATACCATGCCTTTGTAATGGCAACCAGACTAGGAATGTCCCTTTCTCTAGGGCTTGTAATTGATCATGGTGACTGAAATCTAAGCAATATATTTGAAGGTAACTGTTCCATCATGATGGCTTCATTCTGTTTATCCATGGCAGAAAAGATTAATTTATGGCACCAAAATGTCTTCAGAGGACTTTTTTTATTCAATATTGTTTTGCTGAAAAGGGAGTAAAATGAAGTGCAAGATAGAGGCCACAAAACTAGGAATATTAAAAAACATACAACTTACTTCATTTTATATTTGTCTGAAACTGTAATAGACAGTCTCTGGTTTTACATATCAGGATGCAGATGAATATCAGTGTAGTGAGTAACAGAGATATAATACACAAACAGCTCAATAGACTGAATTATAAATCAGAATATTTTATTTTAAAATAAAAATGTCTGCATTTGAGAGTTAAACTTGACTGAAGACCGAAGACTGTAAATATATTGCTTTTGCATCTACAGTATGATAATATCTTTAGGAATACTTTTTGTGATTAATGTAATCCAATTTTTCATTTATTACATGCTCCTTTCATTTGCTTACATTAGAGAGTATACTTTAACAGACAATTACTATCATTTTGTATCAATCAAAACCCCCAAATACCACAAACAAACAAATAAAGAATGCTTTTTGTACATTTCTTAGGGTTCATACTGTACAAGTATCCATATTAAACAGCAGTTTCTTAGCTGTGGTTAAAATAGAGGAAAATTGTAGAAGTGTACATATGGAATAATACATGTATTGAATTACTGAAAAATAAGGAAAAAAACCCACACAGAATTAGTCTTAGGAAGGTTTGAAATAGCATAGCATTTGCAGAGAGAGTAAACATGACAAACGTAAGCAAATTTAATGGGATGATGTTATAAGTAAGTCGGACCTTGATGACAATAGTTCCCATGCTGGGAGCAAAGAAAATCAGTCACCTTTGAGAAAAAGGGGACTAGATTATCATCCTGGGTGACCTTGAACAGAATTTAATGACTTTTATTAGAAGAAAGATGAGCATGATTTTTTAGGACACCTCTGTATAGTAAAATAAAAGTGTGATCAAGAGTTAGCAAAATTTTCCTGACTTCTACATCTTTCAACTTCAGCAATAAATACATTAATATTTATGAACATACTGTGAAAAAACAAATACTTCAGGATTAAGGTTTTTTCTTCAGATTTTTCAATAAACTTTCCATCACCTAGATATCACCTGTGTCATGCAGTATATACAATGCATCTATACACAATGAATATATGTAATGTTCTGTAAGGCTCCTCATATATTATATGGTAGATGTGCACTTTATATATTGCTACATCATGGCCATTTCATTGACAAAGAAACAAGTTATTTGGATCTTGTGTGTTCCATAACTTATTTCCATATATGTATTCTACATGATAACATGGATACAGTTTATTATATAAACCATATATATGCTTTATATATAGTGCCTCTCTCTCTTATATATATATAGTATAGTGGCCTGTACTTTCCTATTTTCTTTCTTTATGAAAAGTAATTAGAATTGAGAAGTCCAAACATAAAATAAAGATCAACATCATGGATCTTAAAAATTAATTTAGCATGCCACTTAGGTAAACTCTTACAAACTGCTGATGAGACAAATGATCAGATAAATAACAAAAAAATGTATAAATTATTAACCGGAGGGCTGGAATCCATCTCATTGCACTTGTCTTCCTTCTTCTCCAAATTGCTTCTCAAAACAGTAACACCACTAAGTGGCTTGAGTAAATTGAGAATGCATTGCATTTGATTATTTCAAATTTTTCTTAAAAATAAAAAAAAAAGAACTCTAAACATCTTAACATGGTTTAGTTAGAGAGGATGAGATGATTTTTTTTTTTGCAAACCCAGATATCCTTCAAGCCAGTCAACACTAGGTGTTAGTGGATTTACATGGCAAGATTTTGGTAGCAGGGGAGCCACAGGCCACAGGCATGGCACCTGTAATTAGTTGTCAGAAGCTGTTCTCATGCCCAAAAGACCCAGTTCCAGCCAGCTCCGAGATGGACCCCAGAAAAATGAAACAATCAGAAATTTTGGTGGCACCTCTACGACAACATATTCAAAAAAAGGGTAAAAACTGCCCTGAAACAGCAGATGGGAGAGAGGAATGAGAAAAATCGAGAGAAGTAACCCTGCAGATACCAGGGTCATTGAAGAAGGAAGGGGAGGAGGTGCTCCAAGTGCCAGAGCAGAGGTTCCCCAGCGGCCCATGGAGAAGACAATGCTTATGCAGATTGTTCCCCTGCACACCATGGAGATCTACAGTGCAGCAGAGACACTGGCAGTGAGTTTAGCCCAGGAACAAGGAAAGAGTCAGGGGAAAGTGCTTTAAGTTTTGTTCTTATTTCTCATTATTCCATTCTGATTTGTTTGGCAATAAACTAAATTAATTTCCCCAAGCTGAGTTTGGTTTTGTCTGTGATGGCAGCTGTTGAGTGATCTCCCTGTCCTTATCCCAATTCATGAACCTTTCACTGTAATTACTCTTCCCTGTTCAGTTAGGGAAAGGGAATGGGATAGCAGCTTGCACACCTGACAGTCAGCCAAGGTCAACCTCTGCTTTGTATTTTCCTTTAATGTAGAGCAAAATGGATATAGAGGTTCTTGCTTTCAAGGAAAAAATGAATTAAATTAACAAATTTAAATGCATTAGTGAAATGAAGAAGCCTTTTGTATTGCTATATTCTTTAATCTGTGTTTTAAATGAGAAACAGTTGTAAGTTAATTCCAAATATATTCTTTCAGTATTCAAAAGAAATGTTATATTCTACTACTGAATCATGGAGGCTTTAAGGGATTTTACACAAGAATCATTTTATTGTTGCCACAATAAAAATTTAATATCACAGTTAAAAATTTAATAGCCCCTCTGGCTATGTACATTTTATTCACATTTGAAAATAAAGTAACTCTTCTGCCATCCTATCAGAGCTTTGTAAGAAAAATCAATTTTTCTTTTAATCAATGTATTTTTGTTTAATATTTATTACTTTAATTAGGGCCATTAATAGTAAATATTTATAGAAAAATTAAATTCCATTGACCTTATATTCAACATGACACATGTAGTTAATGCATGTACAATAGAATGGAGTCAGAACCTTCAGAAATATTTTGTTGCTTGTTTTCTGTTGATGGTCTGAAGAATTAAATGCTGGTATGTGAAGTGTTTAATCTGAAACCATAGAAGAATGAATGGGATTTCTTTGCTCAGATGATTTGCATCAAAAAACTCAAAGCCACTGTCAGTATGCTAATCTAAAAGTCTCCACACTAGCAAACCAAACAAGGACTCTATTCAGGCACAGGAAGATACTTTTCCATGGTGTTTGGCTCTCTCTAGTCCTTTTCTAGACAGGGCTTGGGAACAATTAAAGAGGTAGCATTCACTCTATCAAATTGCACAAATAGGATCGTCCTGCTCTTAAGGGAATAAGGTCAATCACAAAGCTGTAAACTATGGCATACTTCCTGTCCTTAGGGAAAGAACCTGACTAGGATTTATTTATATCATAGTTTTATTCCAGATGATGCAATTTCCAGTACATTAATTACTACTGTCTCTGTGTAATGTTTACATTACAACATTTTCGTAACAACCTTTGTAACACATTACAGCAATTAATTTGAAAATAGTTTCCTGGGAAAATCAGCCAGTCAAAGGAGTCTAGAGACCTCTTCAGTTGACAGACATGACTTCTTCAAATTGAGGCAACATGAAAAATTCTCTAGACTCTTTGAATATATTGATTACCTTTTCTTACACTATTACAATTCCTCATTTACATACTCCTACCCGCCCATTCAGTAGCTGAATCCCATCCAAAAGGCTGAAGTGTAAAGGTACCTTTCAGGATATATCAGTCTGTAGTACTGAGATTAGTGTTTATGAGTATTCATCCCACTACAGTTTACTCAAACTAATTTCCACTTCTAATCTCCACAGTTATCATGACGGAGTCCGTTATAGACCATCCAACGAGAAAGACAATATTCTATAATTACAACTCCTCAAACATTGTGATGTTATTCAGGAAGATTCTGGAGTGAAGCACATGGAAAGCTATTTGTTATGTTATGTATAGTTATGTATACATAACTAAGTTATGTATAAAATTATTCATAACTAAGTTATGTACAAAATTATTCACTTACTAACAAATGTTATTTTCTAGAGTACTCTGGCCTGGAAAAGCAAATAAGCACATATGGAAGGAAGAAGCATGCAGGTAACCAATGAGGTGTGGGAAAGACATTCCGTGCTGTCCTTGTGAGCTAGCAGGGCCTCCTGAAGATAAGGAGAAGCCCTATATCTCTCCTGAAGGAACACCAAGGTCATTACCATGGAGACCAGAAGAAGGAGAGAAAGTTGGGAGATGAGAACTCTCACTGGCTCGCAGAGCGACATGGCTCCCTGGCCACCTGCTGGGAAATTTCTTTCTCTTTTATGGCCAATGGGCACTGTATATGTGTTAGATAGGTGTCAATATCTGGAAGAACTATAAAAGCTACGTATTTTAATAAACTTCTCTCTTGCAGCCTTCTGATGGAGTTGTGTATTATTGTACTGTGTCATGCTCTATAGTGACAATAAGGTCTAGGTGAACTGGAGGCTGACTGACAGAAAGACATTTTTAACTCCAAAGAAAGGTATAGCTAATGAATGATATCTTGTAAAATGTTCAGAAATTGGTGCAGTTCTGGAGGAAGCTGAAGAAATCAAATATTGAAATTGCTTCATTCATGTCAAATCCTCCTCTTCCTACTGATGGGAAAAGAATCAGTTTTGAGGCCTATGAGATATACGTGAAATATACTGCATCACATTGTTTAGAGAACAAGCAGGAAAGTGCCACATAAAACTGTAAAACTGACTGACTGCAACACTTAGGGACAAAGTGTGGCTAAAAGGATTTGCATCATGTGTTTATACACTTAAGATTTTTCAGTCACATAGCTCTGTATGTCTAAATCCTATGGATTCTGAACAATTCAGCATTTCATCCTCCTCTTTTTTTCATATAGACCAGGAATGAAAATTTTGCCCAATGAATTACCTATTACAAGAATTGCAAAACCAGTAAAAACTTGCTGTCCCAAAAGGCAAGGTCTTAACATATAAATACATGGGAGCCAATACCTTAATAGGCATTACTGTCTCTGGCAATATAATTTATGGATGAATTTTGGTTTCACAGGGATCCCAGCTGTTATTCTGGGACTGTGGGGGTTTTGCATTTTGTCTTTTTTTTAAAACTAATTTGTGGCATGAGAGAATGATCTGACCAACAAAAGAAATAAACTTTCCAGTCTCTCAGATATCATCTGGACTTGGCAGCAATACAGTAATATTACTTTGAGGTCTGTAATTACTAATATGTTTGAAAAGGTAGGAAATAAGACTTTTCTCTCTAAAGATCAAATGTTTACACTGGAAAGAAAAAACAATAACAGTAATAAAATATTGCTTGACTGAAATGAAAAATATAAAAAGAAACAGAAGAACTTCTTGAGAGACTTCTCAATTATTTCTTAATTTCATGGTATGAAATAGGAGTCTTACAAAAAAAAATCCAACAATTTTGTGAAAAACATACACGTAATTCAATTAAAGAAAGTGCTAAACTTGGGGTTTTTTTGACACTCTACCTTCATACTTCAAAGTTGTGACAAAAAGTATCAGCTCTAAGTTATGTGGAAATAGCTTATTAAAAAGAGTTCTAAGACACTGATATTCTGCACATAAAGTAATTTTATAAGTTTTATCTGAATCAGAAGGAACAATTGCTTTAAAATACTTAATTAAACTTAAAATATTAAGTATTAAAAAAATGCAACTTCTGCACTTCTGTATATGCTTCTGTTTCTTCATCCAAACTTTTAACCAATTACTTTTTGAATATTGACGGACTTCTATCTTTTCTATTCTGCCATGAAACTATAATAGTCAAAGAAGAAAGTCTTTAGCTCTGTCTTTATTCAAGACATTGTGTTGTCTGGAGATGAGGTACCAAAGAAATTGTCTCAGTTTAAAAAAGTCAAAACAGTAAGACATAATAGCTGCATAAGTGAACTCTCTACATCCAGAATGACCTGCATCTGGTTGTCAAGTGCTAATTCCTTCTGCCTCAACATTTGTCCTCCTACCGATACTTGTTCTTTCTTTCAATGTGTTTGTGTTATTATAGGCTGGCTGGCTCTCAGGACACTGTTTGCATCATATTTATTTTCAGAATTGGTTATATGGAAATCAATGCATATAAATCATCATTCAATACACTATTTTGTTATAAATACCAACAATGTTATTTCAGCAGACTTGTTTGTTAGCTCCAAAAAATATATTGCTTTTTGCTTGTTAAAGGTGAGGAACTGTAGGCTTTGGGTACTGAGGTCAAATTTTGCTTCCAGTTAGAAAGGTCTAATAAGATTGAAGGCTGTCGTGTAAAGTCTATGTTACACAATGCTGACTTCAAGTAAAACCAGGTTGTTCATGTTCCCTGAGTATTTAAACCCTGGCCTATCTTCTGAGAATTATAAAAAGTGTAAATTAACACCGGTAATGGTGGGAACCTTAGTCTAGCAGAAAAGTTATGAAATATCTTGCATAAGTACTGTGGCCTATGAGTAAACCATGACAACATAGGCCCACTGACTTTAACCACATAAAGTGAGCTTCATGTTGGGAAAAGAATATTACAAAAATCTCAGCAGAAGCATTTTGACATGCTTTTTCCTCGCCAGTAAATGACAGTTTTTTATCTATCTGATTGTTACTTCTATGCAGATAAAATGTCAATAATATAGTAACATAAATTATAGGTTGTTTAACTATTTACCAATCCTTATCTGAAAATTAAGTTATATATCAATAATAAAAGTCATATTACAACTTATTAGCATGAGGAAAAAATAAACCTCTTGGCATCTTGGTAAAGTAAGATTTCATGATTTCAAGAACTGAAAGAGACCATAACATGAAAGATGACATGTTCAAAACTAATCTTTCAGGAGACATTTTGGAGTATGAAAATTTGGACTATATGAATAAGATTAGGTTAAAGCCACATATTTTATTTTATGGACAATATTGTGAAGACAATCCATATAACATCTGTAAAACCTAGCACAATTCTGAATTCTCCCATATCCTTTAAAATGTCTTGCACTCACTCACCTCTAAACTGAAGTGGAAAGAATAAACCAGAGCTGTAGCCTTGAGTTAGAAAACTCTTTAAAATATTTAGATGTTTGAAACAATGCTCAAGTATTAAATGATGAGAAAATAAGATAGAAGATCTCACTAGTAAAAATAATAAATGCTGGCATTACTACAGAAAGTGGTTTAAATTATCATGCTTCACCTTTCCCAGAGTTCTGTTACAGCTGTAATATCATTTAAGTAGGTGTCAGATGTCAGTGAAGAAACAGAAAATTAAACCTGCTCAGTCTGATTCATAACAGTCAGGTAAGGTTACTTTAAGCGATGCCAGTGAAGGTTCCAATTAATCTAACACTGCACGGGTGCACATTATCAGCACTCACACAACCAGTTACAGCTGACACACAGCTGCTTCTTATAGTCTGTTTCCTATCATGTCTCTTTTACAGCATGCTTGCAGCATGCTTACACTTCAAATATTGCTGTAGATTTTGCATAATAATAATATGAAAAATTTCCAAACTCTAAAGGATCCTGCCTTTATTAGATTTTCTCTTTGTCATCTACAGTGTGGGATGCTTCAGTGAGATACTTAATTCAGAAAAACATGTTCTAGTGTAAAATAGTAAATTGAAGTAAATGAAATAATTTATTATGATTATCGAGAATTCAATAGGTGTTCCTTGATGTGCATTAGAAAAAAATGCACATCATTTGCACAAAAATGCACACACAAAAAATCCAAGCTCTTAGTCACCACAGTCATTTTAATCAACGAAACTAATCTTCTCACTAGAACTGCTTTCTCTATTTGCTTGATCCAATGCTTATTTTAGACAAAGTTCCTGGTGTCCTTAATGATGAAATGCTATATTCTTTCCTGGGTCAACATCAATTTAAAATGTCAGTACATAAAGGAAACTATGTGAAGGAAACTATGTGAAGAAACTGTACTTCTGTACTGTTCTGAAACTACTTCTTACTCTGGTGCTCATATGATATTGGCAGAATAATGATTGGGAAATAAAGCCACACTAACATATCAGCTTAATATGTTCTGAGTACAGAGGGCTGTACCCTCAGTATTAACAAAATAATGAAACAGTCATAAGAGTGGTCACTGTTAAAGGAAGCTGATTTCTGTAACCTTAATGCTCAAGGGATTTCTTCTCTTCCACTTCCTTGCTGCTGTTCCTGTTTGCAGGTCCATCCAGTAGCAAGGTAGAACATGCATGCCAAAGATCCAGCTATACACACTCACAGTATACACACAGCACTTGTGTAGATTATGTGTGCACAATACCCCCAGTTCCACCCTTCCAGCTGAGCAGGATGCAAGCTCATGAGTCGACTTAAACATGTTCTTTGATTTCCTAAATTCATTTCCAAATTTTTGGGATGCTCAAAATCTTCTACCAGACCATAGTAATCCAAGCCTAGACTCTGTTTATACAGGCTCCAGATTGAACCTCAAGTCTTTCCAGACTATTTCTTCCTCCTACTTTACCAGCTGATGTAGGTTGATGATAACTAACAAATCGAACACACAGTATGGAGAGCAATATCCTACTCCAAGTAGGAATATAACAATAATTAAACATGGCAAACTACATTGATCAGGAACAGTGCCTAGCCATAAAAGCATTCATCAGCAGCATATATACATATGTATGGCCCCTTTTATCCTCTCTCCATTTTCACTTAGTTATTCTCCACATCCTCCCAATACATCTTGATCCCTCCTTTTGACTTTTTATCTGAACATCCCAAGTTTGTGTACATTTGCACCAATAAATAAATTTCCTATATTGAATTTTATGAAATCACACAAATAATCACAGATTTCCTTAAGGATCTTAGGAGACCTGTGATCATTTTTTCCCTTGTCTTTCTTGCCAGCTACAAAATTCTGGCTCAACATCTATAAGACTGCAGTTGAGAGGTTGCCTCAAAGGCGCTTCAGTCAGTAAGCTGAGAGCTCTGATCTTTGAAAATATATGTATATTTAAAAAAAAATTCTCAGTAGGTTTCACTTTTCAGTGATTCATTTGAAAAAATCAGGTGATTCATTACCTACTTACTTCTGAATACAGATGAATTGATTTTCCAAGCTAGCAGAAAAATTTTCCACTTAAGCTGTTTTAGAAGTTGTAGTCCTTCCTCAATGTTAGCCTTTCATTCACATCTATTGGAATTTCACAGAGACAGAGGAATTCTCACAGTGATACCCAAATATAAACAGAAAGTAGTGCTCTCTGTAGCGCTTCAAAAACATGGAGCTACTCCTTTGGAGGACATAGTCAGGATTTTCCCTAATAACACTGCTTTATAAAGAATTTGAAGGGTGAGATTCACTTTGAACATGTAGGTGCCTATATCTGGGTATCAAGACGTGCACATCTACAACTATAATCACAATTAAATATATTCTGTCCATTTGCTGTATGGAATCTGTGGAATCCTTGGGGTCCCCTTAAACTCCTACAGTTTGTCTAATAAAAAGCCTTGTAACAAGCCATTGACAATGTTCACGTGGCATTATCCTTACTTGCCAAAATAGAGTCATTCAAGAAGTCGCTAAGGTGTCCCTCCTGGTTTCCAGGTGTGGAGACAGAAAGGAAAGAATCTCTGCTATGTCCTAAGGCTTGTCAAATATCCCTGCACTGAAAGCTTGGGCATCCTGGGTCAGTTCAGAGACCATGGGGTGCCTAAATGAGGCAACTGTATTAACTTTCTCAGGGACTAAATTTAGCAGCCTTAATCACATACTGTAGTGTGGAGTTATTGCTTGTTGTTTATTATGAATGAAGCACAAGATAATAACATTCAGAATTTCATTTGTGTTGCCCAAAGCATTGACATCATAGAAATCATTGCTAAGATTCAGAATGGATTATTTAAATACAGGCTAGGAAAGAAGCTCAGAAACAATAACATATTTTAAAAGTCAAACAATCTAAAAAATAAACAAGTTCTAAAAAAAAGAAGAATGTGAAATTAGTTGTCTATTGAAATAATTGAAAATTGGCATGTATTTCACATATGCACTCATTTTGTGTTTATATAGTCACATTTTTTGTGTATGTGAGAGAGAAAAATTTAGAAAATTTATATTGGAAAAGAACATTTTTTTATTTCAAAGGATTATTATTTTATTTTAAAAGTTTCTGCTTATATACAAAGATGGATAGCGTTGAAAGAGTACAGAGTAGCCTTTGATGAAAAAAAAAAAAAATTTCCCTCAAGAATTTGTCTAAAATAAATTGAACTTTTTATACACTTGAATACAAAATTTGAAATGGATGACCAAACATTGTATTGGGTTAACTGGAAGTGTTTTCTGTCTGTCTTCCTAGCTACTATTTGCTACTGTATCTGAGGTCAGCACTTCATTATCTGCTTAGGAGTCAGTATTCAAGGAATAAATGCAATAATCGAAAGAGAAAAACCTATCATACAAAAGCCAAAAATAAAAAAAAAAGAAAAATTTAGGGTAATAAGAATACAAATTTTGTTCTGGACTTTGAAAATATATTCAACAATAATTATCTCTTTTTTTTTTTTGTCTTTGGTGTTCTACACATCTTTTGCATCATGATCATAATGACTGATGCTTTGATGCTTTTAACTTCATCTGTCCTTCACAAAGTGCAGTGTAGCTATCTATATCCAGGCTTGTAATTTAGATGGCACTTACATTTGATGGCAAAAATATGGTTCTTGTCAGGAATGATTCACCAAACTTATTTTAGTTGTTTATGCAAATACGAAATCAATGTCATTCTGGAAGTTCCCGTTTCTGCCCTTCAACCACATAAGGAGTTTATACACCGAACTGAAATGGTGGCATCTGTTTTTTTAGGCTTCTGAAATCAGACAGAATGAAGTACTTTATCAGGAACAACTTGGCTCCATACTGCTGTAAAGTAGGAATAAACTATTCCTCTATGGTGGGTAAAAAGAGTTGTGTTTTCTGGCAGGGAACGGCTATGAATGAACAAGTTGCACTGCATTCCACAAGATAGGTCTGCATCAAAGGCTTTAACACAGGGCAAGAAAGAGAAAATAACCTGGATTGAAAAAGGAATTACATTTAAAAAAGAAGAATTCAGTTGAGTTTTAAAACGCAAAGAAGCAAGTCAATGCTAAATTGATAAGAATCAATCCATTCTGTTTATAAAATTATTTGCACATGACTATAATGTGGTTCCTGAGATATTATTCAGAGATGGCTAATGGCTGTAAGTGAAAATGAGGTGATAGATCTTTTGAAAAATATTGAAAACATTATTATCTTTGCATAAATTGGATACATATCTGTCCTGGTATGACTTTATGATGCTGAATTGTATCCCCATTCACCTGTTTAGCCAGAAATAAATTTTGCTCCTTTCAAACTAGATCTGAGAGTGAAGGGGGGAAGAAGGAGAAGCAGTGGAATGTCTGAGGCAGATGTATTCAAAAACATAAAGATAAGAGCTTCATCATTCTCTCTAATGGACTGCGTTGTCTGCAGCACTGACAGAGGGAGCGAGCTCTCCTTTGCTTTTTAGTTAGTTTTTGTTTTAGTTAGCTGAGGCAGAGAATCTCCCTGGACTGTGGCTTTTCCTTTAACTGATCAGCCATGCATGCCCTGGACTGAAAACCCAGAAGAACACCGGGAGCTCACACCTGTGGGCCACTGGAGCCTGGGACACGGCATTTTCCAGCTCAGGAGGGACTGATAAGAGAGTGAGAGAGCTGAGCTACACCCCACCGAAAGGACTTTCTGAATTTGCCATCTCTTCAGAACAACAAGAGGTTCCATTGTTTAATATTATTCATTTTTTATTCTTGTGAATACTTTTTTTGTTAAATGAACAGGTTTTTTTCTAGTTTTCCTCCATGGAAATCTTTTCCCAGACCAGCTGGGGCAGAGACCACTTCAATCAGCTTTCTAGAGGGACCCCTTTAGAAATTTCCTCCCAAATTTGCCCTAAACCAGGACAAGATCCAACTTTTTTTTCCCCTGTCTTCCACAACACCTCTTTATCTCCTTATGTCGCTTGATGTAAATTAAGGTTCTTCTGTGTCTACATAAAGGTCCTTTTTCCATGTAGGTTTTCTTCAGTTAACGAGTTCTTTGAGTTGCTTTCCACCTTTTCATAAATACAACTGCAAACACACATGCACAGAGGTGTGCATGCAGACAAAAAACCCCAACCTGTATGGACTCTTTGTTATTTAAATATAGTGACTCCCATATGGTTCTGAACAAGTATTGTTGTATTTTCTAGATGTTTTAAACTACTGTTAGAATTACTTAGTGTTCTTCCACATGATATGAATTTACTTTTGATAAATTGTAATTCAATAAGTAAGCATACCTCAATTATCTTCAATGTTCACATTCACTTAGTTAATCAAATGAATCTTATATATATTTGCTATAAAATGGAATTTAATTGCATGACATCAAGTTTTCAGAATTCATAATAGCAATAAAATAATATCTTTAAACAAGCAGAGTTTTTAAAAAACGCAACAACATTGGCAGAAACCAAAACCATTTTTACAAAAAATATAATTTAAATTGAAAAGACTCACTTAAAATAATTGAGAGGAAGAAATTACCCTCAAGAAATTTTCTGTCCTCAGGGTTATCCACTACAATAAACTGAGCGTCTATGTGCTCAAGCTTCTTGGAATTCTTTAGGTAAATATGAAGGCAGTTTGGCTAAAGATTTAAAGCAAATGCTAAAAAAGGCTTCCTAGGAAGGTAGTCGATTCTCCAAGCCTGCCAGTGTTTAAGAAATGTTTGAACAATGCACTTAAAACCATGCTATACCTTTTGGTCAGCCCTGACCAAAAAGGTCAGGCAGTTGGATGATCATGGCAGATCTCTCCTTGCTGAAATGGTCTATTCTATCTCATTCTAAGGAGATATTTTGTGTTGCATTATTCACAATATAGAAAAATTATCACTAGTGACACCATAAATGCTATGTGTTTTAATTAGAAACATTTTGCTTGCCTTTGAAAAACAACACAAAATACCGAAAAGAAAAAAACTGAGCAGTCTTGCACATTGTTTTTACTGAAGAACTTGAAAGAAAACTGAGATACAAATAGATGCAAATTTTCAAACCAGGCCTGTCATTATTTTCTATCAGACATCTCATTAACTTTGACAATGTGACACGCTGCTGAATACTTAGAAACCTGTTATATTTGACTACCACAGATGTCTCTGTAGGTGTCTGTGAAGAGCACCCATCAAATTGTCTTTGAGTATTGAACAACGTTTAAGATAACACTTTTTTAATTTAAAAAAAATTATTATGCTTATTAATATCAACATTGTATGATTACAAACTGTTGTTTTAGCATGAAGAATCATTCTTCACACCACACAACTGAGTAAATAAGTGTCATTAACTATTTTTCTGATAATGGGTATGTCTGGGCTGTAAAAAACATAGTGAGAAGGGCCCTGAACTCAACTCCACCCTAACTCACTTATGAATATTTAAATTCAGAGGAACTCCTGTCTTTAACACATCCTCTGTTGTTGCAGAAATTGAAAGTAATGTATTCTCAGGTGATCAAAACTCACATCAATCAAAACTTATAGCTCAAGGCAAGTACTTTGAATACGCCACATAACAAAACAGAATTCTTATTTTTTCAGTAACTAATAAATATATATACATATTCAAATTATACCAGACCTGAAGAAAATCACCCCCTCCTAAATATTCAGCAATGGTTATGATATAGAACAAAATTCAACAACTTTTTTTTCTTTTTTATCCTGCTGAGAACTCTCATCAATGTGGTCTCTCTGTGGGCTGTAGTTTCCTTTAGGACAGACCCACCTACTACAGAATTGGTTGTAGGGTGGATATCTGCTCCTCCATGGTTGTCCATGGACTAAGAGCTTCACCATGGTCTTCTCCAAGGGATGGATGTGAATGCCTGCTCTGATGTCTGGAGCACATTTGATTTCCTTCTTTTCTTGCTTTGATGTCTGCTGGGATTTTTCTCACACATCTTTCTTAGACCTCTGTCTCACATACACCACTCAAAATTTCCTTCTACCCTTTTTAAAATGTGGTCTCACAAAAGTGCCACCAGCACTGCTGATAGGCTCAGCTTTTGACAGCAGCAGGTTTATTTTGGAGATGCTTAAATTGGTTCTGTCAGATATGACGGCAGCTCCTGGTGTCTTCTCACAGGAGGCACTTCTGGAGTCATTCTGGAGTCACTGCCCACTACAAAAACCTTACCACAAAAAGCCAATGCAATATTATTTATTGTTATATTTATAATCAACGATTTGAAAAAAAAAACAAACACAAAAGACCTACCTGCACTTCTAAATATTCCATTATGTGATTTCAAACAATTTCTCTATAAAATTTTAATTTGTTATTATCTCTGCGTGAGTCTTGAAGATTGTGATGATGTAGTTTCTTGATCCTGGCTGGATGCCAGGCATCCACCAAAGCTGCTCTATCACTCCTCTCCACAAGTGGATGGGGGAGAAAAAATAAAATTAAAGGTTCATGAGTTGAGGTGAAAACAGGGAGTAATGACTCACTGATTACCATAATGGGCAACAGACTTGGTTCAGAGATACTAATTGTAGTTGTTACTTAATAAAATCAGAGTAGGATAATGAGAAATTAAATAATCTTAAGAACACTTTCCCACCACCCTTCCCTCCTTCTTAGGCACTCTCTTCTCTGCAGCAGCTCAGGGAGATGGAGAATGGGGGTTATGGTCAGTTCACCACACATTGTTCTTGCTGCTGCTCAGGGAGAAGAATCCCTCCCCTGCTCCACTGTGGGGTCCTTCCTGTGGGAGATATTCTTTACAAACTACTCCAACATGAGTCCATCCCACAGGCAACAGTTATCCCTGAACTGCTCCAACATGGATCACTCTTCCACAGGATGCAGTCCTTGAAGCCTGCTCTAGTGTGGGTCCTCCACAGAGTCACAAGTCCTATCAGGGAAACTGCTCCAGACTGAGCTCCTCTCTGTTCGCATCTTCAGGTCCCTGCCAGGACCCTGCTTCACCACAGGCTTCTCACAGGTTCACAGCCTCCTCTCAGCCACTCACCTGCTCCAACGTGGGCTCCTCCACAGACTGCAGGCAGATCCCTGTGTCCCCAGAGCCCTCCATGGGCTGGGGGTGGATCTCTGTGTCCCCAGGGACCTCCATGGGCTGGGGGTGGATCTCTGTGTCCCCAGGGCCCTCCATGGGCTGGGGGTGGATCTCTGTGTCCCCATGGACCTCCATGGGCTGGGGGTGGATCTCTGTGTCCCCATGGACCTCCATGGGCTGGGGGTGGATCTCTGTGTCCCCATGGACCTCCATGGGCTGGGGGTGGATCTCTGTGTCCCCAGGGCCCTCCATGGGCTGGGGGTGGATCTCTGTGTCCCCAGGGCCCTCCATGGGCTGGGGGTGGATTTCTGTGTCCCCAGGGCCCTCCATGGGCTGGGGGTGGATCTCTGTGTCCCCAGGGCCCTCCATGGGCTGGGGGTGGATCTCTGTGTCCCCAGAGCCCTCCATGGGCTGGGGGTGGGTCTTTGTATCCCCAGGGCCCTCCATGGGCTGGGAGTGGATCTCGGTGTCCCCAGGGCCCTCCATGGGCTGGGGGTGGATCTCTGTGTCCCCAGGGACCTCCATGGGCTGCAGGGTCCCAGCTGCCTCACCATGGGCTGGCTGCACCAGCGGCTGCAGGGGAATCTCAGCTCTGGCCCTTGCAGCACCTCCTGCCCCTCATCTACACTGACCTTGGTGTCTGCAGAGTTCTTCCCCTCACACTCTCACCCTACTCTTCTCTGGCGCAGTTACAACTGCACAACACCTTATTTTCCTTCTTAAATATGTTATCACAGTAGTGTTGCCACCATTCCTGATTGGCCCAGCCTTGGCCAGCATCACGTTCATCTTTGGAGCTGTCCGGGATTGGCTCTGTCAGACATGGAGGAAGATTCTGGCAGCTTCCCACAGATGCCACCCCTGTGTCCCCCCACTGTCAAAATCTCGCCACATAAACCCGACACAAATGATAATATTTCAAAACTAATCTTCTTACAGTCTTTCCCAGGGGCCTTATACAATTGGGATACTGGAAGTGTGACAGATCAGGTTCCTGCAGAAGTAGATAAAATGGCTTCCTGAACATTTGAATGATTGTGGAATACTATCTCTTCAATATCCATGAGAAACTGGTACTATTGTAAAATTACTTTCCTTGCTTCAGGTTAGATTGACATCTAATGCATGTGATCTGTGTAAGCCAAATATTTCTGTAAACATAAAAAGAAAAAAAAATCAGTTTCCAGTATTCACCTCACGGATTCTACAAGAGAGGGAAATCAGACAGAAAGTGTTACCAGTGCAAAACATTGGATGTTAAAGATAAAAATTAGGAGTAAGATGTACAAGTAACTCATTCATGCATAGAGATAATAAGAAAACTGACTAAGGTAGAAATGATGCAATTACACATTGTATTTCTTTTCTACAAGTAATAAGACTGAGTAATCTGAATGGTTAAATAATCTATAATTTTATAACTTACTGGATTCCTCAGTAGCAAGCTAAAGATCTTGGGTTAGGTGATTTGGGTATATGATATGCTATAAAACCTTGGATAACTTTCCTTTTGGTTGTTCCACTGTTAAAAACTTACTTAAATTCTGAAGTTATCTTGACAATTACAGTGTAAGAGCTGGGAATATTGGCTTCAGTTTTAGAAAAATTCTCATATTCAGGGAATGCATTCATGTTAGAGCATTTAAAACACATTTTTCTCCATATTAAGAACGGAAAAGAAAGAAAAAAAAAGGTGCTCTGTTATTTCCAGCACTGTTGAAACTGTGGATAGAGCAGCAAAAAGAAATTAAGCTGCTTGGACAATTTCAGTAGATGCCTCATTTGCTGTTTTTCTGGAAAAAGTGATACTTTCACAAACAAAATAGTAGCATAAGAATCTAATATGAAAATTGTTTTTCAGGTTCAAAATCCTAATTTTAAAGAGCTGATGCATTTTTGATACAAAAGTGGAATTCATTCAGACAACAGAGTTTCATAAAACTCTTTCCATGGTATTTCTTTTTCACATTTAAGTCTCAGAACTCTAACAAAGTTAGCTTTCGTTGTGTTGGTTCTTATAAATCACCATTTAACACACGTAGCTCTTCTTTTGCAAAGGCATTTACATACTGCTATTGTGAACTCCTCTCCCAGAGTTCAACTTAAATCTTCATAATTTAAAAAGCCATGACTTTATAAAAGCTTATGAAGTACATGCAAAGCCTTCCAAATATGTTTTTGAAAATTTTCCATTTTAAGCTAGGTCCACTGCCTTGTTTGCACAGTTGAATTGTTCATTTAAGTTAAATGTAAGTGAGTTTAAGGCATTTATCATTTGAAGTTTCACCACAGATATATCTAAATATTAAACAAGATGTCATATGACAGTTTCTGTTGATCCTTTAATATGTCTAAGGAAATAGAACGAGAAAAGGAAAAGTGATAAATTAATTTATCAGAATTTAAAAAAATTATTATAATGCAATGCCAAATAAGAGATGTTTATTTAAAGTGGAAAAGGCTCTGATAGTATGTGAAATGTAAAGTATAGACAGAAGTATGTAAAGAGAAAATAATTATTTGATTAGAGAAGAGGCAGCCACCTGGAGGTTTAAGGGTGCAATGTTGAGACTGACTTGACGTACATGCTAGTTTGTGACCTTAGTATAGGAAGTAGGAAAGTATGAAGGCAATTTTCTAAGTTAGAGAGTTAAGACACAATCTTGACATGAGAAATAATCAAATCCACAAAGAACTGGATAATGTAAGGTAAAAGAAAAAGATATTAGAAACCTACGGGATTTTAAACTACCCTGCACTCATAGAGATAAGTGAAAAGAGTTCAAATCAAGGATTCTTAAACTATAAATAATTATAAAGTAAAACATGTTAAATTATCACTACATAAACAGAAACCATCAAAATGCAAAGCTGAAAATAAAAAATGAGATTTAGAAAATGATGAATTAGACATATACTCTCTCACATGTATAAAATGATGCAGATGCTTCATCTGGAATATTTTATTCCAGGGTCAGAAGATGTTAACTTCAAACCAAAGAATAAGAAGAGACTCCTCTGGCCAATCAAGGAAATATAAAACCTACCACATAATATAAAAGGAAGCACAGTTTTTGTAACTCAGCATAAAAAAGATGCAATGAACTGTGTTGTTAGTTTGGGTTTTGGGTACATGTTTGGGGTTTTAAAATTTTTTGGGTTTTTTTTTTTTTTGGTTTGGTTTGGTTTGGTTTGGTTTGGTTTGCGTTTTTTCTTTATCTTTGTTCTTTTCTGAAAAAACTGAAAAGGTGAATATTAAAAGAAATTCCATTTTTTTCATTAAGAACTCTGATCTAAAGACAATCTTATTTTGATTGTGAAGGTTTTTGCAGCTCTGACACACTTTCTTGTGAATGCAGTTTATGGATTTAACAGGTTAGAACTTCTTTTCATATATTTTTTCCTCATTAGCACAACAGACCTCTAGACAACCCATTTTTTCCCCTCTTCTTTTTACACACAGTTTATATGCCAGCATCTCATTAAGACTGGTCTAAACTGTCCTATTTTCTTCTGAATGTTTATAGCCTAGTAATAGTCAAGGTTGTTCTCAAATATGTCATTCTGCCTACTTAATTGTTTGAGACAGTCTTTCCTCATTATCTTCTTGGCCTTAAGATCCAAAAGCAGTGACTGGAAACTGTTCAAAAAACTGTTCATTCCATTTATCCTGCAAAGACAGCACAACCATAAGTTATAGCTGAAAGGCAAAATCTTGTTCAGCAAAAAGACAAATTAGGGTGAAAACAAGTATCAGCAGTGAAGGAAACTCCAGTTAAACTTATAAAAGTTTATACAAATCCCTGAGGGTGTTTTAGTTCCCAAGGAAATGTAGGAATCTTATGTTCACTTGTTTGCTCTTTGTAATTTTTGCATACCGCTAGATCACTGGCTATTTTCTACATATATCAAGTTATTTAATGAGTTTACATGTCTCACTGTTTTTATTTCATTTACATTAAAATCTTCTTTTTGTTTGGACTCAGGCCTTATGAAATGAAGATGATAGATGTGCGCATGAGGAAAAAAAACCGTGGGATTTGGTTTTTGAGTTTGTTTTGT
The DNA here is from genome assembly GCF_028551555.1 of Melozone crissalis. Classification (NCBI taxonomy): domain Eukaryota; kingdom Metazoa; phylum Chordata; class Aves; order Passeriformes; family Passerellidae; genus Melozone; species Melozone crissalis. Next base: position 31,960,821 of record NW_026535791.1, read on the forward strand.
TTTGTTTGTTTTGGAATCTTATTTTAGTTGCAAATTCTATAGATTAAAATATCTAGGATTTGGAAATAAACTTTTAATTTGTTTTATAATTCTTAATTATGTTTGTTAATATCAATCTACTCAATGACTATTTTAACAGCTCACTTGGTAACATATGAAAAATTACAATGACACTTTCCTAAAATTTGCTCCGACACCTAAGCAAAAATTTTTCCGTACACAATACTGTATAAGCTAATTTAAAAAAAAAAAAAAAAAGATAGAAGCTGCACTTTTTAAAAGGCATTACTCTTTTAATGAGAGGAATTTCTCACAGCATTCCTAAATTGACTATTGCTGACTACACAGTGTCCCAGCTTTAAGAGAATGGGTGGGGATCATGGAGGCATTCAGGTGCTCCCTCAAGCAGTGCACTTTGTTCTTCAGGCCCGCTTTTCCCCACGACTACCTCCTGTCTCTTCCTCCTCTGGGATTGCACTGGAGCACTATGAGAAATGAGGTTTTCTTTAGGTTTTGATTCAGCATGTCTATTGGCATCTATCTGAATTAAACCCAGGTCCCACTTGACTGATACCAGCATTATATTAATCTGTATCTCTTACAACAATTAAGCCTAGATGTTACTGACTCAAAAGTGCCTACAACATCGTCATTCTGATAATATTCAGATGAAAATACTGATGAATAACTAGTTCTCTCCAAAACAAAACCTGGGCCACTTGAAATTACATTTCTTTCTGGTAAGATGAAATAGATAAATCTAATCTTGGCTCACGTGGTGTGATTTCTGAGGCTGTTCTGTGCTGGGCCAGAGATTGGAGTCTGATGATTCTAGTAGACCCCTTCCAACTCAGTGTAATTTACCATTCTATGAAACTTGACTTTGCTCCTCTAGAATGATTTCAGGATACCTTACACTTTTGAACAACATTAGATGTCCTCATGCCATACCTTTGTCATATAACGCATATTCTTGACCTCATCCTTTGAAATTAGGATGTATTGCAAAATACCTGTAAGTCTTTCTAAGAAAGACAGCATCAGCTTCTGAATAGATTATCCTCGAGCAATGGGATCATGAGAAAAATATGTTTGTCTGTGAAAAAGCAAGTAGCCCTGGAGATTTAGCCTGGATGGCAAAGTGCTCGCTGTTTTGAACTTCCTTTTCTTGTATACTGTTCTGTTTCTATGTGGAACAACCTCACAGAGCAATGCACGTCATCTCCAAGTCTTTGCAAAGGCCAAGTACCTTCTGCATCTAAATATCTCCTAAAGCTTTTTCTGGACTAAGATCACTGATTCATGTGTGTGTAAAACTGTCCAGGGAGATATGGATACAGTGGCTTCACCACTACAACTTAGATTACATCCCATATCTCATTAAAAAAAAAAAAAAAAAAAAAAAAAAAAAAAAAAAAAAAAAAAAAAAGAGGTTGATAAGAATGAAAGAAAAGAAAGAAAATACTGTAATACAGGATAAATCTTATGGATAGCTCTTTTCAGAAAAATGTCTAGATTGTTATTGATACTATGGATTTGTGGTAGGGCTTTGCATCTTTTCTGTGGATGAAGGAGAAAAATGGAAATTTCCAGAAAAACAAGTGAGCGTGGGAGTAATCAATCTTGCCTAATTTTTTCTTTTATTTATTGTAGTTGTTCTACATTCTATCCATAATCAAAAGAAAGAAACATACAGTTGCATGGAATACTTAGTTCAATCTAAAAAAACTGAGACAGAAAGAATTAATTAACTGAGAGAGGCAATATATTTTCATTAAATGTGAAGAGAGTTTTGACGACTGTTTATGTTACATGCCTGATTTCTAAAACAAAATATCTGAAGCTATGTAAAATGAACCCCATCAAAGGTTAGTTTTCATCTCTTTGCCTCAGTAATTAAGGGATTGAGATTTACTTGTATTGATTCTATCCAAGATAGCTGAACATTTATGTCTTTTGAGTATATATGTACTTATACAACTTCTTTCCATCAGGCGTATGCAAAGTTTGCATGCTTAAGGACAAGAGGATCACTTCTACCTAATCTGCCTTTTTTTTTATATTAAAGTAGGTGACCAAAATCACCCTTCAGGCAAAAGAAAAATATCACACAGTTTATAGCACAAGCTATAAACAGACTGAGAATGTGGCTTTTAATTTAATCATTGAAACTTTTTCACATTTTACTCCTCAGAAATTTTTCTTTCATAGACAATATATTTGTTGAAACACTGCCATTAATTCAGACATTTTTGTACTTGTTTTATAGGGAAAAATGTGTAAATAAGGATTCCAAGGAAATATTGCCTAAGTAAACACAACCTTATTTATGTATTTTTGTATAAATGTGTACCAATCATCTTTTTTCAAAAAGAAAAAATTGACTGTGGCCAAAGACATCAGAATGAATAACAGTAAAAATCATACATATATATGAGATTTTGCTCAACACAGTAAATTTATTTCAAATAGTCAAAGAAAAATGCAATTATTTTAAAAACTTCTTGCAAAGAAGTCTAATGCAATGGATTTAAAAGTTCCTTGCTTCCTAGCTATAGTTAAAAATAAGTTTAAATTCGACTTACAAATGTAGTACATTCATTCAATATTCATTGGATACATGTAAAGGCAAATACAGACTCTCATTATATTTTTAATGGATTGTGTTTTAACATAGGCATGAATTCTCTAGTCTTCTGTATTTTGTGTGGTAATTTAGTATTCTGCAGTTAAAACAAAAATGTTTCCAAATGAACTTTTCACTTTCCCCAAAATCCATGGCAATATGTTACACCTGCATTTCCTTTTATAATTGTTGCATAGTTATTTGTCTTAGTAGAACTGAAAAGAACTACATATTAGCATTTCAAATTGTTTTTTTCTGTGTCGCACTGTGAAAATATGTGTATTACATGCAAGGAGGGATAGACAGAGGCCATATGCTTCAGCATTTTTAGAGCTGGTGCTGACATTTTGTACAGGCACCAACAGCTTGTCCAGTATGTTAATGTAACAAGTAATTTAAAATGAACAAATAAAACCAACAAACAAACAAACAAACAAAAAACAATAACTCCTCTCAGAAATAAAAACATCTAAAATTTACTATCATGTTCTTCTTTATAATATAAAATGCGGACAAAATCACTGAGTCTAAACTGGAGAAATACTTTATTTTCTTTTTAACAAAAAGTATGTAAAACTGAAGTTTATGAGTGTGATTTATCTTGCAAAAGCCATAATATTCCTAACTACAATTTACAGAATCCTTTATGATCTCAATCAAACCAATAGCACAAACAAAGAATGATAGCAAAAGGAATATGGAAGTGAAAACAAGTCATAAATCCATATCCACTTATGCTCCATATGAAAAAAGAATAATGATACAGATTGCATTAAAGCCTCTTTTCATTACACAGACAGCTATTTTTTAAAATTAACTTTACCTCCCTAATTATCTTATGTTTCTTAAACATAAATATATGTAAGAAAAATCTGGTGCTAAACTGAAAAGCAATGTGTCATATAAATGCTACTATGATACGTCAGTGTTCAAAGAAAATGCCATGAGATGTCAGTTTTAGGCATCAGTCTTTTATCTTTTGATCAACACACAGTAGTAACTTTCAAAATAACTATTAGAGATTTGCCATTCCTTATACTGTATGCCCATTATGCTATTATAAAGTCAAAGCACAATGGTGCAGAAAAAAGAAGGGAGACAAATATTCGCAAACTGCACCAAACTTGGGACTGTTCATAGAGGAGTGAGGTTTTTGCATTTGACAAAGACCAACCTGAACCATATTGATCAACATTTACAAGAATGTTTTCTGTAATACGTTCATGCTAAAATATTTCTAAGAGTTGCTATTCTTAGAATAATTTTAGTCTAATTAAACCAGTTACTTAAATCTTTTTCTTTCTTCTGTATGTTTGAGACATGTTTGCTTATGTGCCGTCATGTAGAAGATTTCAGTGTGCTTAAAATCCCTGTGTGACTCAGTAACGAAGTAGTGTATAACCTCTGCACTCACCCTTTGTACCGGGGCAAAATTTACCTCAAATACTTAAAGAATTATTAAATGCTTATGGCACGATGGAAATTAATTTCACATCAGGGCTTTTGATGAAGACATTGATATCAGGTGAAGAAGGAATTTTACTTTGTGAAAATGACCTTTGACACTGCAATATTATCTGCACTGGTTTATTATCAGAAATAAACAAAGCTGCCTCAGGCAACAGTGTAATCAATTGCTGCTTTCTTATTCCAGACTGAGCTGTGTTCTTCAATTTATTCCTTGCTTCTTGTTGTTGTGTTTGAAGAGGGAATTATATTCTCCAGGTTGATGTAGGATGCGTTTTGCTTTTTTCAAAGCTGTATAATTTATCAACTCAGAATACTTCATCCATAAACTATGCACATACATACTCACACATTTTATATGTGCATGTGTGAAGACATCCTTTTAATATATCATTATAAAATAGTAATAGTGCATACAAACAAACTTGCTTAGCTTTTTAATTTAATATTAAAGCCAGATGTGTCTTTATAATTTACTTTGTTGTAGAGGAAGACAGGTTTTTTCCTATGAGAGACATTAATTTTTTGCCTTTCCACATAGAAAAAACCCACTATAAATCTAACATGGAGATAATTTTATCGCTTTTTTCCCCACTCTTTTTAATTAATATGTTTATACTAAGTTCAGAAGTAGTATCTCATATAAAATGTAGATTTCTGTCAATATATTTGTATACAAATTAATATGCTTATGCAAAAATAAAAATTAAAATTAACTTATTGGAGAATACAGAAGTATTGATATTTACATGGTTTGTATGTCCAAAACAGCCTCATATTACAGCAGAAACCTCCTTGACTCTTTCCTCTTTGTATTGTACTTTCAGTAAGTCAAAGTCCTGCACAAGGACAAAGTCTAGCCATTGTGAGAATTCTTCCAGTTGCTTATGGAGCATTTCATTCTTCTTCTTGGTTGAGTGTTCTGCAACAGACTCCTACAATGATATCTGCCTTGTTGGCCTTCCCCCTGACTCTTACCCATAAGCACTCACCCCTCTCATCACTCTCTTTGAACTCTAGACACTCAAATGTTGGTTGTTGTGTTTACAGTTACGTCATCAGTTATATGTAATCACTGTCTAGGGTGTGTGCATCTCATTTATTTAATTAAGCTAATAGAGAAATTAAAAAATTATTCTTGTTGTCAATGCAAAAATGGACACATGTAAACCTCCATCTATCAGTTTCAGCATTGGATGTGCTGAAAACTAGAGCAAAATAAAGTTTGTTAGTGAACATAGATGAAAAGAGCAAGTACAGAGCTAGTTCAACAAGGTTTAGTTTATGTCCTTTTTTCTCATCCTCTGAAACTTGCAGGGCATTACAGGATAGCTCTTTGGTTTTGACAGAGTTTAAACCAATGTCCACTTGTTGAAGATGAGCTTTTCTAAAGATCTATAGCAAAGCAAATGTTTACAGCTGCTCCAGGAGTGTTTTCTGTGTCCATGTCAAATACTGTAAACAAGAAATAGAATGCATTCCGGATTCTCATGAAGAGTGATGACATCGACCAACTCCTAACCACTCTTTCGTTAAAGCAGCTTGTGAATATCAAATAGGATTGCCAAAATCATTCAGCAGTGAAACGTTTTTATTAGTGCTTTTAGAAGTCCAAATTGCTTCATTTCCTCAGAGGAAGAAAAAAAATAAAAAAGAAAGTGGCATAACATTCTAAGAGGAATGAAGAATGAAGTATATTTATGGATAATATACAAAACTGAAAATCAGGAAGTGCCATGCACACAAGTTTGAATCCATAATTTTATCCGATGGTGACAGATATAAAGGAATAAAACATGACCAATATTAATTTTTTAAATTAAAACCATATATTAGCTAGCTGACCAAGAAGTTTTAATTTCATATTTAAAAGACAACAAAAAAGACTTGGGAAAAGATATCTATTTTTTTTCTAATGTATAATAGACTTACTATTAATATATTTAGATTAATACTGACAAAGATTATTCTTTGTAGCAGAAGAAAAGGAAGCCACAACATTATGAATTTTGGTAAGAGCATTTAGAATGCTTTTTAATCATTATGATGTTGTGATTTTATTTTCAGATAATTCTGTTCCTCTTTCTAGGGCTTTTTTATTTTCATAAATCTAAAGGGACTGAATCAGTGTTGAGATTTAAATGTTTAAATGTTATGAATCATACAATTTTTTCTCACTATAAGACAGATTATCTCTACACCATCTAACATTCTTTTAGACTTTATTTAGGAGGTTTTTCTTAGTAATGTGCAAAGCTGTTGTTCATAAGACCACAGAATTATGAAACTTTATTTAGCTTCCTTTTAATAAACCCCAAAATCATTTGAATACAATATTGAAAAGGTCAATATAATTTAAAGCTAAGGAATACCTTAAATAAAAATCATATTCTGATTGATAGCATCATTGTTCAGCTTGAGCTGTTTAAATACCCAAAGTTGCCATCTCCTCATGATGTTTGCAGTACAAACATACTCTAATGGATTAATCCTATCTCTAAAATAATGGTCAGTATTGCCAAATATACAGGAATATACCCCTTTTTCAAAAATATGACAATGGAGGCTGACATGAAATATCACTTTTTAGATGTTGAGAATCTGATGAGTTTATCCACAACACACTGTACAGTGCCTCCACTATTAGCAAAGCAATCTGGGAACAATTGAGAAATCTGTTTAACCAAGGCTGATTAATTGAAATATGTGGCAATAAATGTCCCTGTTGCATTGCAATCATGCTGTTCTATATTACATAAAAGATTACTTCCAAATAATCTCTGTGTTACAGGCATCCATTTAGTATGTAATATCCATTATGAACTTTTGTTATACACTAGAGAGTTCTACAGAGTGCTGAAATTTTAGAGGAAAAAAATAATATTGCCTTTTTTCCCTGAGAGAAATCATTCATTTGTTGCAAAAATGTTCAGTGGCAAAATAGTCTGATCTGAAAGATAAACTGAGATGGGTACCTAGAGATGAAAATACCCAGAAGTGAAAGCAGCAGTGGGCCACTTAAAATTCAAGAACCCAGACATGGCTTCAGTTATGTGTCATGTGGGGGAATTTGCTTCTTCATGAAACTCAAGTTGCTTCAGGACTCAAGCGATACCTATGACAGTTGTGTAAAACCACCATTTGAGTCCTGGTTTTGTCTTTACTGTGCAAAACAAATTAGTTCCAGTATACGGTATCACTGTGGCCAGAAACAGTTCATGGCCTTTGCACTAGTTTTGTAACCACTCAGGGCTGAAATTGGTTTTGTGGAATCTGTGTTAGTTTTTTTTTTACCTGACTGCTGCTTTGTTTTACTTAGTTTATCTGCTACAACTTTTTTTCTGTTCAGATATTTGTGGATAATTTGTTTTCCATATACTTGGGTCCTAAAACCATGGTTTTGTACAGAAAGGAGAAAATGGGCCAGCACTTCACATCAGTGACTAAATTAAATGAGACTCGGGCCACATGGATTGTATTTTAGGCTTGGTTTTTATCTATGAAAATGTGAACAGTAGGTAAAGATGCATCAGTTAAACTTCAGCTACAGGATATTCTGTACAAAACAAAAATGGTGCCTGGAGGCTGTGAAAGCAAATCAGAAGAGAAGATCTCAGACTCTGCAAAGGTGATTGGATGAGCAGCAGCCATCAGGAAATCAGGTGACCCATAGAGAATATAAAACCCAGTAAAAATCAACAGCCAGGGTCCCTCTTCACAGGCACCCATCTTGACCTCTCACCACTACTGCATATTAAAGCACATTAAATCATCCTCTCAGTCTCCTCCAGGCTGAACAAGGCAAGCGACCTCAGCTGTTCCTCATATGGGTTCCCTTCTGGACCCCTCATCATCTTCACAGACCTCTTTTGGATGGTCTCTAAAACCTTCATGTCTTTCTTATATTGTAGCACCCAAAACTGCCTTCTGGACTCAAGGTGAGGCTGCACCAGTGAGTGAAGAGTGGAGCAATCACCTCCCTCAGCTGGCAATGTTAGAAGTAAGTGCTTGCTTTATATGTAAGGAATGTTTGCCGTTCATCCATAAAGACGATACAGAGAGTGAAATAAATAAATCCAAAAAGTACAGACATGCACATATTCCACCCACACAAACACTCACCCTCTTGCCCAGCCTTGGGAGGTTCCTCCTGCAGAAGACGTGGCTGCTCCATCTTTGTGTTGCTCCTGATCCTGTGCCAGCACTCCCACCACTGCTGAGGAGGTGCCCTGAAGGTGCCTCCGCACCCCGGCGTGGGGTCCCTGGATGCTGCCCCTGCACTGCCAGACTCCTGTCAGGTTCAGGCTGCTCCTGGTGCCCCATGGGGGAGCTGCTGCTTGGCTGCAATGGGAATCTCCTGCCCTTCCCTATGAAAGCAGGATTTTTCCTAATGATACAAGTTTTACCAGATTTTTTGTCCCACTCTAAAGGGGCATTTCTAGACAAAACCACAAAAAATGAGCACAGTTCTATACAGAACCACCCCCCCCAACACTTCAGCTTTTTGATTCCTAAAACAAGAATTGAAAATAAATTGCTTGAAGCATATTCTTGACTTCAATTCAGACCTTAAGAAAAATTGCCTGCTGCCAACTTCATTAATCATCAGGCAATTTTCTCTGTAAATAGCAGGCAATAGCAGGCAGATGATGTTTAACTGGCTTTAGTAAAAATAAAAAATATAATTTGGGTGAAAATAAAAGTGCCTTTTTCTTTATTCCTAGCTACTGTGGCACTAACGATTTAGATCTAGAAATCATCTTCATTTAAGTTACCAGAGACTTCAGCTGAAAAAAAGACTTTGAAATAACCCTTATTAAATTAATTTAGCTTTTTCTTTTTTGCATATTGTCTACAAATGTAAATTACGTCTTGAAATGTGGGAGACTGGATTGCACTTAGAAAGGTTAATGCTCAAGGGCACGAAATGGTTCTTAGAATTTGAAATCTATTTGCAGTTATTCAAGAACTAATTTGGGAAAATAATGTCTGGTCTGTGACTAGTCACTGGATGTGTTTAATGTTAATGGTTTACTGCTGGGACTATTTAAATGGTCACCTTTCACATAATATTGTCTTTGTTCTCTGATGGAAGCCTTTAATCTCTATAAATGAAGAAAAAAAAATAATCAAAGAACCCTTGGGACTGGAAGGGGCTGGACTAGGGAGTGATACCTATGTAAAAAACACTGATTGCAAGGGATTATGTTCTACGAGGTAGTTTAGAAAATTTAATAATATTTTCTTGTATTCTCTTTTCTCCTATCACAAACAAAACTATATTTTCTATAGCTACCTAAAATATTATCAAAATTAAATACAACCATGTTCCTCTCTGATGGAAAAAAAGATGAAATGAGGGAGATTTTGTGACTTTTTTTTCATTCATGGAGAACATTTAGGTTGTTCTGACCTTCAATTCATATTAAAAAATATACAAACAAGCCTGTATTTTAAAAAATCATTATAGAAACTATTATAGTTGGCATAAAATCATAAAATCATATAATTACTTAGGTTGGAAAAGACCTTAAAGATCCTCTAATTCCAAACCCCCTGCCATGAGCAGGATACTTTCCACCAGACTAGATTGCTCAGAGACTCATCCAACCTGGTTTCATCCCCCTCTGAAAAACAGGGCATCCACAATTTCTCTGGGTAACCAGTTCCAATGTCTTACCATCATCACAATAAATATTTTCCTAATATCTACTCTAAACCTACTCCCTCACTTAAAAGCAATTCCAGTCCTTGTCCTGGTACTACGTGCCCATGTAAATAGTCTCTCTTCATCTTTCTTGTAGGCTTCTCTATGAACTAAATGGAAAAATATTAATGTAACCCCTACAAGATCAGGATTTCACCCTTTAATGTGTCTTCTGAGCATGAATGATACAAGAAAACTTTTCACTTTTCACAGTGACGTCTTCAAATAAGTAGCATGTTTTTTAAAAATGTGGAGTTACAATCAGACACACAGAACAATAAAATAATGCAATGGAAATATCTATGTCTAACACTCTAGATGGAGCCTTAGAAAACTGGGTTATTACTTCTAATTTCGGCATAGGTTTCTTGCCAAATGTTACTCAGTCCTCAAAGACTGTGCTCACAAAAGGTCATACAATTGTAATGTAATTGTTACCATTCTTCTTCTTCTGAAATATACAACCTCAAGTTAAGACCTGATCTCTTCATGTGTTTAAGAATAGATTTTTAAAAATCAGAAAAGCTGTAGAAAATTTTGAGAAAAAACATCTTTAGTCCAAGACCCCTTTTCCTCAAGGAAAGGACTTGCATGTCTCACTCTGGTGAGGACTGTGGAAGTTGCTGCACTTTATCAGTGATGGAGGTATTTCATCTCAGAATCAATGGCAATGGAGAGCTGATTCTGACTAGGTACCTTGGCATCGCAGCAATAAAAAAAAAAAAAAAATTGGTTAAGTATTATAATTTAGTTAAAAGCTATTTTGAAATCCTGATTGGAAGTATTTTGGATGCATTAAATTAGGTTTTACTAGATAAAGAATTGGACTACACTCAGGGCTTCAGATTTGGTTGCATAGGAAAGAATTAATTTTTCACCCAAAGAACTGAAAGGAAGAGAATGTTTTTAAAGCTGTTGTTGCAGTTTCTTTTCATGGGAATTTTTTATCATGGAAAATCACTGCTGTCTAGATATTCATTTAAGAATCAGCATGAAATCCACATATGATGCAAAACAAAGGTTTTCCAAACACTGGTGGCAAAAGTCTGCACGGGTCTTTGCAAGCAGACAGAGCTGTTGGAATTACTAATCAATTCTCACTCTAAAATATATTCAGCATCTAAAAACATGTTTAAATCAAATAGAAATGCTTTCATAAATCTCCTAGCTAAACATATGTAACTAGTTTCCATGAAAAAATACTTGCTAAATTAATTTTAATGAAGGAATTGCAGTCACTAAAATGACATGACTGCATTGGCTGCTTAAGCTAATCTGGCATTGAGTCTAAGGCTTACAAAGTCAACATAACTTTTAGGACATTGTGCTTACTTAACCACATTGTTTGAATGAACTGCTTCAGAAGCAGCTAAGTCAAGATTTATTAGACAATTTCAACAAAGTATACAGAAATATCTCAAAGTATTGCTTACAAGCTTAAATGTGGAGAGTAGAAGCAAACATTTCCACAGACACTACCTTCACCTGAGGAAATTTTTAAATAATGGCTTCATGGCATTTTGGTATAAATTATGCCCTTGTGTGCTGTCAAACACTATTGATGATGTCTTTTTTTAACTTATGCTAAACTATTTTTGCCTTCTATGATGCTGAACTATTTTCTTTTCAGTCTGACTAAATGAATAGTGCATTTTATACATGACTTTTTTGTATGTGAGTTATCATACTTGATATTGAAACACTGTGTCATTAATATAGTATAAAGAGATTGGTTTGCCCTTGATTTTCTTGCTGCATAGCTGGTTTGTGGAAAAAGGAGAAAAGCTGTTTCTAAACTCTCTTTCCCTTCAAAATAAAAGAAATATAATTACATCAAATATTCTCTATTGTATTGTTTTAACATCTATTATTTCTATCTTTTAAATTAAAATATTATTTTAAGACTTTAAAGAAATGTATAAGAATAACAAAATTAATATAAAAGACCTAAATCAGTATACTAATAATTTTCATCATAATTCTTGCTTGATCTTCAGGCTCTTTGAAAAGCATGAAGAACAAAAAGGATTTTAATCCAGTCAGTGGCCTTGTACATTAAATGTATGACACCATAATAGAGTCACCTTGAATCAATAATAAAAACTGTCTATAAGCATTAAGGAAAACACTCCAAAATTTATTGTCAACATCTCAGTCAAGTAAAACATTTCAACAGGTGGAGATAGAGTGTTATTGGAAATGCAAAAACTGCTACTAATACTACAACTACTATTATTACTACTGCTGCTGTTGTTGAGTGATGAAGACGTTTTAGGTGCTTTAATGCAGGTAATATGGTGTTCTGGTAAAGTGGTGAAATGATCCAATCTGAGCCATTTGCATCCTATTTACTATATAAATTCTGGACTCTTACTCCAAAGCAAGTACTTAATCTTTCACTTTCTTTTGAAAGAATTAGATTAGTGTTCAACACCCACAGGAGCTTTCTCTTTTACTAGCACAATATGCCACATTAGAAAACATTGTTTTATGTGGCCTCCTCTGTCATTCATATAACCTGTGGTATGGCAACTACGGTGGCTATTCACGAAGAAAAATAAACTGCAGAGTAACTTCACTGATATTCTTGATTGCGTCTGTATGCAATGAAGAAATCCCTACCACAGGACCAGACAGGTTTTCCCAGAGTAATAACAAATATACCGGGAACCAGCCATGATCTGATAAATACTTCACAGAAAAATCAGTTCTTGGAACAGAATTTGGAAGGTCAGAATTGATCAAGTCTATTCATCATGGTGACTAATTTGTTTATGTCTAACCACAACATTTTATGATGTGGGCTCTATTGACAATCTGACACTGTTGACCAGTATCTTTTAATGCAAAGTGTAAGTTTGCCGAGAATTAAGATATTCAGATTCAGTGATGTATATGTCTCTTTTCTCCATCCCCATCTGTGCCACTGCTATTTAACTAGGTGGAACCTAGGAAAAGAACACAAAGGTATTTTTAAGGATCAATATTAGAGTAGTTGTTAATAACACTCCAGATATCAGGAAGAATTTTTATTCCAAATCCATGTCTCTGTCCAAAATGAGGTGTTATTTATTATTGTACGCTATAATCTAGACCCAAGTGATATGATCACATGGCAGGTGCAATGTACTAAATACTTTTGACAATAGCCAATATAAATTAAGCTTTATATGGCCAAAATGCAAAGCCCATTAGTTTAATAACTTTCTCACAACTAAATAAAAAACCTGCAAACAAATGAACAAAGAAAATTCCAAGCACTTGCTTGCAAAAGGAGAAAATTCAGCCCTATAGTAGGCCATCTTTAAGAATTTATGTGAGGCAATCTTGGAAGTCACTATGAGGCCCATGGAACAAACAAAGCAAGCAAAGCTACCAAAACCAAAACCAAACTTCTGCCAGCATTTTGTCCTTTTCTTCTTTTGATTACTAATATTGGCGCTGCATTTTTTCCTGCTTGCATGAAGGGCAAGAATACTCTCCAGTTCTCTTTAGGATCATTAATCTGAAGATTAGATTATAGTGTTTATAGTCCTTCTACCTCCTCAAATCCATTCTGATTAATAAAATTTCACAGTTTATTTCATACCTTTTGGACTATCATATATAAACAACACTCAAGCTATTCTTAGGATACAGGAAAATGTAATAATGTTAACACAGCAGGGCTGAAATTAGGCTAATGAAGGGCATTATATGTTCTCTTAGAGTTACACATAGGAGAATTTCCCTCCTGTTAAAGGCAAGCCAAGCTTCTGACCATTATTTGGGACATTCTCAGATTTGCTACTCAGATAGCAGATATCTTTTCGAATTTTACTGCTTGTATTAAAATACTTACATGAGTAATGACTTAGTAGTGCCTAGAATCACATTCTTAAGGAAGATATAAGCTCAGAAATGCCATTGTATTACTTCTGGACAGATTTTTTTATGTAATTCTTGGTTTGAAAAACGTTGGTGTCTAATTCTAGATCACATTAACTTATAAATGTTAGCTCTTGTGACTGTGAAGGTTCTTTCAATATCCAAGCCCATTTTAGTCTTGAGCTACTGTGAGTAATGATTTCCAGATTTATCTGCACTTATGTCACAATTGTAAAGGTTGTTGTCTTGGAGTTAGTCTCATGGATACCATCAAGTAACAAAAGAATTTCTGAATCAGCATATTAAATGTTATGTTCACAGGAAGTGACTATATAGTCACAGTTGCAATTTCTTTCCAGCAACAAAATTTTTTTAAAAATCCACACAAATAAAACCCAAAACAAACAAACAAACAAACAAACAAAAGTGGTTGAACCAATAGACTCATGTCCCTTTCTTTTCCACAATCTCACTAAAAATTCTAATCCTTTGCTACCTTAGCTTTTGCTCTTACAACTAAGACTATTTAATGGGAGGTTATCACTCAACACCTGCAATTATAGGTGCAAATGCAAACACTGCTTCTCTATTTACACCTTACTTCCCACTTCTCCAATCTGTCTAAACTTCATAGCCAAATTTCCTCCTCCTCTCCCTCCCTTTTATCTCAATCAACTGATTTTCATCCCTAATTCTTCTCCCTTTTTGGCAGCAAATACAGGTTTCCTTTTCCCCACATACTAACATCTCCATCATTCTAGATCTCCTACACTTCACTTTTGGCCCTTAAAATATTTTCATGTCTTGCCCTATCTTTTTCTGGTATAAGCAGTCATAATTTTTTAAAAATAGCCCTAATCCACTTCTCATTTTCTTACCCACAATGAACAACTTTTCAAAATTTTTTTACTTCCTACACGGTTTTAAACAGCTGCCTTTGGAAAGCAAAATTGTTCCTTCTGTTCAGTTGTTTGTCGTTTATTTATTTTTTTTTACTTCAGTGCTTTCATCTCTTGGTTAAATTTCTATCTTCCTGCTGTGTCATTGTAGATATAGAATAATATAAATCAAGTCAGAATTGATAATCGGTAAAACTTCATAGTCGTCAATGTACATATGTGACACATAAATATAGAGTCTCCCAGCAGTGCTGCTCCATAGTGCATTTTTCTACTGCTACACTCTATTTGTGGAACTCAGATTGCTGATTTTTTCACTGAATTTTGTCTTTCCCTTCAATTTACCTCTTTGTTTCTATTGGCCAATTGTTTAGGAGGTCTAAAGTACCTCCTAAACAATTAGTACCCAAGGCAGATAATTTGATCACTGGTGATTTAGAGGAGCTATGGGGAAGCTGGCTGGCACAGCCAGAAGTGCTTACCAGGAAAGGCTTTTCTGATCCTCATTTTCTCTGGAAGTAAAAAGTTAATGTAGCATCAGCCAGTTATGATGTTAACAGCTGTACACTTGACTGCGTGCAGGCTGGCATACTGGGAAGGGCAGAAAATATACAAGCACTGGGAACATCTCTAGTTCCTTAGTAAGCTCTGCCAATCATCCACCACTACTTCCCCTTGTCCTCCACTGCCTGGGTGTCTTCAAAGGTTTTGTTTTAGCACTGCTACAGAACTAAAATGTGCATTTTCTGTTTGTCTGGTCTGTGTGAAGTTTACTCTAAGAGGTGTTTAATCGATAGCTTGAACTACATGAGAAATAAACCCTACCTTTTATAATGCTCAGCATTCTGCTCAGTTGAAATATCTGAAAGAATAATGACAGATACTTGTAGTAATGTATCTCGTTCAGTCATTTCAGCAGAAAGGATAAAATTTTACATAACTCATGAAATTTGGATTGTTACTACTTTCTTATTATTTAGCAATAAGATTTTGAAATGCAAAAGGAATACTTACCTTTTCTTTTCTTTCTTCCTTAGAACCTGACAAACCCATAATACACAAAGAAGGTTTTCATAAGTAGCATTATGAGAAGTATGCGTAAAATACACTGTGAATGGCAAACTTGGTTTATAAGACAGGGTGGCATTTTTATATTTGCTAAGTCTTGGTTTTACTAGACATGCAATCTTTCTAACATATAAAAGTCTGCAGGGGTATCTGAGAATATATATCAACACTAAGTAGCTCTTACACTTTATGGTACCATAAATGTAAAAGCAGTACTATTACACTTGAGAGTTACTTGCTTTGGTACAGCATTACACAGGAATTAAATAACATAGAGCAAATAAGCAAAGTGATTGTACAAAAAAATGCAATAAACTTGATTTATTCTGTGAAAATGAAAAATTAATGCCTAAGGGCTTTTTTCCTTTTTTGCTTATATTAGGTAGGTCCACATTACGGAGCTTCAATAACATCTTGGCTTCATCTTCTGTTTCATGGACCATGTCAGGTCCCCTGGGTGAGTGAGAGAATCCAGAGTGAGTAAGGTGATAATAAGATCTTGATATAAATTTTTGAGGGCATTTGTCTGACACTACCAAGAGGACCTAGGATATATGTGTAATAATTGTGAGTCTAAGTACACCGTGTTCAACCCTTCCACCATCAACCTTTCTATGATTCTGTAGATGCATAGAGGAAGAAGGCATGTCTGCATGTAAAATAAATTATTAAATTATAGAAATAAGTGGAACAGCCTCTTGGCATGTTTAAAATTCCTTAAGTTTTTGATTTCTGAAGCCATTGTTGGAGGATCCCCCCGATGTATGTGAGATAAATATGCCTTGATGATAGATTAATGGCCAATTTCCTTTTACTAACTATAGGAGAACAAGAGTAGATAAAATACCTGAAGTTTAGTGGTTGAATTCAAAACAGATAAATCAAACCTGATGTGCTTAAATTAGCTGTTTTTTCTTCCCTTTGCTATGTCAGAAGCCTTGTTACTCTGAACTAGAGGAACAGTATGCATAAAGCCCTGTTGTCCTCCCGTAGCCTTGATAAATACAAGAAAAAGTTCTACTTCAGTAATGTGAAGGACACATTTACAAGAATACATCAACAACATCAACATTACCTGCTAATGTAAAACCAATTGACAATTATGTCCTTGTTCTGTTGATTCATTAGGTAGTCAGAGGGTTCCAACTCTTCACTTTAGAAAAAATCTGCATGCCATGACAATAATTGGCAGTTCTTGAAGAAGGAAAAGAAAAATGAAAATATTATTATCTGAGTAAATGAGATGTGAAATAATCTAGATAAGCTGATCAACTGGTTTAAAAGCAAAGGGAATGCAGAATGCACAAGTGGACTTTTGGTTTTTTTTTTCACTGCTTTAATCTTAATGTCATTAATTTCAAATTAGAAAATCATTTGAGGCATTGGAGTGTACAAGTTTGTACAAGTTTGTTTTTCATTAGGTCACTAATTTCAGATGAAATCTCAAGAAAATGTAGTGGTCTTAATGTGATGCAGTGTGATTTCAACTGGGCAATAGTTTAATAATCAATAATTTACATAGCGTACTAATGTACAATATTAAATGTCACTGTAATGGCAAGTCAAATTTAATTCACTTTTCCTGTATGGCCTGCATTATGGATGCAATTTGGGTTACCTTCAGTTATTTTCCAGTCACTTATATTTTCCATTTTTATTCCTGCCCTTTCTTTTTCCATAAAGCCTTTTTTCTTGTCTTAAAACATCTTTTATTACCTAATTGATTAATCAGATCTGCAATGCATTAAAACCTTTAAAAATGGAAACCTAGTCCAAATACTGTGCAAACTTTCCAAATAAGATGAAATCCGTTGTCTGATTTAGACATAATTGGACTTGGGTACAAACCAGTCCATAATTTTGTAACTAGACAGATGTTACCACAAGAATTTATAAAAATTATAAACTTAAGAAAGGAGAAATCTTCACTACAAGGTAAATTTAAAATCTGAGAGCTATCAAATCAAAGTAAGGTATAAGAAATGGCTTTTATTAATATTTCAGTATTTGATATCCTGAAAAATGGTGGATTTTAAAAGTTAAAATTAAAATGCACTCTAACTCTATTTTTTAAATGAAAAGAGACCAAATTTTTCAATCCTCACTTTACATACAAATATTGCAAGTGCTTCTCACTGTGTTAATATGTGGGAGTGTGGGTATTTATATACACATATATATCTGTGTATATGTATGCATGAGGAATGCCAAGCTGAATTTCCTTGGTGAACAAAATCTGATTCTCCCAATGAGTAGAGAGGAACAGGAGGAATATATTCAGAAGGTGGAGAACATGGAAGATTGCTATTGAGGTCTGAAAATCATAACATTAAAGGGGTTAATTTCTCAGTAGAAGAGCAGATAGGAACATACTAGTAAAATTTAAAGGCATATGGGATGCTGGCTTAGCTTCTAAAGTGATTTTTCAGAAAACAGGAGCTCTTATGTCGAAGTACATCAGCATTTTCTTTGTACACTGCGGTAAAAATAATAATGGCATTAAAAGTTAGACTCTTTCAGTGCATCAAGTTTTAAATCTCACAAGGGCAAAGACATCAAACTGTCAGTGTAAGCGGGGGGAAAAAAAAGAAGTTAAAAAATAGAAATTCACAAAATGTGTTGTACATCTAAGAAAGGAAAACACAAGTCTGATTTCATAATGTTGTTGCACAGAGATTGCCGTCTTAGAATTTATTCCCCCTTTCAGTGTTGTCTTGGAATGGTATTTTATTTATAAACCACTCATCTGCATATACATTATTTTTTGTTGGCAAGTCAGCTTCTCTCAGTCCTACTTTGTTGCTGTATCTGATTTCACACATACAAGTAACAGAGCATCTGGGACATCGGGAGAGAAACACTGAACATCTTGGACAAGGGGTTGCCCATCTTTAAAAATGTGACATTTACTATGTGGTTGTGTGACTGCTACAGTAACGTAGTAACTCACTGAATACTTGACACGTACAAAACTGCTATTCTGTAACACAGATTTGTATGGTTTTTTCTGATGAGATGTTTCAGGGTAAAGGCCATGATTTTTAATTAAGCAATTCACAGTCTTCTGAAGTTGCATAATAGTTTTCAGATGAAGGCATCTATTTGTCATTTGGCTCTATTAGGGTTTTTTATATAGCTTGTATTTACCCCAGCTCCCAGACTTCATCAGTTTTTTAAAGTATTGGCATGATGTTTTGGAGAAATACCTCAATTTTAACAGAAAATATAAAAGATCACTGAAAATGTTTTTGCTTACCTGTGGTTGTTGTTCCTTCAGTCAGAGTTTTGCCACACAGGCTTGTCAGTATCAGTATCTTCTTATTTTTCACTCAAAACCTCAAAAGATAGTGGTAACTGAAGCAATCCAAGCACTGGGTTATTGTTACCTGAAACACACAACATCTCCTAGAAATAAGAGTTTGCTTAATAAACTTCATGGTGGAAAGTTGTAACCATAATGTCTATCAACAATTTTTTGAAATAAAATTTTCAGGAAAGGAATAAACCTGCTCTCAGCTTTAATCACATAAATTATATTTCAGCATATCTGAAGCCCATTTCTATGCATTTTTTTCCTTGTTAATGTATTTTTGTTTGTTATTAGAACTAGTATTTCACAGGTTTTAACAATGGCTTTTCAAGTTTCATACTTTTTGTGCATTAAAAATTTTAAGTGTACTGGTGCTCAGGCCAATCTTCACATATTTATCAAAGTGCAGCCTAGTAGGACATTACTTGAGCTGCAAGGTTGGTTAAATTTATACACTATGTAGTTTCCCCATCATGGGATCTTTCCACAACAAAAGTAGATAATATTTTAAGCACTATTTTGAATTGCATTTCAGCTTTTACCTTTTTAAGTTTTCATTTTATTAATAAATTTAAGTACTTAAGAAATTAAAAAATGAAGAGTTGTGAAGACTAGAGAGCAACAAACCATGTATTCCACATTTACTTTATTATTAATCATTCATAGAAATGAGAAGACTGCAACACATGCCAGTATTAGTCAATCTTTTTAAAAAAAAAAAAATAAATAAATACCTTTGTTGATCCTTCACTCATTAGAGAAATTTCCTTACTGTTGTCCTATTTTCAGGTTTAGAGAAACAATTTCAGAATGCATGCTTTATAGTATTGATGAAAAAGTTGAGATAATTGGAGTGTTGACATCCAGCGCTATAAGCATATCATGTCTCAAGAGTCTTGACTAGAAGTACGCTCCTTTTCTTTCTTTCAGGTTCTCTGGTACCACATTATATACATTTATACAAGGCTGGGGATGATAAAAGGAATTCCAATTGATGTAAGCCTATATAAGTAGTTCTAAAGTCCACTGTTTGCCAAGAGTATTTAAAATATTTTAAAATATTTTAAGCTCATAGAGATTTTTGTCTCCTAGAAGATTATTTATTCAGTCATATATCATCCACTACAATTTAAGGTTGTCTTCAAGGTAAAAATACAACAGTCATATATTAATATATTAATATATATTAATTTGAAATTATTAATATATATATATTAATAATATGAAAATGTGTCAATGAAATGATGCAATATTTAATATTGTAAATGTATTATTAATTATTTATATTTAACCTAACAGATCCTTGCATCACATGTAAAACTTAAGCATTTAAACATAATGAAAAAAACCAAACACAGAAGAAAAAGAAGAAAAATTCTCTGTATTGAAAAGAAAATTCTGCTTATCTTGTTGGAAGTTTTGTTTTCCTTCTCTTTATGTTTCTTCTGGCATAGTTGCAATATACTAGCTGGGATTTAAGCACTTGTATACAGATTTAGGTTCCAGAAACTCTCTGTGAAAGTAAACAGCACTTGTTTAATTTTGAAGTACTCTGAGGTCAAGATCTATGCTCTGTGTTTGTGCAAAATTTCTGTGTTTTGAGTACTTCTTTTTTCCCCTTAAGTTATACTTTAGCTTCAGTAATCCAACATTGAGTTGATCTCCCAGTATGCATACACTCCAAGAAGAATTATGACTAACCATAGTTACACACTCTTGCTTTTTAAAAAGCTGCTGCTGACTCTTGCTCTTTTTATGGAATATCTTCATTGGCCAAATATCCACTTAGAGAGTGACAGACCTGTAAGACTCCAAATTTGCATGACATTATTCTATAATCATCAGCCTGTGAACTTCTCTGTCATTATGTCACTCTACATTTCTATTGCAGCTATGAAACATTGAAAAATAAATTAAAAATACCTCATGGCAAAAGACAGTGCAGAGAAAAGGACTTGTCTCAGTAATTCAGAAATGAAGCCTAGGAGCAGCAAAGAGCAGGTCTTGACTTTCAGTCACTATTTCCAATTTATTTTCTATGCTCATAATTATTGTAGTGTAGATGTAATTTATTTCTTTATCTATTTTTGCAGATTTTAATGTGTCAACCTCTCCAGCTTCACAGCTACAAGGTATCTTCAGCGTATTGCTCAGTATTTTTTGTGCCTATCAACAAGACCGATAGCAGTGTCCAGCAGAAATCCATTTCTTGACTTTACCAAGGACATTGGAACAGAAAAGGCCATTGGATGCAATAGATGCCTCAGTTAATATGCAAAAGGACTAGCTCATGCTCTGAGAAAAAGTTTTAGCACAAACATGCAGCGGATACTTTGGGACTGTACAGAAATATGTACTTACTAGCAACAGTGCATAGTTATCCATAAACAGAGCTCATTGTGAGACAAAATCCAGCTGTCCATCTCTGTCAAAACCAAAACCTTTCTGGCTTTGCATATAACTCCATTTTCACACTCCTAAGCCTTCAATTCATGCTAACAATTTAAAATTAATTTGTTATCCTGATAAATTTTAAAAACATCTACAAAAAACATTTCTCTGTAGTTAACAGGAAAAGACAAACATTTCACAGAGCAGTTGATCTCATATTAGTTTCTCCTAGGTAAAGAATATTAAAATCAACTTGAGGTACTTAGTTTAGATGGCTATTTTGAAGGAGTATTCAGGTGCCGAATTTTAAACAAATAAAACAATTTTCATGTGTAACTACAGTTTTCCCTTGTTGATAATGCATTTACCTGAATTTTTGAGTCATATATTCTCTGTGTTTTATGTAGTTCCACTTGGTAGATCGGACAACAACTTTTTTTAATATGTTATGTTATATTTTTGTAGGTTTTAGGCACCTGACAGGTTTTGATATTCAGAAGTCAAATACTTGCTGCACTTATATTGAAACACTACCTTTAGAACCAAATTTTAGGATGGTTCCTATTCGGATCTTAAATTAATAATTATTAAGATATTATAGCTGTAATTACAGATTGGTTTTTTACATATCAGCATAACTATTCCCCCTGATTGTGAAGTTTAAAGTCCAGGCTAGATGTTCCAGACTGGATGATCATGGTTAAAAACTGCATGATTTTGAGGCTCAGAATGCTGATAACACCTTTCACAACTAGGATGATTTAATTAAGGCAAATAAGTACAGGATTAAGTCCAAGATTTTCAAAGGTTTTGGCTGATTATACAGTTGAGTATGCTGTGAAGCTTCAACTCTATCTGGAGGGAGTTGTTTGCTTTCCTTGAAGCAACAAATATTGTAGAGCTGTAAATATCATTATTATGATAAAAATCCTCATCCTAGAAATTCAGTTATTCTACTAATATAGGTTATTTTAATAACACTAAGCTCCAAAATCTACAAAATCCTTATGTTGGACATTTTTGAAATCCAAGACATTTTTCAAATCTAAGAAAAGACACACAGAGATCTTGTGCACACCTACATTGTTAAATCTGTTGGATCAACACAGAAGCTGAAAGTATTTGGGTATTTATTAACCATATAAAGATTAGACATAAAGTTTGAGTTGATTGCAAGTGAGCTGATTGCAAGCAAGTTAATTGTGAATTTTAGGTCCTGACTTAAAACCTTTATTCTGAGGTCTTGTATTTTAGGTGAAAAGAAGATGCAAAGAGTTGTGGAAAATTTTTGGTTGAAAAGTTCTCAGGGTTCTAGACTTTTATGAAGTGTTTCCAATAAGAGTTACTAACCAAAAAAAAAAATTAATTAATATTAAAGGAATACATTCTTCCATGGAAAAAAATCCCATAAGAACTATATTTCATTAAATACTATCTGAAGAGGAAATCCCAATCAACCAAAGAAACCCAACTCTGACCTAAAAGCCATGTTTTAGAGATGGTTATAGAAAGTTTCATATTATTTCCAAAGAGACTGGATTTTTTCATAATACAATACTGACTTACCGTTTAATTAAAATCCAGCGTTAAGTTTCCACAGAATTTGGTGTTTGGCTGACATAGACGACCTGACAGCATAAGCAATGAATGTGCTTTGCATAGGGAAACTGAAACCTCCACAGTGTGTATTTTTGTATGCTGAAATGGGATTGTTTCAAACAGTCAGACTGTGGGGAAGCTGAACCATTTGGCTCATCTCATATCTGCTTCAGCATTATTCTGTGCTTTCTGCTCAGACTCTTACTGTGAGCCAAATGGTTGCTGTGCCAGGTCCAAGCACAAACATTTTCTCTTCAGGACACTTCAGCTGCCGATCCAGCACAGAGGAGCTGTTCCGTTCTCTTCCCTTGTGGGCACACTGATGCCAGAGGAGGACTGAGAGAGGAGCTGGTCCATGTTAATTGTCCACTGAGCACGTGTACCCAGCACAAATGAAAACAGCAGCCAGCTCATGCTCCTTCTGCAGCGTGGCCCTTCCTATAGCAGCCTCATGTGGTGGGCAGTGCTGGCAACATGAGCAGGGATGAACACAAAGAGACCTGCAGCACTTATTAATCATAAATTTATAAATGAAGAATGAAAAGACAAGGAAAGAAAAAAAAATTGATATAACTGAAGGGGAATGCTTGTGTCATTTCAAGTATTCCTTGATAGTTCCTCTTTTCCTAATTATTTTTTATCATAGAATAGTTTGTGTCCAAAAGAACCCAAGTCATCTATTCCAACATCACCTGCTTTGATTAGGGACATCTTTGGCTGGACCAGATTGTTCAGACCCCATTCCATCCCAACCTTGAATGTTTCTTGGTGCAGGGCATTTGTGTTTGGACCATCTCAGCTCTTGATTGAAACTTAAGCTGCCTTATTAAAAACTGCTATTAATAAAAAACATTTTAATTTAAAGCTGCTGTATATAAGCTTCTCACATTTGATATAGTTGAAAGTCCTTATTGTATCCATTTCACTGTCACTGAAAAAGCAAAATATCCTTTAATCCTACCAACAGATATCAGAAAACAGAACTGTTTGTGGATCAAACACCTGCAGACAAAAAACTAGGAGCTGCAACCAATTAATTTGACTGGTGTTTCCTTTGCATCCTTTAGTTTCTTGGTATCAGAAGCTTTCTCTTATATCTCCCAAGAATTATTAATTTTCTTGTCAGATATTTGTGCTGCAACAACTCTGATTAATGTAGATTCCAAAAAGAGTGTTTGATAAGTAATCATAAGTCTTCCCTACTTTGATGTCCAAAACCCATGGCATAAGGGATTCATATTCATGTTAGGAATTTATATTAATTTTCAAAATGCAGTCCAGTATTTATCACTAGTCACAAAAAACCCCAAAATTAAAGGTGCTACAAAGACACCTTTCATTCCAAGAAAAGGTGAGAACATTTGTGCTTATGTTGGCATTTTGCCTGAAAAGTGAATTTATCAAAAGCTATGTCCTGGCCAAGCACAGAGATGTAATTGAGAAGGGGTGTTTAGACAACATAATCTGCCACTTTCCTTCTGGTGGCTGTAAAGGTAGAGCAAGGTGTTAACCATAAATAGCCTGTTAACATACAACAACCTTTTTACAGAATCCCATGTGAATTTGTGAAGGATCTGACCTGACGTTTTCTCTGACAATTACCGTTCAGCTTTAAAAATAATTTTAGATGGCAGCCTTCTGACTGCCACAGGCTCTCAGAGGAGCATGAACTGGATCCAGATTTCCATGCCAGTTTGGAATTATCTCACCACTGGTGCCTAGCTGTAAACCTCTAGAGGAACTGGCTGCGTGCCTGCTTGCAGTCCCAATGAGAAGTTTGTGTTCATAAATTCAAAATGCTAGCTCTCACAGCTCACTGGAATTACCACAGTCACTTCATTTTAAGTCAGAAAATTTTTACTAATGCTGAGTCCTTCTGAAAATAAAATTGAATATCTCTGAGTTTCTATGTACTTGGACAATAAAGTACATCTCCTAATGATGCAGTCAATTGTGAAGATCAGGTAGTTTTCTAAATGGTACTTCCAAATTGTCAGGATTACCAGAAAGGGCATGGCTGGGGAATGCCTGGATTTTAAAATGAACAGGTATGGAATTTGTAAAGATGCTGTTTCAGAGATTTGAAATGAGACGGCTATGGAGCAAGAGGACTTTGAAACCAGACCTCTGAGTTTTCTATGTACATCTCATTAAAAGGAATAGGGAGATATAGACATCTTTTTCTCATGAATCCCCTAGGCCTAAGGTAGAAGTCTAAAACAACTCTGCTAATTTGCATTCTTAAATTTCTTATGTCTTTGTCTGACTTTCAACAGGTGTGGATGCATCTTGTACAATGCAGGTGCAATGACTCCCACCAGTGCAGCTACAAGCCTTCCCTGGGATTCTGTCGAGTGGCCACCTGTAACACCACAGCCACCTGTAACACCACAGCCACCTGATTTTTCCAACAGCAGATTTTAGCCAGGCTCTGAAAGCTGAGCACTGGAGATTACTACAAGGCTATCATAATCCAAGTCCATTTATAAAAAGCAGCCAATGGGAATTTTAGAGTTTGATGTACTCTAGTGTAATTTATATTCATTTAGCCATATCTTTATTTGCACATTTTGCAGTTATTAGCTTTATTTAATTAGATTCATTGTGAAAAACCCAAACTGATGCCTACTGAACAGTGTTATGGGGCAGCTCATTACTGAGTGCAGTCAGAAACCATTCCGCCAATAAACTTCTTGTATGGCTTGGTGTCATGGTTTGACCCGGAAACAGGATTTCTGGGATGCTGTAGATAGGGCCAATGAGTGCTCAGATTTGAATATTGCCATCTGGCCCAACCACTGGGCATTGGATCCACCTCTGAGAACACAGGGTAAAAGCAGGGCTCTCCCCCTGGCAGGTTCTTTTTGGATTTCCGGCGAGAAGGAGTTGGGTCTCTCCCCCGGCAGGTTCTTTTTGGATTTCCGGCGGGAAGGAGTTGGGTCTCTCCCCCGG
Source organism: Melozone crissalis (assembly GCF_028551555.1). Lineage (NCBI taxonomy): Eukaryota > Metazoa > Chordata > Aves > Passeriformes > Passerellidae > Melozone > Melozone crissalis. The sequence goes on from NW_026535791.1 coordinate 31,986,707, forward strand.
CCCAGTTGCTGGCCGGGCGGGGGGAGGGGAAAAGCCATGCAACCCGGCCTGGGAGAGGTAGGCCTGGCCCCCCCAAGGGTGGAAGGAAGAAGTAAAGAAATGCCGGGAAGCAATGGGCAGCCTGTTCCCCCTCCCCTGCCTTGGAGACAGACAGAGAGAGAGTGCAGCCTGTGTTTGTGGCCGTTACCTTGAAATTTAGTAAACATGTGCTGGCAGCAGGCAGCCCAGCTGAGGAGATGGGGGGGGGGGGGGGGTGCAGCCAGGAGTCCAGCCGCTTGGAGGAGTTTTTAACCCTTCTTGGACAGTGAAAACTTTACAGAACATTAACCCTTCCTAGACGAGTGATGAAGGTCTGGACCAGAGAGAGAGAGACAGAGATGTTGGAAGAATGGAGAAGATGGAGTGGGAGCCATGTTTCCGTGTGATACAGAGACTGAGTCCAGGGGGAGAAATGTCCCAGAGCCAAAGAAGATTCAGTGTGGGTACCCCTCGGCCCCAGGGGTTATATAAAATATGGGGGGGACAGATGTCCCAAAGGTGAGATACTGTGCTTTTCTCGAACTGGACAAAGTACCCTTAAAAAGACAACCCTGGAAACAGCCCTGATTCTTGTTCGGTGGTGAGAGCACCGGAACAAGGACGGAAAAGGCCACCACGACACATGGAAGGGCTCCCTCTCCTCTTGAGGAACTGAAAGTTGAGCATTCTAGAGGGTGGTGCTGGATCCAGAATTGGTGATTCTGGAAGATGTATTGTATTGGGAATTTAGGGGGGAGGAGGAGGAGAGTGTTTTTGTGAGGTTTTCATTTCCCTTGTGTTTTCTTTTTCTTTTTGTGTGTAGTTTAGTAATTGTTTTTGTAGTTTAGTTAATAAACTTTTCTTTTTTTCAAGTGAGAGCCTGCTTTGTTTATTCCTGGTCAAAATCTCACAGCAGACACCAGAGAAAGTGTATTTTCATGGGGGGATTTGGCCTTGTGCCAGTGTCAAACCTTGACACTTGGTATCATAAAATGTTCAAGTACCTAAATAAAAATAGTGCCTTCATTTTATATAATGTTCTATTCTAACAGTTTCATTCAAATATTACATGTTAAGTATTTTCTGGGTAATTGTCCATATTCAAGACAGAGACACCAAAATTTTCCTTTTTTTAAAATTTGATTTTACCTGCAAAAAGACAACCTTGGCTAGGTATTTCATATAGTCAGTGAATACTTAAAACAAAAGAATGGTATAAAACTTCACAGCTATCTTTTTTTAAAATGCAAAATAAATGTCATTCCAGAATATTGATTAGCCTCAGAAAAATACATGCAAGGGCATACTATTATTCTCTCTCCCTCCAAATATTTAAAGCAGTTGCAGAAGAAACTTATTTTGAACAGTTAAATGGATGCGAACTGAATTTTTATTCACTGAATTACTGTATATCTGTAGGGCACAACATAATTTTTGAAGCCAAAGAGGTAGTTTTGAACAGCAATTTATTTTAATATATTGAGTATTTTAATAGAGAAAAGGTTACTTTATCCATCTGACACTGCAATAACTATTTGCACAGAAAACAGAGATAATACAATGGTACTTTTTTGATATTAACATAAGGGGAGGAAAAGGTGTAAAAAGTAATAAATTAAATATCAGCAGTGCCTGCCACAGTATTACTTAGAAGAGTAGTCACATCCCTCTCACTTTTTTCTTTGGCTTTCAGTTGCCTTCCTGCAACAGCTGTGAGTGATGGTAGTATCAAGACTACTATACTTTTTTTCCTGTTTGATACTTGCTATGCAATCTATAGGGATTTATTGATGTGTGAGATAGGGTATCAGATCACCTTAGAGAAAGAATATAAAAATGCAGATGGACTTAAACAACTGGTGTGTATAATCCTGCATGCATACTGTGAAGTTCTTTGTGCACCTCTTAGACTGAGGTCTCAAAAAACCCATTTTCTGCTTATCAACCTAAGGAATCATTACTATAAAAGAGCTTTCCTTCTATTTCTCTCAGGCTTTTTTCTTACAGGGTGCACATTTGTTCTTATCCCTTTTTTGGCTTGCTGAAGTCTCAGGCTACCCAAGAAATGACCACTTCTCCTTAACCCTTTCAGTAAAGTTAGTAAGCTTTGTTAAATCTGTCAGAAAAGCACATCCTCATCCTGACAGAGAACCTTTTTCTCAAGGGAACCTTCTTCATCTTTAGTCTGTGGTGCACTTGTAGAAAATGGTATATAAAAATGCCTGTGAAGATAAGTCAGTGGCACAAAATTTATTCTTCAAAAACTTCAGCCTTGAAACATAATTATACAATTATTCTTTTCTGAACCTAATATTTTTATATGCATTTGCATGTCTGTAAATACAGTTTATATGTGCTATATTTCTCAGGTTTATTCACTACTGTCTGATATATTGTTGGAATTACTGTCTCTGCTGTGAGGAAGAATATTTCCTTACGATTTTGATAGAGAGAGACAGAAGAGAAAAGACGGATACCAAAGTCTGACAGTAAATATTATGGGGGTTCAATCATTAATATGGGGAAAAGAAAAAAAGGAATACCCCTTATTTCATTTTCTAATAAAAACTTCCTGAACTATGGCAAGGTCCTTGCTTGTTTTCCTTCTGACCTCAAAATATTTGTCAATTCATGTGTTCAGATTTCCCACATCATCACACTTTGGACAGTATCACTGAATACTCTCTACTATCTTTTTACTCTTCCAGGAAGGCAGAAGTAGTCATCTTCAGCATTCTGATATATATACCTATGCAGTCTGAAAATTTGGAAGAGATGAAAGAAATAGAATTAAGAATTTATGAATTGTTCCAGCACCCTTTCTAATTGTTTTTTGCTTGCATAGGACTAATATATAACTGTTTTCAGAGCCACATATGGTCATGATCCTGGCCAGGTTACAATATGTGTTACAGTTATATTAGTAATGATCTGATATTACATCACTTTATTTTATGTATAGACAGAGGCATAACTTCAAACAATGTTTAAGTAAATAGTTGGAACATGTGCCGATGTCCTTTTTGTATCTTCCCATTCCAATATGACCATCTGGATACCATATTTAAGAACAGCTTTTAAAACAATTGCAATTTTTTAAAAATGAATGTAATAACAGTGAAAATCTATTGATTTTGAGAGGTGAAGGAGAAAGGAAGAAACAGGTTGCTTGCTTTCAATGCAACCTAGAGAAATTCTGCCTGGTGCTCCTGCATAGCTGCTGAGTTACTGGGAGGTAACTATCCCATTGCCTTCATGCCATTTGAATAGGAAGGAAGAGAAGAAACCAAAGGGGTAGTGAAAAAGATAAAGAGAACAATTTATCTTTACTGGATTTCTTTTTAATTATTATTTTTTTAAATTTAGGCAAAAAGACTTAGACTTAAAATGACAATGAATTAAATTCCACATCAAAGCCACCTCTCATTTTCTGAGAATTAATGAGATTGCTGTGGAAATGTGTAAAATGACATCTCCAAAATATGAGCTATAGAAGAAATAAACACAATTTTCCAATTGTGTTTTATTTTGTAAAAAAAAAAAAAAAATCAGATTTAATGGCATTTTAAGACACTATATTTATAGGAGTAATTTTATTTATAAAACTGTGATCTTCGTATAATGCTTTGTATATGGTCCACACTTGGACAAGGGCAGTCCTGAGGGAAGATACGGGAGGGGGTTTTGCAGAAATTGTGCAGAAAACAGGGTTGGTAACTGAGGCAGATAGGTGCATTTCAGATTGGAATTCTCTCATCTTCCACTTAGAGAAAGCTGGTTTTTCAGGTTTTGGAGTTTGTTTTTCTTATGTTTTGCGTTGCTTTATTTCATCTAATAATCCAAATTATAATTTGAGGGCACTAATAATTTAAAAAAAAAAATTACTCTGTCTACTCTTTTGGTATACTGGGAATAAAAATCCCTAACATCTGTAACATTTCCAAAATGAACATTCCTAATGGAATTGTAGGATGTGTATCTGTATAACTATCACTGAGAGCCTCAGACAGGTGGCCAGGGTATGGGGATGAGAATAGCAACATTCAGGGATGCATTGTTTTTTTAATGACTGCAGAGTGAGTTATATAGAGAATTGTAAAGGCTCAGACCCCAATATAAAGCATTGCCTTGGATACAAGCAAACATGGAAAAATTCTGTTTACAAACAGATTATACTTTTCCCTTTGCATCCAAAATAGACTCCTTCTAAAATTTGTATGAGAAATAATCCTCGCCAGTGCCAGTTCTCTCCCTATCATATCTGTAAAACTCCTGGAAGAAGACTGAATGTCCCAATGAAATTCCATGCCAGAAACAGATAAAATATTCCTGTTCCATAAATAAGCATTATAAACTAGAGTATGCAAATTTCCAGGAGTAACTCCCTTACTAATAATACAGACCCAATGAAAGATGTTGAAATTAACGAAAAATGCAAACATAGGCATTCAGAAAAATGTCTACTTGCTAACCACTGCTGCTGTGTTGTACCAGATAGTCCCAGTATCTCTTTATAGCAGCTGACTAAAGACAGCCTGTATTTCCAAAACTTTAAAAGTCCAATTTAATAAAAATTATTCCCAAGTCTTAGAGCTTATTTCAGCTTCTGTGAAACTTTGTTAGGGCTTGGTTGGAGTGAGTAGGAACACTATTTTTGGATTTTTTAAAGGTTTTTTTTTTCCCCATAAAAATGTCCAAGACAACCAAAAATTATACTTTATATTGTTTTGTCTTGATTCAGTTGCCAGGAATAAACCTGAATCCTCGTGATCATTTTCTGCTTAATACCCAGAAAGACCTTTATATTCTCCCCATCCACTTTTGAGAATTAGCCTGCTAAAAAGTGAGTCTGCTAAAAGCAGTAATTCAAAGGCAAAGGTTTGATGGTTAGGGCTTTACCATATCATTTGATAGGTATTTAGTAAGAACAGCAAATTGTTCATTTGCTCCCAGAAAACTAACCCTTAGCTAGATTGTCTTTGACCTCTTGTGGCGCAGTTCCCATCTCCTGCGGTGTCCTGGCAACAAAGGTCTCCTGAAATTTCTTTGTAGATTGTGAGCTGATCATGCAGGAATTGAAATGATGATGCCAGGCATACACTTTGCATGTTCTAATGAGTTCTGCTCTATTCCTCAGGCCAGCTGGCTGTGCAAGCTTTAGATAATGTACAGAAGCCAAAGCCAAAAAAGCTCAGATTAATAAAAAAAATAGCTGAAACTCAAACCAGACATATCTTAAGGATTTTTAAGGCTTCAAAAGGCTGTAAAGATAATTTTCACCTAGTGAATATGACTAGCAAAACCAATACTAGGGAACATACATAAATACTGCATAGCTTTCCCTTATTTTGGGAGCATTTCATGCAAATAAAATTAAAAGGCTTTCTCACTTGGCCTAGCAGAGCTCTGGCTAGGTGTGAAGCAGAGCCGCAGTTTACTCTCAGTTCCCTCATCCTGAAGCAAGAGTAGTGGGTTGCAGTATGATAATGAGTAAACTGAATGAAAAAGATTGCATTTGATTACATTTGGTAGTAATAGGCATAGGAAGGACATGAAAAGGAGCTATAGATTTTTTTTCCCAAGAGCATTGGAGGCTGAAATGGGCTATATCTTACCCTTGCATATGTAAAGCCTTTTTTCTGCTGTTGAGTATAAAAACAACCAAAACATTAGTTTAACATGTAAAAGTTGATCTCAAAGGTAATGCTAGAAAGTCAGCCAATTTTTTACAGCTCTGGGGACTTTCTGACCCACCAAAAGGCCTAAACCATGCAAGTTTATGTGCCACACCAGAGTGAGACGTAGTACTGGAGGTTTCATCCTGAGATTATTTTCACATAACTCTAGCTAGACACAAGCCTAACAGCATGAGGACATGTCACCTTTTTTTTTTATTGTAATAAAAACAGACATATTTTGTCTGGTACTTGAAGGTATCTAAGAAATCAAAAATATCTTGGATTATCAGTTTATGTCCATAGAAATAGAATTAACAATAGTAAAGGTGACATTTTAAATGCCTTAAAATTCTCCACCCCATTCTGTGGACTCCCTGCTGCCCCTACCCACAACTGAAAGTGAGCCATTTTTAGGGCAAGGAGAGCATGTAGACATGACATTTTATTCTACTTATGGAAAAACAAAAAATCATAAAAAATGTGAGCTTCTCAAACTCAAGCATTCAGTGTGATTGCCTTGTACCATTTTTTGCCAATTCTAGCACTGTCATTTGAGTGTCATTTGGCTTTCCCAGGACAATCAATGATGAGCCTTTGAGTCAGCCTAAATGGACTTGCCTCAAGGTACACATACCAGGAACACACAGAGGTAATTCAGCCTGTATGGAACTCTGATTGCTCAGAAAATGTTAGGGGAAAATGCAGCTGCTCTGAAACAGATACCTCTGAAAACTATACACAGCAGTCTAGCACCACATTTAACTTTTCTCCTAGGATGTCTGCTGCATCAGTATCTTTGTCAGAACGGAAAATTCAGTTTATGGGTTAAATGCATTTTTATAAGTACTCAGTGATATGAAAACATATAATTCTGTGTAGTGTAGGCTGGCGGCGCCCTGGGGGCAAGGTACTGCCTGCAGTGGATGCTTGGTTCAGCAGGGGAGGTGCTCCTGACAAGGGGGCAGGGCAGGCACTGAGAGGCAGCTGGGAGAGGAGCTCCGAGCCCTGAGTATGGAGCACATTTGTAGGGAGAAGCCAATCTCACCTGTCAGGGTGCAGACCAATGAAGTGCAATGGACAGACACACATGTGATTGCAGCACAGCTGAATTGCAGCTCAGGCATGGGCGAAGGGTGACAGGCTTTGCTTAGAAAGAGCTCCTAAAGAAAATAAGGCCTTGATGAGGCTCCTAATTTTCATCAAAATGCTGGAGTACCTCCTCAGGAAAGGGAGGGAGGGGGGAAGGAAGGAAGGAAGCAAGGAAGGAAGGAAGTGGCGGAAGTGGCGGAAGTGGCGGAAGGAAGGAAGGAAGGAAGGAAGGAAGGAAGGAAGGAAGGAAGGAAGGAAAGAATGAAAAAAGGAAAGAAAGAAGGAAAGAAAGAAGGAAAGAAGGAAAGAAGGAAAGAAGGAAGGAAAGAAGGAAAGAAGGAAAGAAGGAAAGAAAGAAGGAAAGAAAGAAGGAAAGAAAGGAAAGAAGGAAGGAAGGAAGGAAGAAAGAAAGAAAGAAAGAAAGAAAGAAAGAAAGAAAGAAAGAAAGAAAGAAAGAAAGAAAGAAAGAGAGAGAAAGCTATTTCAGTCATTAGAGCAGGTATTTCTCTGCAGCCTGTGGAGAGTATTTCCTCAAGGGACTGTGACCCAAAGAAAGACTATGCTGAAACAAATTGTCTTGACAGGAACTGTAGCCCACAGGGGATCCATGTTTCAGCAGGTAATTTTCCCAAGGGTTTTATCCAGTGGTGAGAACCTACACTGGATGAAAAATAGGAGGAAGGAGCCCCAGAGAAGAACTTTTAGGGACCAATCTTAAACCATATTCTCCGTTTATCCTGCCGCTCTCATGAGAGGGTAGCTGAAAGAGTGAAGGAGTAAAGCTGAGCACAGAAAGAATGTGGTAATTAGAGATGTTCTTCTAATTTAGTCTTCACTGTGCAAATCTATTTAAATGGAAAAAAAACTTCCTCATGTTGAGTGTCTTTTTCCTGTGACACTAATTAGTGAATGATCTGCCATTCTATATCTTGACCTAAAAACTTTCTCTCTCAGTCATTCTGTTGAGAGTGGGGAGTGAGAAAGTGACTTGGTGACCATCTGGCAGTCAGTAAAAATCATGGTGTTATTGAATTAAAAATTTATAGAATCAGAATGATTTTGGTTGGAAGGAACCTTTAAAAATCACCTAGTCCTGTCATGGGCAGGAGTACTTTCCAGTAGCTCAGGTTGCTCAAAGCACTGTCCAGTGTGACTTTAAATACTTGTAAATGCTGGGTCATCCACGACTACTCTAGACAGCCTATTCCACTGTCTTATTACTCTTGCTGTAAAAAAAATTCCTTATGTTCAAATGAAACTTGCTCTCTTTATTTAAAAAGCCCTATTCTGTCTTTTTATTACAGAGCTTTATAGAAAGTCTCTGCATTTTTTAGACACTCCCTTTAAGTATTGAAAGTCTGAAAGAAAGTCTTTGAGGTCCTCTTCCCCAGGATGAACTATCACAACTCTCTCAGCCTTTCTCTGTAAGAAAGATGTTGCAGCCCTCTGGTAATTTTCACCGTTCTCCTCTGGATCTCCTTTAACAGGTCCATGTCTTTCCTGTACGGGGCTTCCAGAGCTGAATGCAGCACTCCTGGTGTTGTGTCTCAAGAGCAGAGTAGATGGAGAGCACCTCCCTCATGGCATCTCCTTCTCAGGAAGCTGCAGAGAGAAATGAGATCATTCATCAGCCTCCTTCTGTCCAAGCTGGACAAACTCCAAGTCCTTAGCTACTCCTCATAGGACATTCCTTCTCCTTGGTCTTGTTTCCTTGGTCTTGTTAGACTTCATGACATTTACATGAACGTATTTCTCTAGCCTGTCAAGGTCCCTCTGCATGGCATCTCTTCCCTCAAACCTACCAACTGTTCCACTCTGTTGCTGTCTACAGAGTTTCTGAGCATTTACTTGGCCCCACTGCCTATGTCACTGATGAAAATATTTAATAGCCTTGGTCTCAGTATGGAGCCTTGTGAGGTACCACTCACTGCCAGAGTTCAGTCTGGACATTGAGCAAGTAATCGCAGGTCTTCTGAAATGGTCATACAGTAAATTTTTCATTGATCTGGAATCATATTTAGACAGATAGAATGCCATGACCATTTTGAAATTCATGTTTCTTGACATTTGTTTTGTGCATAAAATGTTCTTGACCTTTTCATCTATGTTTGAAAGTCTAGGCCTAAAGATTTTATAGTGCTTTCTGTGCACAGCTGGAGTCACTACTGGAGTCACTACACCCATACTTTGAAGGAAAATAAAATAAAATTACAGTTCTGTGTTTCTTATTTCTTCCAGTATAGAAATGTGACACATTGGTGTTTACTGTAATACTAACAACAGAATTGTGATGGGTTGACCTTGTCTGGTCTATTACTACCCTTCTCAGCAGGATGCAGGGAATAAAATAAGATGGAAAAAAATTTGTGAGTTAAGAAAAAGATACTTCAATAAAGCAAAAGCAGACATCAAGTGCGGAAGCAAAGGAAAGCAAAACATTTATTCTCTAGATTTATTCTCTGCTTCCCACAGGCAGGTGATGTCCTGCTTCCCAGGAAAAAGCACTTCAGTACACACAGCAGTTTTTCTGGAAGATAACCAACACAATGACTAATGCTGCCCATTCCACACAGCAACACTCACCACCACTCATCTATTTTTTTTTCTGAGACAGCATATGATATGGAATATCTCTTTGGTCAGTTTGGGTCAGCTGTCCTACCTATGTCTCCTCCCAAAACTTGCTCACTCCCAGGGTACTGGTGAGGAGGGAATGTTGGAGAGATGGCTTCGTGCTGTGCCAACATTGCTTAGCAGGAGGCAAAACACTGGTATGTTACCAACACTTTTCTAACTACCAACTCAAAGCACAGTTCTATGAGGTAGGCTATGGGGAAAATTAACACCCCATAATTAAATCATCTCAGCCAGACCCAACAGAAGATTTCAGCCAGGCACAGTAGCATTTTCCATTTCTGATCTTGTGCAGAAAACTGAGATGCAAAATAAAATAATAACATGATCAAATTTTATGTGTTTTATTTTTCTCTTCATAAACAACTTTTGAAATGCCAGAGCTTTACCCCAAACCTTTTCCAAAATTTGACTGTTTTTCCAAGAACTCCTCAAAACACATATTTTATCTATTTACTTTTTACCAGACATTCACTTCTCATCTACCAGCTGAGGACTTAGAGATTACTTATTTCTTTTCACTTTGGTCCATACACTGCTGTATTTCAACTTTGATCCATAGGCTGCTCTGTTTCAACTGTAGCAATATTTGGTATTGTGCTTCAAGAATGTAGATATTCAAGAATGCTTCAAGAGCAGATATTACTTTTGACTTAAATCAGATGCACAAGATTTGTGTAAGATACATAAATTTAAAGAAAAATTTAACCCTCTTCATAATTTCTTCTTCAGCAGTAAGTTGATGATTCATTCATTCACCTGTGTTATACATTGGATAAGGAGCTGGTTTATCTTTGGTTGTTATAATGCAGTTTGCTTGAACAGTTGAGGAATTACAATCAGGGAGAGAAAGAAATGATTGACATGAATACATCTCATTATTCTGGTGAGAACTTGTTTTGACATATCAGTCAATGTAAATCATCAGTGTTACAGTATCACTGATTACAATTTACTTCTCTTTGATCACATCAGCAATGTCTTGTCAAGATAACATATAACATGTATTTTCCAGAAGATCTTAACTGTTTTAATAGTGTGTCTCACCTCCTCCTACTGAAAACCATACAGACCACCTAACTGTAATTTGGGTTACTAACTGAAGTGTATTGCAAGAAAAAGTAAGTTTAGTTATCCTCTTGAAAGCTATTTGCTTACTTAATCTGAAATCTGGAAATAAATGAAAACCCAGAATAATCCAACATGCCTTTGGGCTATCTAAATGCTAATAACCTGGAAGAGCCAGCAAGTTTGCTGCTGAAGGATGGGATGCCATCCAAAGGGACCGGGACAAGCTCAAGAAGTGGGCTCTTTTGAGCCCTTCAAGTATTCAAGGCAAGGTTGGATGGTGCTTTGAAGATATCCGTGCTCATTGCAGGATGTTTGGAATAGATGACCTCTAAAGGCTCCTTCCTATCCAAACTATTCTGATTATTCTACAAATGTGAAAAGTGTAGGTAGAGTGTTGCACGCTCAAGGTCTTGGCCATGAAATACCTGCTAGGTCAGAGTGGGATAAAATGAATGAGATTCCAGGGTTCTGCATGGGCAAGAGTGAATCAACGTTTATAACAAACAATCATGTAAAAATTACCTTTCTGCCTTGCTCACAGTTTTCCAGAAAAGCACTTATTCTGCATCATCTTGAAATTATGGAATGCATTAACTTTCAGGGCTAAAAGAAAAAGAATTTTTAATTCCTGATTATTTCTAGATTTGTTCTAGGAGCCAGAACACTTAAGTAAGCATTATAGCAGGAGCCAGAGTGTCAGGCAACCTCCATGACCTATCGTCTGTGTTCTTTGCCTTACCATGAACCAGGCACCATGGAAGTGTGATGTATGACCCCTCACAGAATATGTGTCCATGACTGAGAAATCTGTATGGGAATAAGATAATTAGATCTATGGATTTGAAAATCAGGAGACTAAAATGGAATTTGGTCCTTATCATACTCCTGAGGCAATCGATCTTACAACTGAGATACTGTATTTTAAGGAAAATAGTCAATATTTGAAAGGATGAAGAAAAACAATATGTATTTTTGAGAACAATGATAGGCATTCACTCTGTTTTGAGCAACAGGTCCAGAGCTGTTCTATAGTCTATACATCTCTTTTTCAAAAAAACTTCCAGCAGTTCCGAAACAGATCAGAAATACACCCATACATTTTTTTTTATTATGGACTAACTTTAGACAGTGAACAGGATTTTACTTGGGATTTCCCTCATGCTGTGTATTGTAGTTTTCATTAAGAATTCTGGACACACATGACTTAAAGTTGAAGCATGTACCATGGCAAATGCATTTAAAAGGCCTTGAACTGTTTTTTGCATATGATCCATTTTGAGAGAAAATGGGAAAATAACAGCTAAATAACAGTTTATTACTGTATTTCCCACTGCAGAGTTGAAGGAAGAGTTCTAAAAATATTAAGCTTGAGTTGTAAGTTTTTTTATAAGTTTTGTAAGTTTTTCGATCAAATCTGTTTTTTGGAATCTGGAGATGGGGAATTCAGTAAAATTGGTTATGTTTTATAGCTCAGGCTATTATATTTTGAGGTTCCAAATAGAATGAGAATCACAGGAATATTTATCATAAGTGGAAGATTATTCTTCTACCACACTAAATAAAATTAATACAATAATTGAGTTTAGATTTTTTATGGCAAATTATATGTTGTCACCCTCCCCCAAATGGTAACCCACATCAACTCAAGGCTAACCAGGGCTGATGGCAAGGCAGAGTGTTTTTCCAAACTTTGCTAAGTTTTGAAATAAAAAATAGTAATTTTAAAGAATCCTGTATTTTTTATGAGATATACACAAGGGTGTGTCTAGGGTGGGTTTGGAGTTTTTTGGTTTTGGTTTGGTTTTTTTTTTTTTTTTGAGATTTCTTACATAAACAAAAGAGAAACACAAATTCAAAACTATCAGAAATACTATTATTTTGTTATTCATTTGAAATCTGAGATGTCATCCTAGGAGATTTTTGTGTTACACACTTTATCACTTATCTAATTTGTGTTATTTTCTTTTGAGCATATTCTGGTATAAGAAACAACTGTTTTGTAGTCTTGCTCTTATTAAATCTTACACCAGTTGAATTTTCCACTGCACCATTCCATGTTTTCAGTAATATTACATCCAGATTATTGTTTTGGGGAAAAGGAAACACATCCTATACCAAGAGCCAAAAATTAGACTAATTAAAAATTTACTAATCCATATGGTCTAATTACTGCAAAAATGTCTCATTAATTGCTCTATTCTCATTTCAATACATAACTCTCAATTATGTTTGGATGGTATGCTCAACATTCAACTAGTCCTTTAGTAAGCTGAAAGTATATTTTTAAGAAGGCAGCACCATCCTGAAGACTTGTCTGGAATGAAGCCCATGATGTTGGGGTTGCTTTCTCCTCAGTACCAGGTTTGTTTAGGGTTATCTGAGTGTTTTCTGATATAGCATGTCTCCCTTCTCTTGCTTTCCTGATAGTTCTTGAAAAATGTACAATAAACACCTCCATCCCATCACTCCCCTGACCAACCATGCTAGAGGAAGAATAAATCCAGTGAACTGGCCTATTTGAGGAGGAGTTAGGATGTGAAGAAGCCATTCATACAGAAAAAGTGAGACAAGCTGCAATTTTTCTCAATCTGGTTTATGACTCCTTAGATATTAGGACTTCAAGAATCTTTAAATACCTAGTAATGAAAATAAAGTGGATTTATTTCTTTCAATAAACAACATAACCAGTTCTTTTAAAGAAAAGTAGTAATCTTTAATGCAGTAGCATTAGTGTAAAATTGGAAGGTTTTAATTTTGCTTCTGAAAAATACATTTAAGTCTGTAGAAGATAATGTTACCTGCTGGTTTATTGACTTAATTAAATGGTGCAGTTTTAATGGATGAACAGAAAACCTCTTGCAATTTCCTTGAATGTTATTTTTCTTATTTATTAGGAAACAATTTGTGAAAAACTATTAACATTTTATTAAATGAATGTCTTTCAAAGTTCCTATCTTCACTTCTACCACTTCCATTTCTTTTTTTTTATTTCATTTTATTTTACTTTCTACCCTTTAACTGATGAGTAAAAACAAGGTCTAAAAAATGGGAGGTGGAAAGGTTGAGAAACAAAAAAACCCACTGAATCACCTAAATAATCTCCTTATATGAAGATTCATTCCAAGAAATATTTGAGGGTAACAAGAAAAATTTTATGTCTTTGGGATGCCATTTCATTGTTCAAGTCTCACTAGCACACCAAGTCTTGTACATGGCAGTCTCCACAAGCCAAAATGCACAGGTGAGCAATGCACAGCTATTACCTTTTGGTCACTGTTCACATGAAAGAAAGGTTTGTTTCCTCAATGTCTTCTTTTTTAATCCCTTTTCTCAAAACAAAAATTGCTCCAATATTTGTTGATATGGAGAAGACAGGTTTCTATTCCTTTTTTGTATATATATGCAGACCAAAGAGACCTATGTTTGAATGTGACAGCCTAGTCAGAGAGCAAGAAAATGGGATTCGTTTTCTCACAGTGGACTTGTGAGACTTTTTAGGGAGTTGTAGAGAAATAACTTGTTTGTATAAACAACCTGCAGGTGCTGTTTTCCTACTCTGTTCTTCTGTTCTTCTCAAGGACTGTTTGTGAGAAAGATGTTTTTGTTAATTAGCCAATCAAGTAGAATGTATTGAACCTATCTGTAAATTAAGAGAATTTTCATATTAAAGTTTTTGTTCTGCAAAACAGCCTTCTGGTGAATTTGTGTCATTTCTTGCTCAACGGTGACACCTACGCAAAGAGGAAATGGATGGACTGCTAACAACTGAAAAGTTACTCTACTATGTAAAAAATAAAATGCCATTAATTCCTAATTTGGTAATCTTATGAAATCTCACCAACTACTTTCTCCCCAAGTACTTTTACAATGGTGCATTACTGTGCTGTGCCTGAAACAACCAGCAGCCCTGGTAACCCAGTCAACCAGGAAAAGGGACAGTAGACCACATCATAAAATCATGGAAATGTGAGGAGAAAAACAAGGGTAATGTGCTTTGCATTGAGCTGAAACTCCTTTTTTTTTTTTTTTTTCATTTAAAACATGCTGTCCTATGTACCTGAGAAGTACTTTTAATCCTTTTTTGTCCTGAAAAGTTTATGCCCTGGTCAAGTTGTTTTCCACTTGAGCTGAGACAGAAGAAGAACATATTTCATTTCTCCAGCTTTCTTATAAGCCCTGTTTAGGTACTGAAAAGACGCTAGAAGGTCATCTTTCAGCTTTCTCAAAGATAAACAGATACACTTCTCTTAGCCTGCCTTCCCACGAGAGGTCTCCAATCCTCTGAACATCTTCATGGGCCTATTAAGTCCAACAAGTCCATGTCCTCCTTTTTTCAGGGGCCCCAGACCTGGATGCAGTATTTCAGATGGAGTCTCATTACAGTGAAGCAGGTTTATAGTCTCATTCTCTATATTGATGCAGAAGGGTTATTAGCTGGTTTTGTTTCTGTTAGATTTGCCAATATGTGCCACAGAAGTGAGGTTGTTTGGTAAAATGGAGCTTACTGAAGTAATCTGAACTAATATTAGCAACACTAGTAAATTTTTTTTTTAAGCTGTATTTATTTGGGAATTTGTCTGTCTTTACAGTTAGCAAAATTCCCATAATTGATACTATTAAATATGTAGTTTATTTTTATTCCTACTATACCCAAATTATTTCTTGTCAAGATAAATCAGGCCATTGAAATCTGGTGATACATTTAAATTTTGTCTTGAGATATTATTCAGCGAATCAAAAGCATGATGATTAGAACTAAACCCTCAAAATTAAAAAGTATCTCTTCTATTACACTTTATATAATGGGACCAACTTTCCAATCTGTCGGAATTGCTTCTAGCAATTATAGCACACCTGACATTTAAGGACTTAAAATTATATCAGACTGCTTTGTCACACAATAAGAAAAGAAATCAAATTATCTTTAAAACGTCTTTGTTCCTTTATATAGAATTATCTTTTACATTATTGTGGTGTTCCCTTCCATTTGAAATCCCTCTGTTTAGGCATTAGATGTATTTCTCTTCTTTCTGGTCATTTGCTCTCTTGAAGCTTTAACAGCTTAGAGAAATTTCTTTCTGTGAGATCTAATCAAAAACACAATAATGAAGCTTAAGCTCCAAAAATTATAGAGATGGAAAAGAGAGCAAGGTCTTTAACCCATGTCTCCATCAGTTCCACCTAGGTTGTTCTTTTCCCTTGCAAAGCCTCCAAGAGTGCTCTTTCAAACCTAAATTTGACAGTCTTCCACCTGGCTTCTTTCTGGTATTGTGAGCAAAAGCTATGGGATAACTTTTGTACTCCCTTCAAAAGCTCAATTGCTTGCTAAATTGCTCTCTAGGCATCAAGTCAAAATTCTTTTAAATTTGAGTTATATGCAGGAATAAAGCTTTCCTGAAAGTCATATGAGTGATGCCAGAAACTTCATGCAAACAAAGCAAATACCAGAGAATTATTTATCCCTGAGGATTTTGTAGTCTCATTTAGTCTCATTTCTCCAAGTCAGGAGCAAATCTTTCTACTTCTACAATAATAAATCACCACATTTATGGGTGTTCGCTAACTCAGCAATGGAAATTAGTCCTTATTGCTATCCTAAGAAAAATATTTCCTGTTTATGAGTTTGTATATGATGACTCATATTTACCAAAATATGGTAATAAGTGGACTATTCCAGATGTGAACCTCACATACATAATGAATTAATGCCTTATTTGTGCATCTTGACCAAAGAATTACTAACCCTTGTCTTCTCATGCTTGCATAATGCAACAGTTCCTACCTAGCGTTATTTATAAAAGCATATATAGAATATTCTGTGCATGGAAATTGCAGGAAAAGTTGAACATAATTAGAAAATTTTAATTATATATTGGATTGTTTACATTCCAGATTCTTAAATTTTTTACTCTAGAGATAGATTTAAAGATTCTGGAAAGAATGAGAAATGTGAACATAGTTTTCAAATCAGGCAAGAGCATCAGCCAGTGATAACTGTCTAGTAAGTAATATGATGAACTGATGAAAAAAACTGATGAACATTTCAATCAAAATCCCAAGACAAATAATTTGTGGACAAATCTGAAAGAGCCATATTAAAGTATGGAAATCCCCTCAGTTCATAAACTTACAGGGTATATCAATGATAAGTCCTGATCAGCCAGTGCATAGTGACCACAAGAACACAAATCTTTGAAAATACCTCAGCATAATTATGCAGAAACAATAGGAACAACAACACAGGGAGAAAAATGTTAACCAAACCAATCTTAGTAGATGTTATTCCTTTATCCTAATTTTGAATGTGTAAAGGTTGCATCAATTTCTTGCTAATGTCTGAGCTCTTCCAGTAAAGAATACAGGAAGTTTCAAAAGATAATTAATTCTTACAATTTTAGATATATATTTTACTATTATATTAGCCATCCTCTAGAGATGCCATTTTTTTTCTGTTGACTATTGAAGCGGCATAAAATATTAGATTAGACTCTGTAAGGCATTTCAGATGGCGAAATTTATAGGAAATTAATTCTGCCTCTTGGGTATAAAACAAACACCACAAAATACCTAGAAGAAAGGCTATAATGAAAATGGGTTGGACAACAGAAGGAGTCTATTGAAGAACAATTATTTCGAAAGGCTAGGGGGAGAAAGAAATAAACTAAAACAACCCGCCCAAAAAGAAACCAAACCACAACTTCCTGCACTGTCCCATCACTACCAGTAAATTCTAAAATATTTGATGATATTTTCAATTTTTTTCCTTCTTCTTTAATCAGTTGTACTGATTAAAAAATTGAGGCATCTAAGCTTCAAATCACATAAGCATAGAATAGTTCAGATTTGAAATGACTTGTGAATGTCTGATTTCTACTTAGATTAGAGTCAGCTCGGAGATCAGACCATGCTGCTCTGAGTTTTTAGGTCTTGAAAACCTTGAAGGACAGACATTTCTGGGCAACCTGTGGCATCTGCCTGGCTCTCTGAAGAGTCACTGGGGTAAAAATATAAAGATATCAGTTCTGTGTTGTGGGGGTAGTATGCTGTGCTAAAATATGGTAAATAATAAGTATATTTATGTATACTTATTCATAAGTATATGTATGTATATTATGTATATTCAAAAATGAAGGCTTTTTCTGCCTTGAGTAAACTAAGAAACAATATATTTCCTAAGATTTGAAGTCAATCATCATAATTACAAATCAAGGCCTGCTCTTTTCCAAGGTGAAGTGGAAAATAAAAAAAAAAGAAAGTAATTTGAAGAAAATGTCATTTTAGAACAGAAAAATAAATCATGGAGATGTAGACATATAAAAAGCTTCTTCTGGCACATGAAAGGAACTGACTGATTTTATACCAAGGAAGATAAAAGTTGTTAAGCGAAAATGTGATTCAATGAGAGAATATAGGAAAAAACATGAAAAAGCTTTTATTTTTTTCTCTATTCAGGATGTGTTTATATTTTTCCTTATGTATTGCTTATTCAGTTTTCAATTTATTCAAAAAGAGTAAAAAATTGAGGCACATTACATATATATCTAAATTGGTATTAGGCTAAAATAGATTAATTATGAGGAGATATGAGTGGAGAATCATTCTGCATACATAAATGGTAATCATATAATAGAACCAGTATATAGAATATAGCAGATAAAAATTCACCTGAATGTCAACAATCACATATTTTAATGCATATGGTATTTCTCTGAGAAATTCTTATCTTGATTAATCTTATATTTCATTTATTAATTTAATCTTATATTTCAAATTTAAAATAAATTAAATGACATCACAGCTAAAATCTAATAAAGCCATAATTATAATAACTGAGCATATTTCTTTGCCGGAAATATAAACCATATTTCTTTGACTACATTGTAAAGATTTCCTTTGAATAGACTTCCTTCTCTTTCAAGTTCATGTATTGAATTTCCCACTGTCCCTGCTGCCTACAAACAAGCAACCGCCTTTCTCTGAACTCACACATTATGGCTATTTAATGCATAGTGTTTAAATAATTCTCTCAATTCTCAATTTGTAATGAAAACTACAAGGACATAAAAATGAATAAAAAACCCACCATAAATTCGCCAGAGCTCATTTTTCCTATAAATTAGACATAACTAATGATGGCATAACTAATGCTTGATGTAGAATAAAGTTTACTATTTTAAAGTCATTATAATTCTTACAACTTTAATTGAAAACTGTGGAAATGAAGTGGAAAATGCATACAGAATGATTAATGAAAACAGTACAATTGTTAGATATATATTATGTGGAATATTTAACTGCTTCACACTCATCTCCCTTACAGTATGTCATTGCCAGTTTGGGAGACCAGCAGAGGAATAGTCAGTATTAATGACATTCATTCACATGTACCATGCTGCAATTTTATTTCAAGTCATAAAGAAAGTGTAGAAGTTTTAAAAAGTACTTTTTGATTGGGATCTCTTTGGAATTTTGCCATTTTATGATAATTCTTCTGCAATGGGTTCTTGCCATAGTACCTATGATTATAAGAATAATTAAGAGTTTTGAGTTCATAATAATGCCAAGAGTAAGTTAGCTGATATTGGGCAGCAGTAGAACAATGGCTCTATTTAACCTCCATGACCAAGGCTGGAAATAAAAGCATCTCAAGTTATGAATAGAAATCCCTATGTAGCATATTTTAATTGTATGTATTGATTCTGAAAAACAGATTTTGCATGGGGTTATATTAGCTATTTAGTTTTGATAACACTAATAATAATAGCAAAACTGTAACATCAGTCATGGCAAATGTCTGAAGAGTTTTAGCTGTAAGGATAACCAAATATATGAGAAGATGGATCAACATCATTGAAATCACTGAGAACTGTAAGAGAGTAGTGCCCATATAAATAGTTTCACAACTATTTTGTCAATATTTGCTCTCTACAAAGACCAAAAATCCTCATTAACTTTCGCCAATAATTTGTCAAATAGATTAGTTCAATGTCCTTCCCTTGAGCCACAAGCTTTTCCACTTTGTTTTGTGACTTCTGGGGCAAGGGGAAGTAAGAGAATTTGTAAGAGGTTTGTTGGAACCTGACCACCAGGCAAGATCAACGCACACAATGCCATCTCCTTTAACTTACCCATGAATTTGTGAGCCTGAAGAATCAGTCCTTCACTTTGGGTTGCAGGAGTCATGTTCTGAAGGCTCCTTTGACTGGGACTACAATTTAAGCCATTGGCAACTCATGGTCTATCTGTGTTTCTAATTGGATTCTGTGCTGATAGTCGGTTAATCTTGGTTGGAAAAGACCTAATACATGGTGTCCTTCAGGAGATTTAAAAATGTGAGTACTTAATTTCCATGTCCGAAATTACTTCAGGGTAGATATAGATACTCAAGTAGGTATCTCTTCAAAGCTAATTGAAGAGTTCTAATAATATAATTTAAAGTGACAAAGGAATATCAAAGTCTTAATCAGCTAAGAAGTTTGGAAAAGGATTTTCTAAATTACTTCATTGGAGAATGTCTATATTCACCTATGCTGGACTGCACTTATTTAAATGTTTGATGTAACCTGGTGTAGTGGGTCTGGCTGGGGTGCAGTTCCTTTCCCTGCAGCAGCTCTCTCAGTGCTGTGCTTTGCACTGATAGCTGGAAAGGCATTATTGATAAACACACCAGTGCTTTGGCTGCTGCTGGGCAGCCCTGGCACAGCATCAGGGCTGTCCTACAACACTGCCCCTCAGCAGTAGGTTGGAGATGGGGAAAACCTTGGGAGAGAACACAGCTGGCACAGCTGATCCAAATTACCAAAGGGATATTCCAAAGGAATATTAACCAAAGGGACACTGGTCAGCAGCAAAAGCTAAGAAAAGAGTGGGGAACCATCATTATGGTGTTTGTCTTCCACAGCAACCACTGTGTGTTCTGAAGTCCTGCTTCCAAGAAGTGCCCAAACATCAACTCTTAATGAGAATTAAAGTACAATAAAAATATAATCTTCTGTTTTTCTTTGCTTCTTTCTGCTGCCCTTTCTTTAACTTCTTAAAACTGCCATTATCTTGACCCACAAGTTTTTTTCCATCTTTTTTTCTTCTCTCTCATCTTACTGTGGAAGGGAATGAGAGAGGCTTGATGGTCAGCAAACATTCAACCAAGGTCAACCCACCACATCTGGCTTTTACACACTAGTCATTTCAACTTTGTTTTTATTTTGGGTTTTGTTGTAGGGATGGTAATTTTTTCATTTATATAGCTAAATTTTTGAAAAGTATTTAATACCACATAAAGCTGTGTCTGGAACAGTGTTTTGGATACGAGAAACCTTGGTATCATCACCTTAATAATTTGCAAAAACTATATCATTAGTACTTATATTTTTTCATAAATATTCTAGTTCAATACTGAAAATTATACAGATCCCTCAGTATCATAAACTATACTGAGGGATCAGTATTAAAATATTTGACAATGACTTTTTGTAAACTAGGACTATAATAACTTTGGTTTTGATTAGTCACTTGCTACTGCAGTGCTACTACTTTTTCAAGCTATGATGGATTAGTAAGCAATGACTCTTTTGGAAACAGTTTGAAAAAGAAGATAGCATTTAACTATATTTTGGTTAATAAAATTACCAACTGAGCCAGTGAAAATGTCAATTGTGAAAAGGAGTGCATGAAAGGTTTTTGTAGCAGTCACAGTATTAGCTGAGACTGAGATAGATAGAGAGCATGGAATAAATTTCTTTATGAATTTGTGTTGAATATCTGTTACTTCCCCTGGAAGCTTATCCAGTTAATATTGTAAAATAAAATCTACCAACTTTCTTCTTCCTAGCAAAAATTGTGTATGCAGTAAGCATTAATTAAGTTGCTAAGATTTTATGAAACCATTTTTTTCTTTCTTTTTAATTCTCCTTATGCACTCCACAAACCCCAGCAGAAAACAAGTGTTTATAGAGATGAATCCCCTGTGGAGAGTGTCAGCTGTCACAATCACAGGCATCCCTTCCTTTTATGAGACCATAAAATCTTTTCTGCTGCAGAAAGCCTTGCTTACATAAACTAGTCTATTTTCTGAATGGGACTTATGTGAAGGTTGCCAGTTGGTCAGATAGACATTAAAGTTTCTTAGAGGGGCTTAATGGGTGTTTAGGTATGATCCCCACATTAGATTTCAAATTTATTTGTCTTGCTAATACAAAAGATTCTTGTTTATTACAAAAAAATTCTTCCAATCTGTTGATTTAGGGACTCGTCTCAGAGGTTTAAAATGCCCATTGTACAATTCAAAATGTCATATTTGTAATTTTCATAATCCAGCTATTTTTGGGATCGCAGTTAGAAGCGTACAAAAATCAGTATTTATCTTTAGAATGTTACCAGTGACTACTCACTAACTAATCCTGTTTCGTGACTTTCACTGTTTTATATTTCTCCTTGATAATTATATATATGAATTAAAAACCCAACCAAGGAAAAGTAAGGGACCACCATTTCAGTAGTAAGGGCCAAGAAGGTGGTTTGTCTGTGAATGAAGGCTAAATTTATTCCAGAACACTTTATATGTCATAAAAAAGATTAAGAAATTTTTCAGTTTGGATGGATACCCTATTAAAAAGTATGATAAGCAAAGACTTGGTATATCTCTGATGAATCCTTTCCATTGTAGATGTCTTAGAAAACCCTTGGACAAGAAATGAAGTTCAGCTCATCTAACTCTGACTGCATTATCTATGGCTGCATCTGACACAATCATCTAGAAGGCTGTTATGCTCTGTGGAGAGCGATAAGTGTTTCTACTGCACAATTCATTTTTTCTTGTAAGAAAAGAAACAAGTGAACTCTCCATCTCAAAATTCCTGTTTGTCTCCATCTCCTGTGAATAGACACTACAGCACACGTGCTTCTGCTATAGGTGCTGGAAGCTCAGTGCATGATTTTATTTTTGTGTGCAGTTGTTTTATATCATATAGGATTTCAGTTGTTTTACATTGTATAGGATTTCATAATTTATAAACTTTAATGCAGAAAATTCAAAATGACGTGCATGGTGAAAATATTTTGAGTGTCTTAACAAGAAGGATTACAAATTATATTTTAGTGCTCAATAAAAATACACTAAAGATATTTCTTTGAAAAGTAGAGAAAAATTCTTAGCTATATGAAATTTTTTAAAAAAAGCCAAAAAACCAACAGAACTGAATAAATCACTGCATAAATTCATGACACCGTGGTCTTTTTCCAGTTCTGATATGTAGTATGTATAGATCATATTAGAATTTTAAAAAATAAAACCCACCAATAACTGACTATGATTTCAGGAATGATCATGAATATTGAAAGTTCTTAATGTGAGAAAAAGACAGAATATATTGCTTTGCCTCTAACTGTGAGAAAAAGTGATTGCTGAGAGTGAAGGATAATGAATTAAATTAGTATCAGTGACAGCTTAAGAAAGGTAAATTCAGAATTGTCATTGAACTTGTGTTTGCTTTATTTTTGCTATTTATTTTATTTTCATGGCAGAACTATGAAACTTCCAGGAAGAAATTTGTAGAAAATTTCTATTGGAGTTAGCTTGCTTTCCCACCCATATCCACACCCACTTCGCAGTCATAAATTTCCTCGCCTCAGAATGTCATATAGACAAACACTAAGAAAGAAAACCTAAAACATGATGGATACATCATCTGTTTCAATTATCTGGATGCAAACTTCTCTGCAATTGCTGGTAGAGATTTCCCTGAAACTAAGATATACTAGGCAAGAACTGCTGTGTAACTTGTTCTACAATTTTCTTAATGCTTCCACTGCTGGCAACTGTCATGAATAGAAGACTAAATTATAAGGACAGTTTTTCTAATTTAGTATTGTACTCATTATCTTATGAAAAGCAAACAAACAAAACATTGCAAGTGAACTCCTACTGTGAAGTGTAGAGGTGCAAGTCAGTGAAGGAGAAATTTTTCTACTTCCAAAATCTCCATCCAGATCTTAAGTGTTACTTGTGTTTTTTATTTCCTGAAAAAAAAAAATCCAAATGTTCTATAGAATCTATTATTTAGCATCTAGTAAACTAAGAATCCACAACATTTTGCAAAATATAACTTCTGTGTTATACATGTGAAAATTCTTTGTTATATAAGGACAACAAAACTCAAGAAGGACAAAACTCGCTTGTCCTAGAGTTGCAATTGTGATGCAGCCGAATATAAGGATGTGCATATTTTGATAGCCAGGGCATTTAGTCACCAATTCCCTGAGTGATCCAAAAACTCCCCAGCTAGTTTCTGCCTAGATGAGAAAATGGACAGGCTTAAGAAATGTTTATTGACTTAAATCTTAGCAGACGTCACAATAAACTGTTTGACTAGTAATTGCATGAGGTCTCCAGGTGGTTCTTTGAACAATCCCCATGTACCTTCCTTCCTGCTGTGCATGGATCAGCAGATAATTAGTACTGCTTAACTGTGTTCTTTAACATCTTAGAAAATCTGCAAAAAACCTGGTCATCCAGGAGACTTCCATAATAATTTCTGCCGTACAATTGGCCAAATTATATAAATGTAATTTTGTTTTAAATATGCAGTAGAAGGGTGTTCCTGAAGATAAAGGATTGTCATGTAAGTCAGCTTTTTTTAATGCAGTTTAAACAGATTATGTTTTGTACATATCCTAAGACAACAATAATTCATGCATGCTATCATAGTTGGACAGGTTTTGTGGGTTTTTTTCAACATCTACTCATCTTCTGACTGAATAAACGTATGATGCTGATTTACGTTTGAAATATTGTTATTAGGGGTTTTTTTTCTTCTGTATGTTATTGTTGATTGGGAAAGTCAAATCTGCATGAACTTGTCTCCCTCCTAGGAAACCTCTAGCGCTCATTTGAATTTTGTGTTCTTTGTGATCCTATTATCTAGTCCTATCCTTGCAATGAAGATCCTTTGCTTCCCCTTCTGTTTTATGTTCTTCTTTGCTTCTCCCTCTTGTTTTGTGATCTTCGCTTCCCTCTGTTCTTCTAATCATTGATTCTAACTGAAGATTTTATAAAAAGTTTGTGGGAAAGAAGGAATTGCAGTTGTTGTCTTCAGGACAAAGATAAACCTTCTCCTGGCTTTACCTTATTTTGAGTTAATTTTCAATTGTACTGCACAAACACACTCAATCATTTGGTACAGGATAAAACTTAAATACTTAATACACAAGACTGCATTTAATTGAGGCAATTCTTTTTTTCTCAGATAGTTTATCATGCAACAAGGTTTTAAAAAATCTATCAGCAACATAATCTAAGATCATTATTTTCAGTCTGAAATGGACACATTTTTTCTGTCTGGAATTTCAGTTTGGTTTAGGAAGAAAAAATCGCTGTTTATTTCAACATCAGAATGATGCGTTCTCTTTCCTTTGTGTTAAAATCTCTGTCTCTCTGAAAATGTCTCATTCTTCTCAAAGAATGCCAGAACTGCAGTTTTCACACAAAAAACCTTTTCCTTACACCTTTATGGCAATAGATATTAAAGTAGAGGAGCTTTTGAGGGTTTCATATTTAATCAGAACATTTTCTTCTCACTGAGATTATCAACTTCAATCTCCAGAGAGTAAGAGAATTGATCACCTGCTGAAGAGATAAAGGAAATAGCAAGAAATATAAAGTCAGCTGGGTTTTTCTGAAAAGGTACCTTTCCACTCATTCTCTTTCTCTGAAAAGGCAAAAAAGAAAGACTGACAAGTAGACAACTAAGCATGCATCATAAAACCTTGTCGAGATTGACCCAAATATCTTTAATGGATATAAATTTACTTCTTCAGATGACAGCCAGAGCCTAGGTTATTTTATGTCTGTAGAGCTTGAAGAGGAAGTATATGAAATATACTTTCAGTATTTGAAAACTGCATCCTTTTACCCCATTTACTTGTGATTATGTTCAGCTCTAAGCTTTATTGCTCTGTTGTTGCATGAAGTTGTATATAAGAACAAGCATAAAATCATACTGTACTTTGCTTTTTAATGGAATGAACATCCAATAAATGCTTACGGACACTTCAGACGAGTAAAGCTCTCATGGTTGTGCTTAGGTGCTTGAAGACATGTGTTAGCTGCATTATAATAACTTTCTGTAAGAAGAGAACCTTAGACCTAATTTTACTCTTTCTTGGAAGTGAAGTTCTTGGTCATTGCAAGCTTATTCATACATTCTTATTCTTTACATTGTTAAGGAGATGATAACCATAGTGTATTGAATACTGCTTGAGCATTAGCTAACCAAAGTTCATGACCTACAATGTAGTAATTTAAATTGTAAGTGCAATGGATTTCTCTCTGTCCTAAATACAGATTGTGCCTTCCTATTTTGGCAAAACAAACAAAAAAAAGTTATTTTAGATAAAACAAAAAGAAAATGAAAAAAAGTTCCAGTAAGCAAAACAAAGATCAAACTAAACAAAACTAAATCCTTTCAATCTTTCTTTCCAGCAGTTTCACAAGAACCAAAAAGAATCTTGTATAATGTCCTTTTTATTAATTATCTAAGTCATCCCTTTATATAAACTCTTATAATCTATAATAAAAAATTAAACTAATATCAATTCATAGTGGAGGAAGTTAACTGAACCATATTTGACCCCTTCTCTATGGAAATTCATTCATTTACAATTACTTCAATATCTCAGCTACCACAGCTTCCTTCAGATTTCTTTTTTCCCCCTAAACCTATAAAACTTACTGCTTACTGTTAATGTGTTTCCCAGCACAAATATTCCCATGGACCCCTGATTTATTTCTGTGAATTCCCCGCTTGCAAACAGCAGAGTCCTCAAAGGATGGATGCTGTTCCCCTTTGCACAAATCTATTATTCTACATAGACATGAAAAACCATGCTGTCCTTTGCTACTCTGATAAGAGTTATCTGCTGATCAGACTACAGCAGGTCAGGTGTGTCCTTATTCAGTAAGTTACCAGAACAAGGTAATCCCCTGGCAACTAATGACCCAAAAGATATATTCTCTGAAATTTGTAGTTTCATTTAGGTAAATCTGTTATATGTGTTAGTCACTGCAGGACCTGTTTGGTGGTTTGTTTTCTTCTCTGCCAAGCCACATGAGAGCAAGAAGATAAGGAATATGGGAAGTGTATCTTCAGGTGAGAATCAAAACCCAGCCTCTCAAGACACTTGTAACTGTGAATGCAGTCTACCTCAAAGATAGTTTAGTAGCTGATTAGCAGTAAATTACTTGAAAATAACATTTAGCAGATAACGGTACATGAGCTTGAAAAGTATCCCATCAAACTGTGGGGAAGTTTTGAAGAAATTTAGGTAGAATACAGAGGCCAAGAAACCTAAATTAATTCTTCCACAAACAGAGGCAGATCAAACAATAACTTTTGCAGTAGGACCTCAGCTCCACCCCACTAGGGCTCAAAATAAAAAACTCCTTCTGCGTGCCTAGAAACTGTCAGCAAATTTATCAGGAGCCATGTCAATGCCAAGGGTTGGAGAGAACTCATTCATTTTGTGCTACTCATCCAAAAAGCAACAGGCAGCACCAGGATTTGACCTACAGCATGAACTTGATTCAGGATTGCAATGATAGCTCAGGTAACAAAAGTTGCTGAGGTTTATAGCTGACTCTGAGGTCCCTAAAACTATTCAAGGTCAGGTTGGATGGGGCTCTCAGCAACCTGATCTAGTAGAAAATGTCCCTGCTCGTGGCAGGGGGGTTCAACTAGACATCTGAATATAAGAAAAATTTATTCTGGTGATGACTTGAAGGAATGTGCATAAGATAAGTATGCACACTTGGAGTATTACTCTTAAAAAAAAAGTCTCAGAAAGGAGCTAGGTTCTTAAAATTTATTTATTTTACATGGAAATTAACATGTAAATTAGAACCACTTCTCCCCTGAAAAAAGAAAAAAGACCCAAAAAGCTAAAGCATCCCACAATGTTCATTGTTAATTAATTTGACACAAGTTAGTTACATTTTTTATGAGACTGTTATACTGTTATACAATGCAACTGTCAAGGACCAATCTGACCCTGAAAATACAATGAACTCTCAATAGTTTCAAACCTTCCTCACAAAGCTGTTCTTTTCTGTGTCCACTTAAAACTCAGCTTCTCTTGTGCTAATTAGAGGGTGGGAGGGTTAACAAGACTGTGTTTTTCCTATAGTGCATCTACATGCTCTAAAGACTTGCAAAACATTTTAATTTAAATCCAGGATTTTTTTTCCCTCAGATTTCTTCTAACAGCTACAACTATTTTTAGGTATTATACTGAAGACTGTTATTTCTGTGAACATTTCAGCCTTTTAATAACATATATACAGCTGTGATCTACACATTGACACTGGTTACAGATACACACCATGAAGCATGAAGCATTGCTGAAAGAAAATAAAAATTACTGTGCCATTTTGTTTGTTCTTTAACCTTTTGAGTCTCTGCAGATGGAGAGTGTTTCTTATGACTGCATGTTGCAAAATAAAATAAAATAAAAAAAAATCTAACTTCTGAAAAAATCTGTTAAAATAGGACAATTAAATAAAAAAATATAATTTGCATATTTTGGGAAAACTATATATATTTTTATAGAGAGGATAGAATTTTAGTGAGAGACTCATAAAACCTAGAAGAGTTTTCAGAATACATACTTTGTGACAGGAATAAATGCTTTGTGAAGCCATCTTTTCACAGATTTCAATGTTTTTTATTTTAGTGTTCCCTTAAAACATGACCAGTAGGTACCTCTACAACTTCAAAATATATATCAAAGGGTACTGGAAAAAAGTGTAGATTCACCTTCATTTGAGACTTGGTGAAATACATCGTAGGTGGTGGGTGAGAATGCAAAAAAATCTACTAGGATGTTTTCACTTTCCTCAAGAGCTTTTAAAGCTCTATTGGAACAGTTACTAGCTGTTGGATCTTCTTATTAGATATTATAAATGAAGATTCAGAAATACTTTTGTTCCTAATAAATTCTGTGCTGTTGACCACAGCAGGTGTTCTGCAACTATTTTTAGCCACCTGTAAGGGCATAGTTTAAACACATCTTACTACTTTCTTCGCAGTCTTCACATGGTCAATACTGTATTAATAATGACAGCGATGCCATACAAAGGAATTTTATATGACCAAATGTTGTGAAGAGGGTGATGTTTCAGTGAAAGTTTCTCTTGAGTGTCTGTAGTTGAAAGATTTCATTGTATCCCCTCACTAAAATTGCCTATGCCTCAGCAGAATATTACTAACTGTAATATGACAATGTCACATCTGAGGTTTTGGAGAGGGAATGACACTTGAGACAGGGAGTGAAAGATTATTTCTACTTCATTCATGCTGTTGAAGCAAAGACTGTGGTCCTGGGAAATAAAAGGATATAAACACAGAAAAATCATACTTGGGACTGAGAAAATTCAGTGTGGCATGGCAAAAAAATGTTTCCATGGCTATTCTGGTAGTGATGACACTAATTTTTATAGTCTTTTTACTCTGCAGTACTGAATCAGGGGACTGATTTGGTCACATAATATGATTCAACAAGATTTTCTCATCCACAGACAGAAAGAGTAATGTCTAAAGGCATCTAGTCTAAACCAAGTGGAATTATTGATATGCCAAAGATGATGTTCTTAGTTCATTGACTGTAGAAGTATGTAGCTAAATGTACAAATTTAGGTAAAGTATTTTATATATATTTTAATTTAAAGATATGAATGAATGAAAGTAAAGTGATAGCTATCTACAAAATAATGTGTATATATGTAAACTATCTCTGTGGAAGCAGTAGAATTTTTTCTCTAAGAATATATTTTTCTGTGCAAAATTAATTTTAAATTTATAGATTCCTTTAGCTTGAAATACAATAGACTAAATTAATTCTTTTTCTTGTATTATTTTGTGGAAAATCTGTTTGCTTGTTGGTTTGGGCTTTTTTTTTTATGTTCATATCTTAGTAGTGTTTTTGGCTCATCATCCAGGGAAGGTTTTTCATGTATTTCAAAAGCCTAACAGTAAAAACCTTGCCAAACATTCTCTTAACTATGGTCACTGCTGTTGATGTGCCAAGGCACCCAGCCATTACAAGTCCCAATTATTTTTCTTCCCCAGGCAATAAACATTTTCAC
The DNA here is from genome assembly GCF_028551555.1 of Melozone crissalis. Taxonomy (NCBI): domain Eukaryota; kingdom Metazoa; phylum Chordata; class Aves; order Passeriformes; family Passerellidae; genus Melozone; species Melozone crissalis. The sequence continues at coordinate 32,016,329 of NW_026535791.1, forward strand.
TAGCCTCCCTACTCTCTTCCAATTCATATAGTGAGCCATGCAAACCCATCAAAGGTGAAGTGAAAGAAATGCTCACCAATTGCAGGCATTTGTCCAGGCAGTTGATAGCAGAGGCAGAGCCTGGACACAGCCAAGTAACACTACAAAAGATCAAGCCCACTTTTAACTCACTGCCTTCCTCTCATAAGACACAAAAGCTGAGTCTCTTGGTGAGCTAAAGACTTGGGTGCAGGATGGTCAAAGATAGGGAAATGTAAAATGAATGAGCGGAGGATCAAGAGGAAGGAATGGGCGGAAGGGGCGGGAAAGGCGGAAGGAGGGAGGGAGGGAGAGAGGAAGGAAGGAAGGAAGGAAGGAAGGAAGGAAGGAAGGAAGGAAGGAAGGAAGGAAGGAAGGAAGGAAGGAAGGAAGGAAGGAAGTGGCGGAAGGAAGGAAGGAAGGAAGGAAGGAAGGAAGGAAGGAAGGAAGGAAGGAAGGAAGGAAGGAAGGAAGGATGGTTTTAACTAAGAAAGCCCTAATTTATCTAATTTAATGTCATTATCTGCCAACAGATTTCTCTGTTTAGATGAATTAGCAACTGAATCCTGGAGCTTACTGATGATTAGAGGGATCAAGGACCTCTTCTATGAGAAAATAGGTATCAATAAGCTTTAATTTGACTTTTTTCTTTTTCCCTTCCATTCAGTTCTCCCATCCCTTTCTCCTATCTCTTTGAGGGACATCTCAAAAAAAGTTAAGGTTGTGAGAATAGACTGTTTTGCAGTTTGGTCTGTTTCTCTGTGGTTTTGATTCCTTTTTTTTCCAAAATTATTTGTAATTAAAAATTTCTTTTCATTGATTTAAATGGAATATATTAAGTTCTTTGACCCTTTCCTTTATTAATAAAGCCTATTATAAGAAATAAAATGTCCATTAATTGACTTATTTACTATTCTGCAGGGAAAAAACCCCAAACATTCCCCTCTTTGCAAATCTTCCTATTACCCACAGTTCAATATACTTTTGGTAAAAGATTTTCTTTTCTTTTTTTTTTTTTTTTTTTTTGTTGCATGGAAAGATCTCTAAATCACTATGCAGAAATCGGCTTTATTATTGCCAGGATCCACTACCAAATTTTTTGTTTTATTTATTGTTTAAATAAGATCTAAGATGGGCAGTTTGACTTAATCTTTTCATGTATTTAAAGAAAATGAGTCCTTAGTGGCAAAATATTTGGCTTTAGAATTTTAAAATTAATGTTTTTCTTTGTAATATTTAAAAGTTTTCATGGCTTCTCTTTAAGACAGAGCGATATACTCTGTCCTTATAGGAAGGTAAAATACTAAATTTCTGTTAATCAAAAAGACCAGGATGTGAGCAAAGCATTTAGCCCTTTTTTGCTGCTATTTTCATTAAAAGCATGGGGTTTTTTACCTTTTCACTTTTTTTTTTTTTTCCTAATATCCTTTTGGATTCTCATGTTCTGCTAAATATGGAGCAGTGCAAGCACTAGGAAATAGAATGTTAAGAAAAGGTGAAGTCCAACTACTTGGAAACTGTGCTGTTAATTAACAATTACAAGGATAATGTGTGCAAATTGAAATGGGTCCAAGGCTTCTTACCTTGGAAGAGTCCCATGATGTGCAGATGTGAAGGGAACACATCTATTAAGGATTCAGGCAGACAAAATTGTCGTGCCTGATACAACTGTCCAGAATACAGATGAATTCTATTCACTTCATTCTGCTCATAAAATGCTTTGCTATGTTGACATTTGGAACCCCGGAGGATAGCCACACTTCAGCGAGCTGATGTTAGATATTGGTTCAGCTGTATCAGTTCTGCCGGAACCTATTTACTAGCTAACAAAATCTAAATTACATTTGGAAGCTTATTTGAAGAAAGCAATCCTTGTGCTTCATTGCCCTAGTTTAATGCACTGCTGATTCACTACACTTGTCTATCCATGTAATTCTTTAGAGAAACTTATTTTTAGCAACCACCAACAAAAGTATACAAAAGAAAATCAAAATTTTTTTCTGTTTTCTATTATAAGTGTTACTCATGTAATAGAAATTAAAATATTAGCACTGCTTCTATTTTATGAACCCGTTAAAATTTCACTTGAAAATTGAAAACATACCCTGCCTGCCTGACAGCTGCTGCTTTTGAGGAGCACAGGTATCCCAGAAGTCCCATGTCACTTCTGCCAGTCATTTGTGAATGACTGATATCCTATGCTCACTCAAAAATAGCTAAATTCAGATTTTAAGGAAATGGGTCAAGCTTTTGCTCAGAGTAAGATTAAGGAGGTTTAGTTAGCTGACACTTCAGTTGGTAAACTAAATAGCTCTGCTGTCTCCACTGACCATAAAGACTAGATTTCAAATAGCTATCCATTAGCTCATTTGCATATGTTTACATTTACATTGTTAAGTTATATGATAAAAGCTGGTCTGCACAACAACACATAAATCCAAAGAGACGATGGCAGATGGGGAAGACCAAACAATACCTTGCCCTGGCTAGGACAGGCCTAGCACAGGAGAACCATCACAAGTCCAGAGGAGGACAGGGGTCCAATATCAGGGAGAACCTGAAATTAAAATCTCAGAGGAAGGAGCACCATATACTTGCTGAACACCCTGTACTGGCTCTTCCCAGGGCTGTCTCAGACAATTCAGTCCAAGTGTGAAACCCATTCAAGGTAAGTCAACACTAAAGCTCCCGTAAAACTGACTGTGAGTGGGGTGAGGGTGTTGTCTGTGGATATGGGATGCAAAGGAGGACCAAATAAGGACTGAAATGCCAGGGACTTCTTCTGGGATTCTTCAGGAAGGAAATAAAAGTGAGAAAAGGAAATAATTTAGGTGATTTGAACAGGAACAAAGATGGGGAAATGGAGGAATAAGATCATAAGAGGTGGTTGTCAGAAACAAAAAAAAGTACACTTGTTTTTCCTGTTCTTGTTCATCAGTGTCTGTACAGTTTTGCGTTTCTGACTATTAGCCTGGGTAAGGGGAAACTCCATTCTGTATGTGTGTGTGTGTGTGTGTGTGTGTGTGTGTGTGTGTGTGTGCATGTGTGTGTATGGAGCTCTGAGTGCAGCAGCTGGTTGGGAGCCCTGGGTCACAAGGTGTTCGTGGTGCTACATCTAGAGCTAGAGTGAGTGTCTGGGTATTGTGGGCCTTGGGTCAGTGACTGAACAGACCAGGATAACTTAGAACAGGTGCCAGACACCAGGGTTAGATGGGCATTCTATTTTTTTGCAAGAGTAGGAGTCTCAGTTAACATGCCTCTATCTGAAATTTCTGTTTAATTAATGAAGATACTTGGGAAAATTAACAATAAGACAAAAGGAAAAGTTTAAAAAGCAGGGTAAATAATTATCAAAGGAGAAAAGCCTTGCTTTTCCATCTCTTCAAGCATCAGATATGCAGAGTTCACAAAAGTCTGTGAGCACCAACAGGCGATTTCTGGTCAGCCATTATACTGAAAATATGAAGTCTTTGCTTGCAGTAGTTAGGAAGTAAGCTTGAAAAAATGTTGTGTAACTTACAGGATTCATTGGATAAGAGAAATAACAAAATGTCCCTTCCACAATCCTGACATAATTCTTTAAATTTCAGATAAAAATCAAGTAGTTCTAATTAAGAAATGACTAACCAAATTAGTGTCTTGCAATGCATATCCTAATAGCAGGAACCAGATGCTACTAAATCTTGATGGGTGTTATTGTCAATGCCCGGAGCTACCACAGATAGACAGTGTATATTAATACCACATTCACTTAAATTGGATACCAGCACTGTCTGCCACAGGGACCACCTAAGGCAAAAAGCTTACTTACATACCCCTATTTCTATAAATATTTATGTAGTCATATACTGGCTCTGTGTTATTTAGTAGCTCACACAAGGAGGGAGACATTTCACTTTATTAATGTCCTCCTTTCATCTGGGACAGAATTCATTTTCCTCATAGTAGCTGGTACAATGCTGTGTTTCTTGGCTTTAGGATGAGAAGAATGTTGATGACACCCTGATGTTGTGGTTGTTGCTAATCGGTGATTACCCTCAGCCAAGGATTTTTCAGTGCCTCTGCTAGTGAGGACTCGCACAAAAACTGGGAGGGATCATGTCAAGGACAGATGACACAAACTGGCAAAATGTATATTCCTTACTATGGAACATCATGCCCAACATAGAAACTGTGGGAATTACCTGGAAGGAGGCTTATCACTTTTTGGAAATGAGCTGGTTATTGGTCAGTGAGTTGTGAGCAATGGTATTGTTCATCACTATTTCTTTTGGGTTCTGTTACTCTGTCCCTGTCTCCTTATCCTGACTATTATTCATATTATTATTATTATTATTATTATTATTATTATTATTATTATTATTGATAAAATATTTATTATTAATGATGTTTATTGATAAAATATCATCATAATAATTAATATTAGAACTAATTTTTGGGTCAGTTATTAAGCTGTTTTTTTCTCAAGGTTTAAACCACAAGGTTTATCTTTTCTTTCCAATTCTCTTCCCAGTTTGTTGTGGGTTACTTAGTTGTCATTTGGGGTTAAACTTAACAATTAAGTAAACCATAAGATATTGTAGATGTCAAATATTTCTTAACGAGAAATAGACTCACAGAATCAGAAAATTTTTTGTGTTGAAGGTGATGCTCAACAATCACCTGGTGCAACCTCCTGACCATGGGCAGGGACAGCTCCTACTAGACCAGATTGTTCAGAGCCCCATCCAAACTGACCTTGAACACTTCAGGGACAGGGCACCCACAGTTTCTCTGGGCAACCTGTAAGCACTGTTCCAATGTCTCACAAACCTCACAGTAACAGATCTTCCTTATGTCCAGGCTGAACCTGCTCTCTTTCTGTTTAAAACCATTGCCTTTGTTCTATCACCATGGGCCTTTATAAATTCTGTCTCCATCTGTCAGCCAAACAAACACGCAAGCTATACCTCCAACACAAAAGTTTGAGTTAGTCCCAACACCAAGAGAGGATTTTTAACAGTGTAACCTTCCCAGTACCTCAGAGGTGCTATTTTCTCTGGAGTCCACGCAAAGATTTCCACATTCTTAAATATGTCAACATAATGTCAAAAAGTCATTAAATTGACTTAAATACTTCTTGCCAAGGATTTCATTTCACCTGGCTAGAGAAAACATGCATTTTAGAAAGGAAGCTTTTAAGCTTTGTTGATAAAAGTCCACTTGCAGACATTGTGAACTCAGGCTTTTGTTTGTTTGTTAAACTCCACAAATTGATAGAAAATTTCAAAAATTTTAAGAGACATGTACAGAACTGAAATCTCATTTCAGGAAATTGTATTAAATATGGATTCAAGTGAGGACAGAAGTTGCATTCTTTCCTTTTTGTCTGAAAAGTGAAGCGCAAATCATAAGATAAAGTTTTCTGTAGATGCATCTGTGATAAACTGCTTATAACCTTAGATATGTTATGCAAAAAGAGAGCACTTTTTTTTTTCAAAAGCCATGTTTGGGAAGTTAATTAGGTAATGTCCTCGCACTGCTACTGAAATGCAAAGCAGCATGTAAATTCAGAGCATTATTTTTATTAGTATTATTATATTACTCTTTTATCAGGTGCATTTTCAGCAAAATTTGTCAAACTTTTGTTTAGACACATGCCCAAGAAATGTTTGAAACAAGCTGTTATACGTTTGAAGTACCGAATTAAGATTAAACATTACAGATGACAAAACATGGTGGTAAAATGTGCACTTCTCACATAGATTTCAGAGTTTGCTTATAAAAGCCATATATAATTTTCCATATGCTGTTGTGACACTTGAAGTGAAGGCCAAAATCACACAGAGAGCTTTGGGATTTGTTGATCAAAGCAATTGCTTCCAGTTTGAAATGCATAATGAGACAACCCTTTAGCTGTAACTCACCACATGTTTGGAAAAGGAAGTGTAATGAGGAACAAAGATTCACAGCAGATTTCTTTAGATGGGATAGAGAAGCATGCCCATGGCCCAGTGCTTCTGTAATGGCAGGCCACAGAATCACCCACTTCCTCAGGATTAGCCTTGGAAAGACTATCTAAAATCAGATTGACTGAATCACCTAGAAGTTAATGTTATTAGAGGGGAAAAGTACTGTAGAGTGCATATTAAGTAAATATACTGTGTGAAATGCAGGCATATTGAAGTTGTGAACACTTAGAAGCCTCTTATGAGAGGCTTCTCACATGTCACATATCAAAGAGTCAAAAATCCCTCAACCCATGGAGACATAAGCAAAGAAAAAATTATGTTCTACTGCATGTTTTGATTTCTCTTCTCAGCTTATTAAAGATTAATTTGTGTAGTTAAACTTTGCTTACATGAACCATTTAACTACAAAATCTCATTTGAAATAGTCATAATTTTATTCATTTTAGTAAATGCAACCATGATTGCCACATACTTCACTGTCTGAAGACTTGTTTATAATGCATTCAAAAATAAAATTATGCTACTATGAAAAATTTTAACTCCTTACAGTTAATTAAATATTACTCAGCATGTTTTACACAAAATCCAGAAATCTGTAAATACAAAATTAGTTCATAAAGGTTTAGGGGAGGTGTGTATTAAATGTCAATCTATAGCCTGAAATAACTGCATCTTGTGTAAGAAAGCCAAATTTTGAATTTGTTTTGTTTAATGAGAATGATGGCTGTGCTATGGGTCTTGAAATGCAGTAATAATTCAAGATGTGTAGTCAACAATTTTAATTTTACGCCTTTGTCACCACAGAAGACAATTATGACTGTAAATATATGTAAAGAAATAGACAAGTATTAATAGTTTTAGAACACTATTGAATAGTTCAATATATTGGATGTTTTCATTCTCTATAAATCCATAAGCCATAATAATTAATCATTACATTCACAAAGTGATTAATGTCATTAGTCTGATAATAAATCTAAACAGTCTAGGCACAGTGTATGTTTACAAGATGACTGTCTCAGACAGTTCACAATTAAAATCAACTTAAAGCATAATTTTGGAGAAAATAATAACATGGCACACAGTACAGACATATCACCACATGAAATGAGTCCCATTGTGGTGGTTAACCTTGGCTGGCGTTCTGACCCTCCTCTCTCCCCCAATTACTCTCTTCCTCCCTATCTTTGAAAAGGTAGGAAGAAAATAGGAGGGATGATGATAAGGACAGGGAAATGCTGACCTATTTCTAATCGTCACAAATGGAGAAAATTCAGGGAAGATTAATTAATTAATTGCCAGTTAAAAAAAAAAGGTAGGCTATAGGGTAGGATAAAGTTATGGTTATTTTGCTAACACTTTTCTCTGCCTCTCTTTTCTTCTCCCAGTTTTGCCATGCTCCAGCAGAGGGTCCTTGACAGAGATTGCAGTCCCTCAGGAGCAGACTTCTCCAGTGTGGGTGCCTCACAGTGTGGAGCCACATTCTGGCCAGAAAACTGACTTCAGCATGTGCTTCTCTCCACAAGCTGCAGGTCCTGGCAGGATCCTGCTCTGGTGTGGGATCCTCAGTGGGCTGAAGGATGGATTGGTGCTCCACTGTGGTCCCCCAGCAGGGGCAGGGGCACAACTTGCTTTGCCATTGTCTTCTCCACAGACTTTAGGGAATCTCTGCTTCCATACCCGGACCACCTCCTCCTCCTTCTTCTTCACTGATCTTGGTGTTTGCTGAGCTGTGGGAGCTCAGCACATCACTTTGGATGTTCAGAGTTACCGAGAGAACCCTTGGGGGGGGCTCTGAGGTCCTGGAATGTTGCCAAAAGCACCTGGCAGCTTGACTTTGACCCTTCTAGGGCTGTGCCACCTGTGTGTGGGGACATGGGAATCACTTGGGTTTGAATGGTGCAGGGATGACATATTTACAGGGTGAAATGTAGATTTTAGGGGTTTGGTACAGGGTGGTAATGGACACAAGATGGAGGAATCAGGGCCTGCCTCATGGTTCTTCTTTCTTCTTCTTGTCATGCATTTTCTGTGGTGACATTGGCACTTGTGGATTGGTTCATGGGGAAGGTGCACTTACTAACATAGGTGAAAGGTACTGAGGAGAAAAGGTAAATATGCTGTACATAGTTTTTACTATAAAAAGACACGACCGCCCTGTGGGTGGGCAGAGTGCCTTTGGCTGCCTTGCTGGTCAGATTCCAGCTGGGCAGAGAGAAAAACTCTGTAGATAAGAAATAATAAATAAGTCTGAAAACTGAATAACTGAAGAGTCCAGTCTCGTCCTTTGAAGCGCAGGCTGCCCCAGAACCCTCCTACGCTTGTCTGGCAGAGACAGACAGCCGACTGGACACTGACCTGCTCCTCTCACATTTCCCTCCTCTCTCACAGCTGCTCCACAGTGGTTTTTTTATGCTTTCTTAAATATGTTATGCCAGAAGAACCCACAACATTGCTGGTTGTCTCTGGCCAGCAGTGGATCCCTCTTGAAGCCCGTTCAAACTGTCTTGGTGTAACGTGGCAGCAGCTCGTGTTCTCACAGAAGCCACCCCTGCAATCTGCCCCTCTTCCAAAACCTTGCCACATAAAAGCAGCAGTCTTCATTCTATCCATATATAAGGTGCTAAACTCCCAGGTCATGTTTCTGTTTGACTACTAAAATGTAATAATGACTTTCTTGTCTTTGGGAAGAGGCTCAGTAAGCCAGCTTATCTTGCAAAGGCACAAAATGTAAATGCAGACATAGTATTGATCCACTGGTAACTTAAGCAAATTCATTCAATATGTAACATATGTAATATGTTTAACCATGTTGGTAGAAGTACTTTAAAATCATTATTTTTAACTAAATTTGGAGAATTTTTTTGTCTTAGTCAGAGATATTATAACTAAGGGTCTAATTGTGCTGGCAATTTTCCTGTGAGGTTCAGCATGACTATCAAAAGTGTTCTCCTGTTTCTGAAACTATAAAATAAAAACTGTCCAAGCACAGGGGAAGAAAAGTTGGGGCTTGGCTTTGTGTGGTTTTTTATACAACCCTCCTTGAGGTATCTAAAGGTCCAAAGTTTCTAATGAACTCAGGTTTGTTTTGAATCTCTGGCAATGGGTTACATGTTTATGATCCTCAAAATTCAGTTTTTATTAATTTCATTAAGACATAATAAAGTCTTAACTAACTTAATCTAACTTAGAAATTAGTCTAACAAAAATGTCATTTGAATGGCAAGATTGATTGACGTATAATTCAATAATCTCTTTTTAAATTAATGATCTGTGGATGATGAATTTTGTGATTCAAATGCTTGATGGAAAACATAAAAATATTTTATTTCTGTTCTGACATTTTTAGTATATAAACTTTTCATTGGTCCTTGCTGTTTTCTTGGATACTCTTCTGTTCCCTGCTAAAATATATTTCCACAACTTATTATAGTAATGCATAAAAGCTATTATTGATAAACTCATGTTTATGAAACCATCCCATTAGCGTACAGAAATGAAAAAATGTGTTTCATGTACATATTACTTCCAGCCAGCATATAGGAGAAAAAGAGAGTCTTAAAATTTTCCTCTTTTTTCTTTTGTTTGTAGCTATTTGTATTTAAGAGGAACACTTCAAATAATAAAAAAATTGCAACAACATTGACAAAAACCCCAAACCAAACAAAATACCCCCACCAACACACATAAAAAAAATCTATTCTATCTGAAATTTATTAATTTATTAATTTCCAGGCAACAAGAGCACAATAGGAAAAAAAATATAATTATATCCCACTACAACTGTGGTTTTTCATCTTTTGTTTTGCAATCAATTGTGGAAATTTTGATTATTTGTATTTACTATCATAGCACAATAAGAAATGTGAACATTTGAAGGAATAAAAAGCATCTATTAGCACTACATTACCTCAAGCGAAGCTTCTGTGATTTCCTTTGACTGGTTGTGTAATGTTTGGCTAAGGAAGATTAGCATAATTGATTCTAACTCCCTTGCTGTATTAATAAATTATGGAGCAGAAAAAAAACTAATTATTAATGAATGATTACTAAAAATCACCAGGTAACTTGTCTGAAATTGCAATATACCTGTATTTTTATTGCAATATTCTTCTTTAAGAATATGATTTTAGAGAGAAAAAAATTCAAGTACAGGGCATATTACACAAATATATCAAGAAGTTTCTAAACACGCTGAAAATTCTGTCCCTGTGAAACATTCAGAATGGAAATTCAGCTCTATCACTCCCCCTTCCCAGCTGGACAGGGGAGAAAAAATAAGATGGAAAACGATTTGTAGGTTTTGACAGAGCAGTCTACTAAAGTAAAAGCAAAACTTTGTGCCTGCACAAATAGGAAAAAAAAACAAACTCTGCTTCCCGTCAGCAATCAACATCCAGACACTTCCCAGGAAGCAGTTTCAGAATGTGTAGTGTTTGAAATAACGAGTTCCCCCATCTCATTTTTCTCTTAGCTTTTATATCGTGCCTTCCCCCAGCCCCTTGTTGAGGAGGAATTTTGGAGAGAGAGCACTGATGCTCTGTCAGCCCTGCTCAGCTGTAGCCAAAGCACTGGGCTGTTACCAATGCAAAGCTCTGTGAGAGCTGCTAAGGACAATGAGCTCCAGCCAGACCCAATACAGAGAGGCACACAGCTTTTAGGGAGGAGAATCTCATGTATTCCCATTGGTGATATGATGGAAGACTGAAATTGCCTTGGTAACAGTTTTGGAAACACCAATTCTGGGTATGGATGTAGAAAATAAATATAGGAAAACTGAGACCAGTGAAAAAAATTTAGGTTTTGACACATTGTTGATTGAGAGGTAGCAAGGGTCAGAAAGAGAAAGGATCAAGGCATATGGGCAAAGAAGAAGCATGGAAAAACAAAGAGAAGAGGGAGTAAAAATGGCTGGTGAACTGTAAGCAAGCATATTTTTCTGTTTGAACCCTGCCCCTGATCACAGCAATGTATCCTATATTTTTATTAAATCCGGTTGCGAACTGGGGTTTTGTGTGATTTCAGTCATGATATGCATGAAGAGAGGTTTAGGTGTTGGCGACTGGAAACACTGACCGATACAGCCATCTGCTGTATGTATGTGTAATTTGCTAACAAATGACCAGACAATGAACAGGAGACCCACATCTGAAAAAACCCAGCCCTTATTCCAATGACTTTATAAATTATCTGGGGTTTGGCCATGGACCTTAAGCAGACTTTAATAATGTCATCCAGATATTTCATGGATTTTTGTCATTGGCTGCTAAATTTAGAGAGTTTGTGGTGACAGGAACTGTGCAACCACAAGTGACCCTTAGTCCTAATCCATTGGAAAGACAAACAGCCCTGTGCTGCTGGGTTCATATTTACCTGAGAGCAATTGGTGTTTGTTTGGGTGCTGCTAACCCCCATCACCGCTCTGTGATGAGCCAAGCCAATGCTCTCTCTGTGTATGCATGCACATGTGTTTGAGTATCTGCCTCTGCAGTGTGGGCTCCAATTTGCTGCTTGTCAGGCTTGCAAAGGACCCATCAACAGTCACTTCTTCCTCTAGGAAGGGTGCTAGGGTGGACTGGATTTGATGTAAATAGACTAGGAGGAAGAAAAAACCCTGTGTTCTGAATTTCACTGGGAATTGGCAGCTCCTTAACATAAATTCTTTGTCTTCTGTGAAGTTATCCTGCTTTGAATCACTAGTTCAGTAATTAAAAAAAGACATTCAGTTCTAATCTTGGCTTTGATACAGTTGCATGCCTCTGTGTGGATATGTAAATAGAGATAGAGAAAAATTAATTTAGAATTCTAAAAATTATATTTATTCATGAAGATTCCTGAGCAGTTTCATACAATTTTTTTATCATAACTATCAGAAATTCCCAAATATCTGAGATCTCATAAAATACCATTACTTTCATATTTTCATTTACATTAGTCATATTAATATATTTTTCATATTAATATTTTCTCATATTATAGTGTAAGTTGCCAAAGAAAGACCATCAAGTTGCATTCTACTGTGAATTACAAAAGGGGATCTGAACCTCTATTATAAAAATGGTCATCCATTTTTTATCCAATTTCCTCACTATCTTTTAACTACAACTTGCTGCTTTATTCATTCCTGGAACATGAACATACGATACTGCTGAATGGATATTATTTCAGACTTTTCATATGAAAAAAAATTTTAAAAAAAAATTCAAGGGGTGTAAGTGGAGTAAAGGGACAGTGGAAAGTAATGACCTCTTTATAGAAGTTACTTTCATCACAGATAATGAAAGGAGAGACTATAAAATTGAAGTCCTACTATTAAGAATATTGCACTTCCCACTTAAATATTTGCAAAATTATATTGGTGTTTGAAATATTATGGGAGTATAAGGAAAGAACTCGCCCATTCACTGATTCTGATTTGAATTTAATCTTGAAAAAATACCTATCGTACTTAGCAATTACCAGTACCTGTTGCTTCATTTCTATAATATAACTTTTAAAATTCATATAATAAAATAAATAATTTAAAGAAATTTTAATTCTGTTGCTATGAGTATCCAAATGCTCATTAAAAATTAACACTTCAGTTAATTCCTGTTACATGCACATACTCAGTATGCTGTCATGGGTTAGAATGTGATGGTATAACTCTGGCTGATGCCACATGCCCAGCAAAGCGTCTCTATCACTCCCCCTTCTCAAACACACAGAGATAACATAAAAATGAAGCTGATGAACCAAGATAAACACAGGAAGAGGTCACTCATCATCCTTCATACTGTCATAGGGATAACAAGCTGGGGAAAATATATTGAATTGATTAGCAATCGAATCAGAGTATTAAAATGAGAAATGAAATCAAATCTTTGCACCTTACCCCCACAACTCCCTTCTACCTGACCTTAGCTTTATTCCTACTTCTCCATGTCCTCATTCCCAGCAGAGCACAGGGATGGGAAATGAGGTTTGTGATCAGCTCATCACCCGTTGTCTGTTTTACTCTGCTGCTGCTTCCTCCTCTATGTGAGGACTACTTTCTCTGTTCCAGAGAGGATTCACACCCACAGGAGACAGTCCTCCATGAACTTTCCCAATGTGAGTTGCTCCCACACTAAGTTTACAAAGAGCTTCTCAGGTGATCGCCCCTTCATTCTGCTAAAACCTTGCCACACTAACCTAGAACTTATCTTTTAAAGTGTATTTGATACCAGATATGCAGTGATGTAGATTTATTTATAGTTAATTATTTTATTTTATCCCTTTTCCAGAAGCACTTTAAATTCCCATGTACTAATGGGCTAGAGAATTGTGAAAAATAGGTATCTGTTTGATGCTGATAGAAGAAAAAGCTTTGAAGTAAGAAGCAAATTCATGCTTTTGTTTCCTCCTATTTTATGTCATTATGTTGGTACTTTTCTACAGAAATTAGGGACAAGATATATTCTATTAGCAGCTGGTAGGAGCCCCACAATCACTAGCCCTTCTTCTTATAGCTGACTTCAACTCACTAGATGTCTGCTAGAAATACCATACAGCAGACAGACAACAGTCCAGGAGGCTAAGCATCTTCCTAAAATGTTGGAAAATTATCTCCTTGAAAGCAATATCTTTAATGATCAATTTAACTTGTGGAACCAAATAATTTTTTTTGCAAAGTTCTCTTTACAAATATTTATAGAATATAGATGTTATGTTAGTGCCATAGGCAAAAGTCTATATTAAATCCGGCACCCAACACAATGCACAAAAGGATTTCAAAAGATTGATAGAAAGCCTAAATTTTTAAGAATAAGCAGGAGAACCAGTTTTGTTTACCATCATTGCCTTCTGTTATTTTTTGTGGTACTTTTATGCAGATCAGTTAGAATTAAACTACTTAATGTTGTCATTGGCAAAATATTTAAGTGGAACTAGAAAAGAATGTTTAAAACTGGAGACAGAAAAACATTTTTTCAATGTTTTGTTAAGCCTGACTTTAATGATATTCAGGATTGAAGAGAATTTAGGATCAATATTGATTTCCAAAAAATAATTTCATTAGATGACAATAATTAAAGTCAAATTGCAACCACCTAAACTCTTAATTAAAACCCATAAAAAATATAAATGTATTAGATAAAAATTAGCAAATCTTTATTAGAACCCAAGTCTTCCACTTAAAAAAGGGTTTCTGCCTTTTGCACACCAAAGAATCCTGCCTAATGCCAATTAGGTCAGCTGATAAGGGAAATTTTTTCCTCCACTTCACAGCTCTTCCTAAAATGGATCTCAACAGTGGAGTTAAAAGGATATCCTAATTTTCTAGTACCACTTCAGAGAACTGTTAGAATAACACTCTCTGTCACTTATACTTTGACTTCTGTATTGGAAAATACAAAATATTTCAATTTAAATTATAATGCTTGTAGTGAAAATAAACTAGACAAGTGTTCATAAACTCCTCCATACCGCTGCAGCCCAGTGCTGTCCTGGGATTTGTTCTGTCACTTGTTCTTGTTCCTTGATAATGTTAGGTTAGGAACCTTCTTTTCTAGTTTTTCTAGTCACTCTTTTGCCTAATTAGTATTTCTTTATAAACTATTGGATTCATTAACTTCATTACAGAATGTAAAAACCTGCTTCTTGTATACAACATGAAATTTAACATGAATGGTATACTTCCACTTCACATAATTTCCAAGTTAATATGGTGCCAGAACTGTCTCAGTCTTATTTTTTATGAATAAGTTTGGCTCAATATAAATAACATACTCTTTGATATAGGGTCATCTATTTTTAAGTCCATCCTTTCTCAGTTTATCTGTCCAGATGTTTATTTTCTTGTTTTATGTTTGTGGTGATGAAAATTTTCAATGTCATCTGATCAGTTTCCCACTGACTCTTTCAATAACATTTGAAAATTTTCAAGTGAGATTAAAATTTTAAAGAATATCTGTCTTAATTTATGTCATCTGGTGTTCAACGGCATTTTGTGGTTAGTTTTCTTCAGGAACTGTTAAAATCTCTCAATAACTGAAGGTAAGCATATATCTTTACATTGCTACTAGGTGAGCCTCTACTTGTATATACATAGGCTTACAGGCATGTAATACAGAAAAAGTTTCAAAAACAAGTGAAAAATTAAGAGTGTGATATTACTTAGTAAGATGATGCTTAGAAGAGACGGCTATTTAATTGCGCTATGTATATATGTGTATATATATATGTATGTATGTATATATATATATACACACATATAAAGGGCTTTAACCTTTAGAGGACCTTGCTGCTTTCTCATACAGCGTGTTTTCTGCCCTCATCCCCAGGTGCCGCACACCGTCCTCTGAGAGCTTGGGAATATCATTTCCCACTGAAGATTACCATGACAATAAGGAATCTTATTTCAGTGTGTATTTTCTTTTCTGTTTGGTTTGTGTTTGGAGCTAGGTTATTTTCTGGTTTGGTTTTTTTTTTGGAAAAAAATACCGGCATGGTCAGCACACTTCTGTTGCAAATGAATGTCTTTAAAACTCTTTATGTCTAAAAAAGTAGGAAAAAATAAAATAAAGTAAAATATTCTAAGCAAAAAACCAAGTTGTTTATCCTACTTATTTATTAGCTTATTTATTGTTCTCTTATCCTATTTTGGAAGATATGAAGTGGCTTATTTCCAAAAAAATCTTAAAAAACTGGCCGTAAACAATGTGGTATAAAGCTGCTTGATCAAGAACAGAGATCAATTCACAACCTTTTATTTAGCAGGCTTGTCTAGCAGGACCCTTACCCTTATGCCACTACCAAAACTGTTGACGTTGCTTTACTGCCAACTCAATTCTCACAATCTCTGCTTCTCATTCCAAGGTGATCTGGAAAGCGATAGCTCTGCAGAAGACGTGCACTGGTTCCAAAGGCACTTCCTCAGTGGAAGATAAGCTTTCACCTTATTCTGAAAACAATGATTGAATACAGGCGAAAAAATTGCCCACACTGCCATTATTTAGGATACATTCTGCACAACTAGATAGGACTGTCATGCAACACAGGGAAAATAATTTCATTCCCAATGAACAAATTGATACCTACAAGTACATTTTGTAAGCAGATACAAATTACTCTAATCCCTTCTGTGCTATAAACACCTAGAAATGAGAAAACTTACAAAACTCCCTCCATCAGGCAGGCTAGATGGGAATATTCCCAAAGTGATTAATTCATGACTCCTGATCCATGTCCAATCTACTACTACATTTATTATACTAAAAGCTTTAAAAAAGAAAGGACGGGGGTGGGGGGTTGGCATTCTTTTTCTTCTTGCTTTTGAATGTTTATTTTATCTTTAGTTACAGTGGCCCAGACACAGCAAATAGTTATGTCTATTTTCTTCAATTTTCATTTAACTATTATTTGGATTTGGTTCAAATGTTTTAATCCTCTCTGTGTAAACAATGTTTTACTTTTACCTTAATATTTTAAAATATTTTTATGCTTTTATGCATATAAATATATCTAACGATAAAAATAAATAGAGAGAAATATAATTCTGCTGAAAATTAAATATCTTCATATAAATGTATATAATTTTAAAAAAACTAGATCATTTTAACTTTTTTGGGGTTAAATATAAATAATCTTTATGACATCTAATATGAATATCCTTCAAAAAGTGTATACATTATTTCTAGACATTGAGTAAGATAATTCTTAAGTTTCAAATACGTCTTGATTCTATATCATTTTGAAAGAAAGAGAACTGTTGAATTTTGAGAAGAAATCAATATAATATTTTTAATTGCCTAAAATCTCAGATTTATTTCTTTTACTTTTTACCTGCAATTACTTAATCTAGAATGTGAACATGTTTTTCATAAAGGTGGCTTGCTGTCCTTCGGTGAGGCAATGGCTGTTATAAGACTTCCATGTAAGGAGAAAAGGTAAAATCTATTTAAAATCTACAGCTGAGCATCTTTCTATATTTTGTTTGGGATGATGATAGACTAAAAGACAAATATATTTTCAGAAGATGCCATCTATTATGTTACCTGCTCCTAAGATCATAATCTCTTAGCAGAGGGTCTTGTCTCTGTGCATCTGTAGATGCATAGAGATATGCTCCAAACAATTTATGAAGCTGTGATCCTTTAGAATTCCTGAAATAATTGACAAGAGGTAAAATATTTATTCTTTTTTCCCCTATAAATCAACCAAAATGTATTTAGTACTGGAGACACATAAAAAAGGCTATCTGGATAGACTAGTGACAAGATTAGATAGAAAAGGGAGAGAAGCTTTAGTCAAGTTGCAGCTTCCAGATATAATTATAAAAGAACTTACATAAAATTATATAAAACAAAATAAATTATAGAACAACATCTTATGTACTAGAAGATAACAAATCCCTGACAACATTTTTAATTTAGCATATTTTTATGGCAAAATTTAGTGGGGTAAGCTCCATAAGTTTATCAAATATTCAAAGCATTTAAGTGCATGAATAATTGAATAGTATCAAAACCCACATAAAATAATTGAATAAATGTAAGAAAATATGTCAGTATTTTCAAACTTTCATGCTTACATTTATGTCCCTCTATCCTTATTATGTACTTAAGTAAGAATCTAGGAATCTATGACAGAAAAAAAAAAAAAAAAAACAGAAAAATTAAGCCCATAGAAGTATTCAGTTAAACTAAAGGGCATCTAACCTTAATCAGATAAACTTTCATTGAATTCAAAAAGAGTGTCTTAATTATTCTAAAAGTCAAGTTCTTTAACTAATGAATTGCAATTATGTGGTTGTTTGGTTGATTGATTGGTTTTCTGTTTGGGTTTTCTTTCGGTTTTCTTTTTCTTTTTTTGACGTTCATTCACTAATAAGACATTCGGAATACACTATCATTTGACTTCATGTATTTCTCTTTCTCTCCCTGTTTTTGTCTATTCTCATGCTCTGCATACTTTTTTATTTTTTTTAAAGACATGCTTAAAATAACCCCATGCTTATAACCCTAGCAATATGATTTTATTACACCAAAAGTTTCTGTATGTATATTAAAGTAAAATTCATAGGAATTTGAATATTAATAACATAAAGCATTTTATTTTATTGTATAAAAACTGTAAAATCTGAGTAGTTAACTAATATTATCTGTACAAAGAGGTTATATAAAGTTGAATGCTATACTCCACATCTGAAGTGTTTGGGATTCTGAAACTATTTAAATGAACTTGTTAATCATAACGGAAAATCTTTTAGTAGCAATATATTGTCTTAAAAAGCATAAGTGATGCAATTGAAAAAGTAGTTCCAGTAATATTTAACACTTCCTTATAAAAGAGACTTCCATTAGAATTGCATGTTTATTTTCTCATTCATTTTAACAATTTTTGTAATTTTCCAGTCATTTTCTTGTAACTACATTTTGGTTTTTCTGCATAAAGCCAAACACTTTAATGTTCGTTCTATGCAGAGTCAAATGTAGAGGTAGATATATTAAAATAAAGTGATGGGTTGCATACACTGAAATATCACTTCCCTTCGATGACATTTTGATTTTCTTGAATCAGTAGACCATGAGAGTTCATTTTGACACATACTAGCTCAAAATAAAATCTCCTCCAGCTCTGCAATCTTCTTTTTTTTTTTTTAGTATTTAGGCTACTCAAAAGAAAGAGCTCATGCTCTCATTCTATTTTGATGAAAAAACCCCAATTTTGTGCTGAACCACAGGAGGCATAGTGGGACCCAAGCGTCACACACTATTGGAAATAAGTGATTTGAATTCTTATATGGGAAGGGGCATGTGCAATACAGAAACAGGTCTTAAAAAATTGAAAATGGAAGAAAACTGCTTGAGCTTGAGTACATAATAAGAAATCCACTGAAGTTTGTCATATTCAGTGTCAGCAGGGGGAAAAATAATTTGTTTTTCCAGCTTCAGGATGGTTGGTGGGAAGGAACAGTTGTTGCTCCAAAAAGATGCGAAGATACTGAGAGGAAGAGCTTCGTTGCTTAATTTAAGGTTGTCAAAGGGGACACCTTATCAGTGGTGTATGACAGAATTGAGATAAAAAAAGCCATTGAATATTTGGAATATTTTTATTTATATTGTTTAATTAAAATAAAATAAGAACAAAACTTTGTTTTCTACAACTATTTTCCAGCAGTAAAACTTGTAATGAAAAGTTTTAATGAAAAGAGCAACTCAAGTGAAAACACACAAAGAAAGAAACTCCTCCTGTTATCAGCAAGAAATATTAATCTTTTCAATTCTAAAAGGAACCAAACATGTGTTTCAGTTAAATGGTACTGATGAATCAGGATTTAATTATTCATGATTAAATTTGTAATGAGCTTTGTCCTCAGCAAGGAAGTCAAAGGAATTTTGAACGGCTTAGACTCTAGGATTTAGCCTGCAATAATCCATGCTTCCATTTGCTGGCCAAAATGAGCCTGACACAAATCCAATGGTTTACAGAACTTCATGAGCAGAACTGGGGCCTGACAGTTAGGGCCCTTGCCTTCCAGCTCATAAAAGAAATTCATATCCCTGTAACAGAAGTTTGTTCCATGGACAGAGGTGAAAAAAACAAGTATCGAAACAGGACGACTCCCGTGGCAGGGAGAAATGATGAGGAGGACTCTAGTTTATCAGAGGGCTAATTAATTACTTTACGATACTATATTATTCTATATTATATTACACTATGTTATATTGCATCTAAGCTGAATCTGCCAAGTACTCAACTGCACACACTTCCCAGAATCTCGTGACTGTCTGCCAACAGTCCCAACACACGCACACACTTGGCCCTGATAGGCCAAGGGAACAAAACACCATCACTTTGGGTAAACAATCTCCATATTGCGTTCTACTTCTGCACAATACAGGAGCAGTAAATTAGATGAGAACTGTTTTCCCTTTCTCTGAGATTCAGAGAATGTGAATCTCAGAAATATTCTTGGGAAGAATTGTGCCTTGCTTTTCTCTGTGAGGAGAAAGGTGGCTACAGTCAAGGTTTTTCATCAGATTTCTGTAGTAATTCCCTAAGGGTATTTTTATAAATCAAATTTCGCTCATTCCAGAACCTGGAGAGCAAAATTAGTAAATGATGACTACAGAAAGAACTGGTAGAATTAATTTTCTTAAGCAGATGTCTAGTTTTTAAAGAGTTTAAAACTGTCTAAAAACTAATGGAAAATATACCAAATTCTTTTTTTGTTCTATGTTTAAAACAGTTTTTCCATTCTGAGATTATAGATTGGGTTTTTTGCAAAAATACTAGAGTGAATCTGCAGCTTCCACAGCTTTTCCGTGCATCACAAAAGTAATGATTTCCCTTCGTAATGTGATGGGCAATTTTGGGTTATAAAAGTTGTTTCCGAAGTCTCTTCAGAATGCCAGCATGAACACAAGGATGTAGCATTTTCTGAATCACATTGTCCAGTTTTTCTTCTTATGAAAGAGCAGAAAACCAAAAAGCTATATGTAAAAAGCATAACCAACAAAATTAGAAAAGCATCAGAAGCTACATGTAACATCTAGGTTCTTGTGCTGGCTCATCCAGCATGGTCATTCATGTGCTTGTTGGGAATGTATTAGGTCAGTTACATTGCTATTTATTTTTCTCCAAATATCGAAAATTGAATGCCATTTTAAAGATTTGTCATGGTCCTTTTCCCTGTCATGGCCAGACATCATAATATCAAAAGAATCTCCTGGTACCATGTAATTCAGTTAAAAAGATGTCAACTGTGGAACATGGTAAAGAAACTGGGGCACAGTATGAGAGAATTGAGAACACAATCTGACATCTCAGAAACATCTGCACTCCATTGCAGTTTCAATTAACAAATGTCATCACTAATGAAGGTGCTCCAGGTTGATCCAGGTTTATCCAACAATTAAGCTAAGTGTCAGTTTTCCAGTCCTTAGTGGTATTTGGTTTGTATTAGAATATGAATTTTCAGTAATGTCTAGATGTTTACACATTAATTCACAATTAATAAATGCTCCCTACATCAAATGTACTTTAAAATGATAAATCACATTATTTTTAAAAAGAAATACATACATACATATATTTATTAAAATTAAAGTTCTTCCACTAATTTTTGCATTGCAACAGCACTCTAAAGTTGCCACCTCCAATATTTACAAAACTATAATTCATCTCTTAGAATGCATTTCTTTAAAATGTGCATCTCTTTGTGCACAGTGGGGAGAAGGACCACCATAAAATCTGTGATCCAATGCAGCAGTTGAATGACATCAAAGTTCAGACTGTTTTTCCTTGGCACTGTCTCATCTTGCAGAAGAATCAGTGTATTCTAAAGAGATATTGAGGGTATCAGGACAAAAAATATCACTGAAAAGGTATTCTTTCAGCTTATGTCATTTATGAATAATTATGGTAAATCCTATGAAGTGCCACAGACAAGTGACAGAGAGCATCCTTTCTTAATCCTATATTCTCATTCCAGATCTTTTAGAGTTCTGAAATTTTCCAGACTACTGTGATTTACTTCTAATGATTAAGCTATTATTTTTCTAGGCTAGCAGCAAAAGAACCGAAACAACGTGGATATTCAGATTTATATATTGAAAGGGAGGCTGTTTTGATACTGCAAATGAGAGTCTTCTTATCTAGTTTAAACCAGCAAAACTACAGGAATTTTACATGATATTGTCGTATAAATGACTGTGGAAGGATATGAAGAGCTTATTTAGGACAGCTCATCTGTCCTAACTTCTTTTAGGACAAACAGAATCATCATCTTAAAATGCAGCCCTGAGGACTAATTTAGGATGGACATTTCATTGCATCTAAATTTCAACAAAGCCTCAAAGGCAAGACACAAGACCAAATATCATGTTCACTTTATGTGTGCTGAAGAAATATGCTTTATATGTGGAGCTAAGAATTAACTGATAACCTTGCAAAGTAGCAGCAATTCAGTCACAATAGGTTAAAATTTAGTCCAAATTATGCAACTAATAGAGCTTATTCCAAAGTAACAGCATTGATATGCACACATTTTCCTTTTTCTGTGTTTCTTTCTTCCCTCTTTCTTTCTCTCACTCTTCCACTCTTTCCAGTCTCTCATGTAATGTAAGGTCAGGGACACTAGACTCCTTTGATAAGAATGGGGTGGAGACTGCAGGAGGTCAGCACTACCTTGAGGTCTTTGATGACAAAGTCTGAGCAGAGGTTGTTCTCTTGGATTCATTCAGAATATTTTCAAAGTTTTTTAACACAAATAACCTGCTGGTTTAGAGTTTGTCAGACTCAAAAAGCTGTACTCATTAATGAGCAGAGACTAATCATTTGGTCTCAAATAGATCTCAAATCTCCAGTATAAACTCATGCATGTATTTTCAAGGCCTCTGTCATCTCATGCTTGTTCTCCTTGGTCTCGTTGTTGAAATCTCATTTCAATGTCCCTTAACTCCCTTTTTTGCTCTCTGCTGGACCTGCTCCAGGAGTTCCATGTCTCTCTTGTAGTGAGGAGCCCAGAACTGGACACAGCACTCCAGATGTGGCCTCATCAGGCCTGACTGGAGGTTCAAGGTCACCTCCCTTGACCAGCTGAAAATGTTCTTCCTCATGCAGCCCAGGATATGCTTGCCCTTCTCGGGCATAAGTGTTCGCTGCTGGGTCATGGACAGCTTGTTATGCACCAGGTCCATCTCTGCAGAGCTGTTTTCCAGGTCAGCTCTCAGCCTGTGCTGTTGCATGGGGTTTTTCTTCCCCAAGCACAGGACTCTGTATTTACCTTTGCCGAATTTCAGACAGTTCTTTGCTCATCTCTCCAACTTGTCCAGGTCCTTCTGAAGGGCTGCACAGCCCCCTGGGGTATCAGCCACTCATCCCAGCTTTGTCTCATCAGTGAACTTGCTGAAGAGGTCTCTGTTCCTTCACCCAAGTAAGTCGCTGGTGCATAGGTTAAAAAATACCGGGCCCAGTATTCATCCTGGTAGGGGACACCACTAGTGACTGGCCTCCAAATGGACCCTGTGTCACTGATTACAACCCTCTGGGATAACAATCTGTTCGAAGATGCATGCAGAGTGATGAAATGCTTTAGTAAATGCTTGTTTGAGGTAGTCTCCCTCGTTCAGCGACAAAATTGTTTTCCAGTTCAGGCAGTGATTACACTGACAAATAGTGTGGTTCGCTGGGGGAACTATAGAGAAGAGCATTAGAAACCTAACCTATACGTTATATGCATTCACAACTATTTTCTTAGGAGTGCTTGTAGTGTATTCACACTAATGGTAAAGTTCACAGATTCCCTACAAAGGTACATTTTTCAGCATAGTTAATTTTGAAGGAATCTGAAGCATGTAGTAAGAAAACATTGCATAAGCCACAGCACAAGAAAGACACATAGCTGGTGCCAACTGGGAAATTTGCTTCAGAATTTGCACTCTTGATAAAACTAAAACAGTAATATTGACCTACTCTGAAGTCTTGGGCAGATAAAATCTGCAATGGTATAATTGCTTGTATTTACATATGGCTCCTATTCTTTTTCTGACACATTCCCCCTACAGTCCCCTGGCTTTCATAAGTTATTTCTTATTTTGAGAGACCACTCCATTGCAACCAACCATATTTTTCTCTGTTGTCAAATAAAACTCACCATCTTTCATAAATTATCATGTATGTTTTGAAAGAAATCTCTTAGATTTCTTTTTCATTTTCCTTAGATTTTTTCATATTCATCAACCATTTTCCATTCATTTAATTTTAATTAATACAGTGAATTTTATATGCCTATTTCTGTCTTCATTTCTAGTCATTAGAGACTCCATAATTTAAAATAAAGAAATAAAATAAATAAATGTACATTATAAGAGAAAAAAAATTCTAGTGATTTCTAACAAGAAGCTCATTTAGACTCTACAGCAATTTATCTGAAATACTGTATATCAAATTACTATCATTTTAAAATCCATTCAGGTGTTACAATTATGTAATGCCACCAGGATATTTTACTATCAAAAAATTTAGACTAATTTTATACAATATAGAATGACTAAATGGAGTAAGATGATTCTGAAGTAGTTATTAACACACTTTCTACAGTAATGAACATCCTTGTGGCTTTATCTCTGTACAATTAATCCTAGCAATTTCATTCAAATCCAAATAAATTAATTTTATTAACATCATTATTGTACATCATATATGTAAGGTAAATATTTGGTCTTTGTGGTTTACCCTTTTGTGGTTTACCCCTTTGTGGTTTACCCCTAGAATCCTAGAACCACAGAATGATAAAATCCATCTGTTTGGCTAAGTCACCTAACATCATCAAGTACAATCATTAACTACAGAGGAAAAGAGATCTTCCACAACCTTTATTCTGTCTTCACTTTTCCTTTATTGACAATTTGTGTTTCTGATCTTATACATAATGCTATGTTATTTCTCTGGCTTGATGAATCAGGACTTTGGAAATCAAATATATCTGCTATTCGGTAACATTTCGGTTTTATTTAATTTTTTTCTATTTAGTTCTTGTGTTTGCCTGCAGGAAGCCAGGAGCTGATTTTGTTAGTAATGGAAAACTCCCACTCTTTTTTCAGCTACTTATTGCCAATCTGAGATAAAATAATCAAAGTAAGTTTGTTTTTAAAACTTTCTGTAATTGACACAAATTGAGTTTCAATTTTTGGGGCAAAAAAAGAGAAGCATGTATATGGGTAGTGGAAGCTAGCAGCGGAATTTTGAGGTATAATTTAATTCTGACTACAGGCTTTCATTTATGATTTTATATTATGGTGCTAATATGTGGTCATTAATAGGTATAATTTTTATGGAACTGTAGTATTGCAGTATGACATCTCAGTTTTTAACAGTATGGATCATGATTCACTAAAGTATAACATCATTGGACTAAAACAGTGATTTTTCACACAAGAAATGAATAGATTAAGTGCTTAAAGATTGAAGTTATGTTTTAATATAAACTTAGCAGTAGAAATTAACAAATAACCCCACCTAAATCAGCACAATGTGACTTTACAACTGTTCCCTGGAACATGTTTTGTGGGTTATAGATACAGAAATCATCCTGTAAAATATTAAGAAAAAACCCCAAAAACATATTTATTGCACTTATTTTTTTTTTCTTGGAAGAGGAAATATTTCCTGCATTAAATAATATACATAGCAATTTAATTACTTCTAACCATGTGCAAACACTCTAGCATAAGTGGAGGACAGGTAGGGAACAAATAGTGTAGGGTTGAAAGGAAAATAATTACTTCAGGAATGGAAACACAGGGCAAAATGAGGATTTCTTCAAGTGAACATATATATTGAGCTTATGTGGCAAGCTTTTCACATCAGGAAGACCACAGGGTAATGAAAAGAGACCTGTTGCTGGCCAAAGCAGAGCCCATCAACAATGAGTACAGTGCCTTTTTGATAACACATTTAAGAAGAGGGAAAAATTGCTACAAAACAACAATTGGCATAAGAGTGGGAATCTGCAAACCCCAAGGTCAGAGAAGATGGAGGGGCAGGAGCTGCTCCAGCTGCAGGAGCAGAGGTAACCCTGCAGCCCAGGGTGAAGACCATGGTGAGGCAAGATGTCCTGCAGACCCTGGAGGTCCATGGGGGAACACATCCACATGCAGCCCACAGAAGACCCCACAGCACAGCAGGTGGATGTGCCTGAAGGAGGCAGTGAGTCCACAGGGAGGCTGTGCTGAAGCAGTCAGGACCCCTCGAGAGGAGCTCAGGCTGGAAAAGGCTCCTGGAAGGACCTGTGACCCTGAGGAGAACCCATACTGGAGCAGTCCATTCCTGAGGAATTACAGCCCATGGAAGGGACTTACAATGGAGAATTTCATTGAATACTGTCACTTGCAGAAGTCTCCATGGTGAAGCATGGAAGAGTGTAAAGAAGGAGTAGCAGAGACAGTGTGTGATCGAGTGATTGTAACCCCATTCCTTCTTCCCATGCACTGCTCAGAGGGAGGAGGTAGTTAGGACAGAATGGGAAAACAGGACCAAGGACGGGGTAGGAGGAAGCTGTTCTAATATTTATGGCTCATGACTGTATTCTGATTTGATTTCTAAAAATTCAATAAATTTCCTCAAGCTGAATCTGTTTTGCCCATAACAGCAACTGGTGAATTATCTCTTCCAGTGCTTGTATTGATACACAAGACTTTTGTTGTGTTATTCTCTCCCCTCCCTAGCTAAAGAGGTGAATGATAGAGCAGCTTTGGTGGGAACCTTGTGTCCACCCGGTGTCAAATGATCACAGCACACAGAAATGCTTGCAGACTAGAAAAAAGCCCAGGAGAACCCTGACACTATGTGTGGTCAGAATAATAGAATAATTTAGGCGGAATAGTTTACAGGACTCAAGTTCTGTACCTGAGTCCTTCCAAGAGATGGAAGGATCAAGGCCCTTCAAGACAGATATCAAGAAAGATGATAATGATATTCCCCTCTCTGTGAAGGAGCAGCTCAGATCTAGGTAGCTCCATTCTGAGATGTATGACCTACAGGTTGAGAGCTGGTGGGTCAGCGTCAGAGGATGGGCAGTATTGGAACAGGTTTTGCAGCAACTTCTGTGAGCCAGAGAGAAGTTTGAGAAGAGGATCCATGTTTACCCCTGAAAGAATTTCCTACCAAGGTAATTGACATAGAAACCAAGAAAAAAAGAAGGATGAATAAGAGAAACCTGCAGCTACCTATTCCAATAAGCATTTTGTTTGTGTTTCATGACCAATGAGTAAAGTGTAAACTTATGAGTTTTGTAAGAATATATAAAAAGCATGCATACTATAATAAAAACAGCTTGAAGCCTTCTGAAAATGGAGTGTATTGCTTTGTATTGTCTCTGTCTCAACTATGACACAGTATGAGTGATGCTGTGGTAGGAGTTTCTTCCAGACCACTCATCCAGCATGAGAAAGCAGAACAAGGTTCATAAATATGTCAAGGAATTCTCTGTGTCACACACCTAGGACTTTATAGGGCACCTTGGACTCCCTGACAGCTGCTGAATATATGAAGGTAGTATGGGAGGGTGGAAGCAGTGAGTTTTGCTTCAGTTGCCAAATGGAGCAAGTGAGAGGATACACAGCTGGATCTGCTATTTACTAAAAAAGGAAGAACTGGTTGGGGATCAGCGGCAACCTCTTCTGCAATTGTCATGAAACAATGGAGTTTGATCTTCTCACAGGAGCAAGGAAGAAGCATAGCAAAGACCCCAGACTCCAGATCAAGAGATTTTAGTTTATTCAGGGAAATTTACAGATAGGTTCCTAGAGGCTTGCTCTGAAGGGCAAGGGAGTTCAAGAGAACTGTCAGGTCTTTAAGGACAGAATCTTCCAAGTGCAAGAAATATCCATCACAATACTTGGCAAACAATATGTCAGGAGATCAGCAGAGACTAAGCAGGAAGTTCATGACAGCTTTGAAGTAAAAGGACAGTACAGAGTAGATGGAAGAAGTTCAAAGGAGGTTCAAAAGAGGAATTTTGAAATTTACTCCCCAGACAAGCTGAAAACAATTGAAAATTGTAGGATGATGTTAGGAAAAATAGCTCAGCTGGAGCTGAGATTTGTAAGGAATGTGAAGGGCAAGATGAAGAGCTGAGTTTGTAGTGAAAAAGAAGGAAAATGTGGATCCTTTGCTGAATGGGGTGAGTTATTTTGTGACAGTAGACACAATTAGAGATGAAATTATTTGTATCTTTGTCTTCACCAAAAAAAATCTTCCAGTCCACATACAAGTGAAGTTTTGAAGGCAGCAGACAAGTACCAGCAGTAGATGTTGATTGACACAAGAACCGCTTGAGAGAATTGGATAGCTACATGTCTTTGGGAAGTGACAGGCTGCCACTTACAAGTGCTGGGAGAGGTGGGTAATGTCTTTGTGAGGCCATTCTCTCATTTTTGAAAAGTCATGAAGACTGAGGAAGTCCTTCATGAATGAAGAAATTGCCACAACTTTCACAAAAAGGCCAAAAGGCCATTTGGGATTCTAGTGGCTCATTAGTCATGATTCAGTGCCTGGGAAAATCATGAAGAAAGCTCTTTCAGGAAATTCTTCTAGACACACAAAGGAGATGAAGACAATTCTGACAGTATGAATTTACTGAGTACGAATCAAAACACTACCACAGTGAGGTGGATTGAAAACTGTCTGAATATCTGTCTCAGAAGAATGTGATCAGAGCAACTGGAAGCCAGTTACTAGTGTTGTGCAAGGGTCATTAATCTTTAACATCTTTGTTAATAAACTGGATGATGAGGTAGACAGTACCCTCAGGAACTTTGCAGTGATAAAACACTGGAAGGATTTAATACACTGCAATTAAGAAGACCTTTGACAGCCTAGAGAAATGGAACAACAGCAATCTCAGGAAATTCAACAAAGGGGAGTGCAGGGTCCTTCCTACCCCTGGTCAGGAATGACCCCATGCAGCAATTTTTGCTGAAGGCCAACAGGGTTTAAAGCAGCTTTGCAAAAAGGAATTTGTGTCCTGGTAGACAGAAAGTTGTCAAAGAAAGTTGAAAGCATCCTGGACTTCATTAGGAATACCACTGATTTCAGGTCAAGTGTGTGAGCCTTTTGTATTTCTAGATCTTGCATCTAGTTTTGTTGTCCCTGCTCAAAACAAGAATGATAGTGATAAACCCAGGTAAGTGTTGGATAGAGCTACCCAATCAGCTCAGACTGAAGAACTTGCCCTTTGAATAGTGGCCAAGGAACTGGGACTGGTTGAGCCTGCAGAAGAGGCAGTTGCAGGAGTCCCTAACAGCCCCTGGGTACTTGCAGGGCGAAAAACTGAAGAGTACTTGTGCTAGTTTTGGATGGGGTACAGTTATTTTCTTCACAATGGCTGGTATGGGGCTGTGTTCTGGATTTATGCTGAAGACAGTGATGACAGTAAAAAAACCTGATGACAGGTTTCTGTTATTGCTGAGGTGGGTTTGCATAGACCCAAAGTCTTTTCTGCTTTTTGTCATACTGGCAAAGGGCAGGAGATACATAGGGAGCTGGGAGGAGACAGCTGGGACAAGTGACTCAAACTGACCTAAGGAATATTCTTTGGCATCAAATGGCAGCACACTCAGTATATAAATGAGGGGAAAGAAGGAAAAAGGAAGGGGCTTTTGGAATTATGGTGTTTGTTGTGCAATATCACCATTACACATGATGGGGCCCTGCTTTCCTGAATACCTGCCTACCCATCGGAAGCACAGAATTGACTCCTTGTTTTGCTTTGCTTGCATGCATGTTAGGGCTTCCCTTGGATTGTCTTTATCTCAATCCATGAGTTTTTAGCCTTTACCATTCTGATATTCTCCCCAGTCTCAAGGGGGTACTTGGTTACTGGCTGGGGTAAAACCATGACAGTAGTGCAGGAGAAAGGGTGAAAAACAATAGGAATAAACTGAGATGCAAGAAGTTCATTCATGCTCAAGATAAGGAAAAAACCTTTTGTCAAGCCTCCTTTGTGTACACTCCATTCCTGCAGGTTTTCAAGGACTTTATCAAGGCCTGAGCAATGCGGTCTTACTGGAAAGCTGACCCTAATTTGAGCAGGAGTTTGGATTAGAGGCATTTTAAATCCTTCTAGACTGAATTATTTATGTTTCCATGATTCTGTGAAAGCAGAACTTAACAAGTGCAAGCATTTACAGGCTTGTGTCAGTCTGGAACTAGAAAGCCTTGAACACGTGCTGCAGCTAACTCACAAGAGAATAAAGCAAGTAGGAGTAAGAAGGATGTAGGATAAAAGGCTGTAGCACCCCTTTTATTGTTTTGATTTTTTATTCTATTTAAAAGTCTTGGAGAGAGTGTGCAGTGACAGCAGAATTACCTCGTAGGTTAGGATTTAAAATATTAGGCTGAACTTCCACTCCAGTCTTGTAGCCATGAAAGCAAATAATTTTTACAGGAAGTACGGTGTGGCCAGTCTTAACATCCTTAGAAATCCTGGAATGTTTTTTCCTCAGAGCCTGGAGAAAAGAGATGCATTATGTAGGGGAAGGAAAAAACATCTCATCAAAGATTGATTTGTCTTTTCCAAAAACATCTGTAGTCTACATTAAGCTGCAGAGTGATTTGTCCTAACACTATGATTTTTGATTGTGTGTTGCTTTTGCAAGCAGACATTTAAGAGGCTGGGCTCTTCATGGAGTTCATGGAGCTGGTTAACAAGAACCAAACAGGAAGTTTCATTTATGCAGTTTGAGGAAACAAAAAAGAGTAACACAGAAATACTAGACTGCATTGCCTGGAAATAAAAGTGTTTTTTTAAATTATGCAAAATTCCTAAGCAAATATAAAGGTGGAGATCAAATAAATGTTAAAGACCGCAGGATTAGGAAATGCTCTTTTTAGTATTCTACGTCTTCCATGAACTTCTAAATTTAAAAGATCAATTATTTTTTCTTAAATGCATCAACTTTGAGACCTTACACATTTTACTTTCCCTTTGTGAATGCTGTGCATAATTTGATCGATGAAAACACCGGCATCCATATTATTGTTAACTTCCCAATCTTCATAGGTTGTCTCCTGGCCTTCATGGTTCTTAAAGGTGTCATTCCTAATGGAGCTTCAAAATATTGATACTTCTTCACCAGCTAAAAGTTCAATGTCCTACAAAAATGTCATCATAAACATGAGCAATCCAGAGAACAAGAATGTTTATACAGTCTTTTTATAAATTTATTCAAAATTAAATAGGTTATTTGCTCTGAAACAACTCAGTATGAGATGATATTCCCTTGATAAGTAATTTACTGTGAATCATTCAGTGACCTACATAATAAGCTTGTCTTTATACACAGCAGCTGATTTTCCTTTTCAGAATATATGCGTCAGTCTTCAATATTAACTACAAGAATCAGGATATGGTTAAAACTAAAGGAGGCGCTGCAGGGTAGTCTTCTGTGGAATTGGTTAAAAAAGTGTTCCTCAAAATTCTTCTTATTGCAAAATGCATTTTCTTCTAAGACAAAGACATATTTCCTCTTTTAGCTATGTTTTATTGTGTTGCCTGATATCTTCTTAAATCTTCTTATTTCTGAAACTCTATTGCTTAAACCTTTTCACTGCTCTTGCTGAGATGCATGAAATAATATGAAAATATCAAGTTTAATTTTAAAACAAGCCAAGAGCAGGTTTCAAAATTGTTTGGGTTTATTTAGATATTAAATATTTTTGTAAATTATTATTCTGAATCTACATTAGTAAAATTTAGTTGATTTTTTGAGAAGAAAAAAAAATTAAATTTTCAAGTTTGGAATAAAAACATAATTAGCACTTGAAATTCCCTTTGAAACTATAATTTCAAAATCTTTTCAGATCTAGTCTAACGGCTGTTAAGTGGTAGTCAAGAATTGCCATGTGATTAATTTACATTGAGGCTCCTTTGTAATCATTTGAAAGAGTGCTTTTCATCTACCTATTTTATACATCTAATACAAAATGAAATTGACTGCTTATGAGAAATGTCTCTTTAACTCTGTTGACCATAATGGACATGTAGAGTGAATAACTTAGAGACAGAGGTTTTCACTCGGTCAAATTGAATTGTTGCTGCTTCCTCACCATATAATCCTGACAGAATTGCTTCATGTTTCCTTCAGCTAAGGTAGAGATTTCATCACTGTTTCATTATAATGTTCTTATTAAAAGCTTTCTTTTATTTGGATGGAAAGGCAGTTAAACTACATCATTCACTTAATGGAGAAGTTTCCAATCTTTTCAGAAATTTGAGGGGAGATATAAAACACATTACACATCTAAAAGGTCATCAGAATCCTCTACAATTAAAATGCAGACCTTGACAATAGGTAATGTGGGAGAATTCTGAACATGATGTCACTGTGTTCGTAGGTGTTTTAAGTGCACTAAACGACGTTTTTGGCATTTAGTAGTAACTATGGTTAATGATTGCCTTTATGCACAGTGTTTTTCATTCATCTAAAATTCTCAGACCTTTGTCCTGCCAGGCAGCCTCAGGAATGGATTATTCACAGTTTCTAAGAATAACGTTAATTACCCTTACTGGGGACATGTGTTTACCTGAACTCGTCTTATTTCAATTTTTTAAAATTTCTATTTCTCATTTGAATGGTACTCCTTTAACATTGTCATTAGATCTTTACTTTTAAAACCATGCAACTTGTGTACTCTTTAATGTTACATAATTTTAGAAATCAAATGTTTGTGGCACAAGGCAGCTTTTGCACATTTTCTATGTAATCAGTGGAGAGAAGTAGAGTTATCTAGAGAAAACAACTTTTCTCTCACCTGATTATTTAAAGAAGAAATTGTCACCTAGAAATACCATTTATTCCTTCAAAAATGACAAAAAACGAATTAAAGGAACTCTCCTTTTCTAAATGAATGCATATTACTTTATATCATTACATAGTTTCATAATATAATTTAATAATCAGACAGCAGATAGAGGACTCAATTTAGTAGCAGTGAATTGCCTAGAGGCCTTATTGATTATTTATCATAAATCAGAAGCTGGCTTTGTACAATGAGTGCCAACAAAACATCCTTTTCTTTTTTATGATCGTCACCATTCAATTCTATTTTTTTAAATAGAGAGGTGTGGTATTTTATCAGCTACTACATAAGTTATCTGGTTTCTGTGAATAACATAAGTAGGGAATTTTGTCTAATTTTTATTGTCTAGTTTGTTATAAAAATCATAGAATCAAAGAATGGTTTGAGTTTAAAAGACCTTAAAGATCATCTAGTCCTATCCCAGCCATGGAAAGGGATGTCCTTCACTATATGGAGTTGCTCACAGACCCATCCCACCTGGTTTTGAGCACTTTATTGGTTAAGTAAAAAATTATTTGTTATTTTCTGTGGAGAAAACTAAAATTCACCTCCAGGAAAAAAAAAAAAAAAAAAGGGAGAATAAAAAAATGGCTCTACATAAAAGTAGGTGTTTTTAAAAAAAAGTTAAGCAAAACCCCCACCCACAAACAGCAGCTTTTTCTTGGAAGTCCCATTACTCAATGGGAGAAACGTATTCCTCCTTAAGAGAGGAATAAAGGGGAAAACACCAGTGAGAATGAGCCCTACAGAGCAAGGTTAGTTTAGGAGGGGGAGGAGGTGCACTGGGTGCTGAGCAGAGATTGTCCTCATCCCCTCCGGATGAGGCCCCGCTGGAGCTGGTTCCTCCCTACAGGCTGTGGAGACGTGTTTCCCACAGAGCCTAGGTATGGTCTAAGGAACATGCATGAAAAAGCCAAACTGGAGGAGGTTCCTGACAAAAACTGCAGCTCATGCAGAGGACCCATGGGAAAGCAGAGGAATTGCATGAAGAGGAAGTAGTGAAAGAGAGGAACTGTTATGAATTTAAAGTAACCTCCATTCCACTTTGCCTGCTGCCATTTGGAAGGTTAGAGGAAGAGGTAGAGAAATGGGAAGAGAAGCAGTGATGTTCAGACTGAGGAGTTGGGGGAAAAGAAGTTGCTTAATTTTTTTTAGAATTTCTTTCTCACCATCCTAATCCACTTTAAATTAAATTACTCTTCTCTTAGTTGAGTCTGTTTTGTCTAGGGTGGTAACTGGGAACTGACCTTCCCATCTTTTATCTTGAACAGTGAGCTTTTCTATGGGATTTTTCTTCCCTGCATCCCATCAGCGTTTGTCTGTAATTCTCTTTCCAGACTCTGAGATGAGAATTTTAGTAAATTTCAAAAGAAATAATATAAAACCAGCTCCCAGGGAAAGAACATTTGTTGCAACGTGAATACAGAAAATGGCTAGAAATAGAAAATTACATAAATAAGAATATCTAAGGAACTAACTGGGCTGTTATTGCCATCACTAATATAAAAACATACACGGTACTACTAAGCAAAAATTAAGAAATCACAAGTGTGTTTAGATGTACTTTTGAAACCTACATCAAGAAGAACCCAAGAAACCACTTTCTAACATTTCTAAGATTTCAGAATCAAACTGTTCCTAATACTAAAGGCTTATTATATAATTTATGCATACAATAGAAGAAAAAATCTTGTTATTAAGCATTTCTCAGCCTGAGAAAATTTGTTTCTACTCCTACTTCTCCCAGGAAACTCAATAAAGAATCCTCACCTTAGAATATAGCCTGGGAGAAAGAAGAATCTTGTTCCCTGAAGTTTTGGTGTCTGTGTTGTAATTAATCCAAGCTAATTTTAGCTATACAAAAACAATATGCAGCAAGTTCAAATACATTGCAGTAGCTGGTGAAAAGAGGTAGGCATCTTCAGAGGACAGTATAAAAGATTTATCTTGGCTTAGCATAAATTGTCTAAATGAGATAATTATCTGTGCTGCCCTTCATTATGGAATGACTGACATACATCCACTATCTGTTTTTAAGATGTATAGAGGTAGCAAAGCTGAAATGCTATCATGCAGTTCTACAGACATGAGACATTCCTTAACTCACTCAGGGGTTAAGTGCGATAAATTTGGTAATGAAAAAATTTTCTGCAGTTTGTTGTAACAGCTATATCCCATCCCTTGGGCTGAAAGAATTACTGGTTTTCCTCGCCCATTCAGTCCTTTTCCTTGTTTTTTCTGGTGAGACTATAGTATGAGCTCCTGGCACTTTTATGGTAATCATTTCCGGAAGAACTGCTAATGTTTGGAACATTTTCTTAACTCAAAATATCTTTCCTTAATTTATCATGCAGCTCCAGCTGTCAGCATGTTACAATGAGCACTTCCTATTATTATACCAAGCTCCTTTGTCTGCAAAATACAGCTTTTAAAAACCAAGTAACTAATACTGCATAGGTGATTATGGGAGCCATTGTGATCACATATGAACAGAGTAGGAACAGCTGGTCAAATAATGTAGATCATAATATACAAATATCCTCACTAATACACAGCAGGGAGTTAATTGTGCTGTGTGAACCATTATTGTCCATTGTTCCCGAGTACACAGATTGCAACCAGTGATCCAAAAAAGTCTATGAATTCTGGATATTTTTGAAGTTAGTACGAATAATTATTTGCCTAAAATTTGTTCATAGGATGTCAGTCATAATTCGCCATTATCTCTCATTCTTTATTATCTTATGAAGTATAGTGCAGTGCGAACCAGTCTGAGAGAAAAAACAATACGTACATGATGAGCAATCATACACTAAAAATAATAGTGACTAATAAATGTAAGCAGCTGTGAATGGGCCATATGCAAATACATATGAACAACAAATACATTCACTGACTTGCAATAGTTTGCAAGCAATTCATAGATGGAGAAAAAAGGGCAAAATTGTAATTAATAGTATTGATAATAAATAATTTACTTGGCTATAATTTGGCAATTGCCATTGCAGTTCATAACCGTTTTTTATTGAGATCTGCATATTTTGCTCTTTTTATCTTTCATAAATTAGTCCTCTAAGTCTAAGACTCAGTTGAAAGTCCATCAATTTCTAAAGTGATATAAAAAATCTCATTCCACTTGAAATATTCATTCTCTCTTGAAGCATTAGTTTATTATAGTTGTGATTATCTAAATTTCTAAAGGATTACCTTTTATATTTATATAATTTTAATATATGAAGTACAATAACTTGTTCATTTTCCTTTTCAGTGACAGGCTTACAGACAAGTGAGGTAATATCTATGCAAAGTGTTGTGGGTTTCGGGCATAATTTTTTTCTGGCATTTACTTTCTGCTGTAAAATAGTAAAATTAATTGAATACGATTAAAATATACTCACAGGCCTCATTTACCTTCATTTTCTTGAGAGAAGCTCCTGATCTTACTTAGAAATGTCATTTTGTGCTTGGCTATAAAAATCTATAATAATTTTTTTTTTTTATTTTGCAGGTATTCAATTTAAGGAATTAAAAGTGTTTGATTGCCATAAATTCAAGAACATATCTAATGTCTTTTATTTTCTGAAAAGCTAAGGTAGACATCCCCTATGCATTAAAAGGTACGAAATATAAAACTGTTGGGCTAAAACTGAAACCACTTGCCTATTCCCTAACTAATCATAATACAGAATATATTTTAGAGAGAAACCAAAAAATTGCATCTGCAGAAAACTGTGTAAGATTTTAATATTCAAAATAAAATAACTGGTGTTTTGATTAAAAACATATTTGTAAATACAAATCCATGCAAACAGCTTGATATGCAGAGTCTTTGTCAAAAAACATGTGGAGTCAGTTCATGGAGACCAAGGTATGAATCATCTCAAGATATTTGATGCATTCTACAGATAGACATCTATCACTTGGTCATCACACTCCTTGTTTCAAAGCAACTGGAAAGATAAAACAGTAAGCAGCCAATTATTTATCTGGCCAACTTCAGGATGAGAGTAATTATTCTCTAAAGCTACTCTATTTCCTCTATTGACTATAGAACAAATTAGTTGATTGACTAATTCAGAACTAGATGTCTAGAACAAGGACAACACTGGCTTAGATAAGGCTGTGGAACAAACTGGTATTTCAATAATTATAATAAAATTCACTAATTCTCCTGCAAAGTTTCATACTTACTTTTGTTCAAATACTCTCTCAAAGGGTGCTTGAAAAGAAATAGCACCAGTACTAAACAACTGTATACAAAAATACATATAACAATACTTCGTTTAACAATAACAATAAAAATAGTAATACATAGTTTTCTCTAGAAGAAGAAGTAAGGAAGGAATTGACTTCAGATGCCAAATCTGTCATTATTAGGACAATTCTGTACTGCTGAATTTAACGTGGTCCAGAAGGCAGGTTAAAGCCTGCTTGAAGCTAGTGGCCTCTTGGCTTGTTGTATCTTGTCCTTCTATAGAATAGTCTACAGGGAGACGTGCACATTTGCCATGGCAAATCATCCAGTTCTGATTCCCTAGATACCCAGTTTAGGGAAATTCTAGCAATCACCTTCTCTACAGTTAGATTTCAGTTTAATGTAAACAAAACCAGAATCATTACTTCAGGTCATCTTAGAAAGAGTAATAGAAAAGAGACATGAATAAAAAGCTATGAAGAGGTGAGAAGCAACATGGCTGATAACCTTACTTTAATCAGTTTTTGCATATACATGTTTATATTTGGATAATTTGGCTTTCTTTTTTTCCATCTATAATTTTTATCTTATATATTATGAAATGCATTCTTTTTTAAAATAAAGGACAGTGTCATTTCAAAACAGAAGATTGGGTTTTGCTGTTCCTTGCCCTTCCTCATTCACTGCACAGAATAAATGGTTCTCACATAATGTACAGCCACTCAATATTTTTGTTTGATTCTCATTGCTCAAGGTATGGCCTCAAGCCAAATTATTGCAGGCTTTTCAAGTGCTACTGTGAGGGCAGAGTTATTGATTTTGTTACGGACTTTCTTATAGCGATCCCCACTAATGTATGTCAGCACTTCACAAACAATTTATCTTCACAACAATCCAGTCAGGAGTTTGGAAGAGAAGGGCATGTGGTGGTAACAAATTTTGTTCTCACCTTGGTTCAAAATTGAAGTATATTGTGTCTTTCATTTTTATGCAGTAACTAATGTGAAGTACTCAAAAACATATTTAAAAAAATGAAATTCCTCTTTATAATACTTCTTATGTTCAAGCACAGTATCACTTGACTTTAGATGCTTTATTTTTAAAAGCAAAGCCATTTTTCAATTCAATAAAAATGTCAGGTTCTACAAAGTATTTAAAGAGTGTGCTGTTATGGTAGTTGTGAAATATAATTCTAAATTAAAAGAAGCCTAAGGGAGAGCTAAAGACTTGAGAGAGTTGAATAAAAAACAATAAAGAAGTAGGCAAAAAAATCCCTACCTATGCAAAATGGAGAGGAAGCATTCACTTAAGCAACTTTGAAGTTTACTTTGGCAATGCAAAAGGAGCTATAAATCTATTCTTGGTGTTCTATGGTGCCTTTCCTAAATAGATGACTGTACTAATAATTTGACTAAAACAGGATCTGAATTGTTTTTCCCTTGAAGTCTGTCTGTCTCATGCTTTCTACATTACATTATTCCCTGTATATATTATTTGTGTTTGAGCAATATGGGGACTATTAAAAAAAAAAAAAAAAAGAAAGAGAAACAGAAATTAAAATTAAATTGACATGTTTTATTTAAATATAATTTGATTTCCAGGAAAACATAAATTTTCATAGATAACAATTAATTTTGGACTAAAAAGTTCTCCACATTAAAATATATTTACAGAATGTTTTTTAAAACAGGAAGTGCTGCACAGCACCCTCAAATGACAGAAAAAGGACTTCATGACACAAGTAAGTTGTGATTTTAGCTGAAAAGTATTTTTTCTTCAATGGGGAAATGCAGATCAAGCTCAGGTTTTCTTTGGGTATATCATTTAAATCAAGCTCAGGTTTACTTTTGAGTACTGAGCTAGATTATAGAGTGTAGTATAGACTTGCTGTTGGTGGGACCTAAGATAATAAGTTTCCTTTTTTTTTAGCATGATGCATCTAGAACTGCCTTCTACGTGTACATTGGTATTGCACTTGAATCTACACCAGATTAATTTCTCACTGATCAGCACTTATCCATCAATTTAGCTGTGCACTTAGTAAGAGCTAGTCACCTCACTGGACTACTTCCATGACTTTGCAGCTCAAATTTGTGGCTGTAGGTCTTGATTATGTGACCAAAAATTGGCAGCTAACACCACCATCCAGGTCCAGCTTTAAAACACTGGATCAATTTTACATCCAAAACATGAGAAAAATAACAAAAATTTCTTCACTCATAACCATTAAGATCATTAAGAATTTTGGTCTAATTGTCACAAGGTTTGTAGCTTCACCCAAGGGAAATATTTTAAAGAAAGAAAATATGAAGAAGGTAATGGAACAAGTCAGAGTACAATATCTAAAATAACTACAGTTAGCTTCTTTGTCTGAAAATGGGGCGCCTTCAAGGTTTGGCAGGACTTTTTCACTTTGTCTTGTTGCAATAAATCAAAAACAACAGTAAGCATAATAACAATAATGATAATAAACTGTCCAAAATCTAATCTAAGAAAATAAAATCACTGTGTGTGATCAACGGATTCTACTGAATGGTGCAATATGTTGTTTCTTTCTGCTTCTTTTGCTGGTCATCCTTTTAAGCTTTGCCATATTCTTTGATTCTTTTTGTTCTGTCTCTTGATGTTCTTGGTGACTGCCCCAAGCTTTGCTCTCCAGTCATGCCAAGAGCTGCTCACACTGCTCTCTCCTATGTCTAATCACAAGAGCACTGCTAAAGTCCTACCAAAAAAAAGTTATTTCTATTACAGACAATCAACTCCAGTCTACTGTGGATGGGGGATTCTCAAACAGCTTCTCCTGTCTCCTACATGTAAAAAAAAAAATTCAGCAGCTGTTTCTGTCTCTTCTTTACACAAAATCTAATGCCCTTTTCCGGTACTTTCTAGGCTGTAATTTGTGCTAGCCTTGTGGAAGTTAGAACTTTATATTAGAAAAAGGGTAACCCCAGGGAGAGTTACCCTTAGTTTGGTAATCCAAAAGCATGTTAAAATAAAAACTTTTTCATTTTCAAGTTTATTCCATGACTATCTTGCAATAATTTTCTCTCATACATAACAGAACATTATAGTGTTATTTTTTATTTAGTTCCCCTTCTTTCCCCTTTATGTCAACGGTATACTCTCCTTTTTTGGAGCTCTGTCCCCTTTGGATTTCCTTGGAGAGGTAGAATGTCAGAGTTTTACTTGCATTTTATTGATTACATATCAAGTGTATGAATGCCTAATGGATATTATTCAGCAGGGTCCTTCATTTAAAATGTTGCTGGGAGAAAAATTGCTCACAATACTTTGCTGCGAGCAAGATGGCTGTTTGCCTGAGCAGTTCCCACACAAGTCTCTTAGGGGTGTGTGTGAGCATGTAAAATATGAGAACATGTATGTTTCATATAATTTTGGTCTTTTTAGTATAGCAAAAAAAACGCCCATACCCTTTAAGTTTTGTTTCTCTGATGAAATCTGGCATCAAAGCACTAGGTTAAGATACAAAGCTGTTCAATATGAAAATAATATTTTCATCAAATTGCCTTATTCTTTTAATTAAAAGCTTTTTAAAGCTTTTAAAAGCTTTTAAATCTTTCCTCTGTTTTCAGCAAAATATAACCAGACCCACAGTGCTAGACCACTCCAATATGAAACCTTGTATTTCTTCATTTCTAAGTAGAATGGCAAATACCACCTTTTAAAACAATTTTACAGTGAAAATGTAAAACATATGAATTTTTCATATTTTCTTCAAACCTATGAAACCTCTTGTCCTTTGCATTTAGATTATAGCTGGCTATTATCAAGGCAAAGCAATTTTCAAGGGTGAAGTCTTAATACTAAAATAAAGCTCTGTCTGGAAACATGGAGACTTCCTTAATCACAGAGATCACCAATCTCCATAATAATGATACTAAAATGTAGGAACAATTTGTTGTCTCATACTTATTACAAAATCTACATTGCTACAATCTTCTCAAGAAAGTACAAGTCTGCATTATATGCATCATTTTTCTGCAACACTTCAAATGTAAACATACTATAGGCCATTTTTAATTGAACGAGATTTCCTCAACTTTTGTATTTGTCAGAAATATATGTCGAAGATTACTCTTAGTATTTTCAAATAAGAATATGTTCTCAAATCACTGTAATTCACTATGAGCAGCGTAAGAAAAACATTCACATTTTGTATGTGTGCATTGTTAGGGGATGAGCATTTGCAGACTGTGTGATGTGATATTATAATGATATTTTTGTTGCAATAGTTTAGTAAAGATGAATCCTCAATTCTGGTATTTTTCTTTTTTTCTCTTCAGCTCTGTT
This sequence comes from Melozone crissalis, assembly GCF_028551555.1. Taxonomy (NCBI): domain Eukaryota; kingdom Metazoa; phylum Chordata; class Aves; order Passeriformes; family Passerellidae; genus Melozone; species Melozone crissalis. The sequence goes on from NW_026535791.1 coordinate 32,057,132, forward strand.
TACCTCTTCAGTATAATATTTTCATTTTACCACATTTTTGTAGTAGTTATCTTTCCCTTCTCTGTTAATACTATTAAAAATATTTTCTTATGTTTTCTTCCACTAAGAACAACAGTATCTCTTTCTCCATGTATCCTTTAGTGTCTAGAGATGTTTTTTAAACCCAGATAGGAAGCAAGGTCTTAATCCGGAGGAACTCACATTTTATGCCTTGACAAGGTGGTGATTTATCTTTCTTTCAGTCAGTAAGGTGATGAACATATTACAGAAGATTATTTTCAGACATTTGGTCCCCAGAAGTGTTGGAAGGCCATCTTACCCACTAAAAAATTCTGTTCAAGTATCCCATGGAGCAAATTGCTTTCTGAAATTTCTTTATTGTTCCATTGTTCTCACTTCAATATTTGCTTCTCAGTGACACTCCCTCCTCTTCTCTCAGTACTGTGGTTACAAATAGTGTCCTGTCAGCAGCTGTCCCATGAGGGGCCCCGGCTATGCAGTGCCATTGAGCTCCTGAAACTTCTGCTGTGGGACATAGTCAGGGGACTCCTAACTGGAGCAGACAGACACAGAGCCAGAAACAGGGGTGCAGATGGGGACAGAGACTGCATACAAAGCTACAGCTCCTGCTTGAAGTTCATCCAGGTGTCAGGTTTAGTTTGTTCAGCAGCTTTGCAGAAGATATTAGGAAAGAATTTTTTACTGTGAGCATGGTGTAGCACCAAAACAGCTTTCCCAGAAAAGCTGTGGATACCCAGTCCCTGGAAGTGGTCAAGAGCAGGTTGGATAGGGCTTTGAGCAAACTGGCTTAGTGAAAGGTGTTCCTGTTCACGGCAGAGAGTTTAGGACTAGGTGATCTAAAGCTCCTTTCCAAACCAAACAATCCTATTGTTGGAACCCTGGATGTTGAGAATTTTAAACTTTCTGTGCTATGAGTCTGTGTTTACCTCTCGTCCTATTACAATGGGTCCTGCTAAGAGTCTGTCCCCATTTTCCTTATAAGACGCCACTTATTATTGAAAGGTCACAATGAGGTCTCCCTGGAGCCTTCTGTTCTCGTAAACAGCTCCAGCTCTCTCAGACCTTCTTCACAGGAGGGTGTTACTGATCATTTTTGTGGTTCTCCTCTAGAATTGCCCCAACAGGTTCATGTCTCCTGTGCTGAGCTTATCTCAGAGCTGGGCATGGTACTTCAGGTAGGGTTTCACCAGAGGGGAACAATGGGGCAGAATCACCCCCTTTGGTGTGCTGGCCATGTGTCTTTTGATGCAGACCAAAATAAAATTGGCCTTCTGGGCTCTAAAACCATGCTGCATGCTCATATCCAATTTTTTGTTCACCTGAACTCCCATGTCCTTCTTGGCAAGGATGTGCTCCGTTCCTTCATTATTCTTCTTATATTGACACAGGGGATTGCCCTGGTCCAGGTGAAGTACCTTAAACTTAGACTTGTTTAACCTAATGAGGTTCACATAAACTCAATTCTTGAGTCCCTCTGGATCATAATATTATAATAACATCAATAATGTTTTATATATTTTATAACTATAATATAACCGTGACTGTTTGGGCCCTCAGCTTCAGTCAAATAACCCAAATTCTTATGAGAAAGACACAAATAATAATCTACATTATTTCAATGCAGATACTTATGCAGCAGTAGTGACTCTAAGGTGCTGCATAGCTGTTTTAGTTGACGAGGGCAAATACATTGAACAAAACCTGTAGAGCGTACCTCCCATACAGCTATCTCCAGTATGTTCAGTAATTCACAGTGAAATCCACTGCAGCATTTCCCATAGACATATTACAGCAACATTTTGCCCAGTGTGCACATTCCAGTGATCTATCCCCTGAATAGACTTCTCAAGTAATTATTTTCATTTTTCCATTTTGTTCTTTAAAATATTATGCAGCTTTAAAATGCCTGTTTGCTCTGAATCAATTTTACAATGTAAAAATAGCTTTTGTAAAGACAAAAATCTGCCTACTTCAGAATAATGATTCATATGTATATCCATCTGTGTCTGCCTAGGTAGCTAATGGGCAACATCTTATAGTCTAATTCAAGTGCATTGTTTTATATCCAATTAGGGCAAAACTGAAAAAAAATGGTTTTATGTCAGAAATGTAGACATCTTGCTTAAGCATGTTTGTCCTATGCAATTATTCATGAAGTATTTGCAATATGTTGGTGACATTACATTCTTTTGTATTTATGAAATACATGTCATTAGTGGATGAACTAGCAGATTTTCTGCCTGGCTCCAATTACTTTACTTTGATAACATAATTAATGATACATGTGTCAGCAGATATGGCAAATTAACACAGTATACAGCAATAACAAATCTGGATTATCTTAATAAGGAAGCTTACTTTTTTCCTGTTATTTCTCATATTGCTTGATTCCATCCCAACAAGTTTGAAATATTTTATTCAATTTTAAACCGTTCTTATGCCTTTATACAATTTTAAACATTTCCATGCCAGTTTCATACACTTTGTTCAATTTCTAGTCAAATATGTAAATTGATAAATGCAATATTTCTCGTGCAATATCCTGGAAGAGTCACTATTTTGACAACTGCATGCATTTCATGAATAAACATTACCTTGAATATTAGTGATTACATGCTGTTAGCCATCTGGAATAACATGTCATCAAACTGATAAGAACACCAGTTAGGTTTGTAGACACTACAGTCAACCAACAGAAGCAGACAGACATTCGCCTCACTTGCAGAAATGACTGTCTCACAATGGAAAGGAAGTGTGTCATGAAGAGTATTTTTCTAATGATTCATACTTGTTGTTTAAGTAAACACAAATTAAATCTCTGTCTAAAAAGTCTTCCCAGTTCTCTCCATAATCGAAAAACTGTGTCTTGAGCTCAAAGACGATTATCAATCATGTTTCATATCTATCAATGCCATAGGATTGAGTGTACAATTGTTGTAATAGCCACTTTGTTGTCTGATCACTTAGAAGCAAAAAAAAATTTAAAAGAGATACTACAATAAAAATTATTAAAACTTCTTCTCCCTTAAGCTACAAAAGGCATTTACAAAAATGTAAAATATAGAGTTAAATGAGTCAAACCTGAACTATTTGAAAAGTCAAGAATAAGAATCAAAATCCTGCCAACTCCACCAGTACGAGAATTACCAGTAAAACGGATGGTTAAAATTCATCAGAGAGTTACTTGGCTGTATAGAAAGGGTACTGACTTTTAGACCATCTTTCAAATGGTCATGCAGACTAGCCTCAAACAGATGAAATTATAGGAACATAATTGTGGTGAAAAAGGCTGGGACAAATGAAGTCTGTTTATGAATTAAAAGTATATATTCTCTTCAACAAGCAGACGTCAAAACAATCATTATTTAACACACTCACTACAATACCCGTAGGCAAAAAGAAGTTTACAAATAACATCTTCAAGAAAAATAATCTTATTATCAAGGGTGACCTCATTTAACATACTTACATTTTTCTCAGCTATTGGATTAATTAGTAGTTAGAATGTGTATTATGGAGGGTGCCTTTCTTTTCCTTCTTGAAAGATACAAGACTCATACTAATTACATGCAGAGAGGGAATGCATGTTTGTTTTTCTTCGGTATAATTTTAGAATTACCTATTGATTGCAAAATATCTTATTCCAATAGCAAGTCATCACAGCATCAGCACATTAAGAAAAAATTCTCCTTTCTAATTGCTTGGTTTGTAAAATACACTGTGCACAACAAGGAGACTAACAAAAACAGATGTACTCTGCCAGCCAAAGGGGAAATATCTGCATAACAAGTTAGCCCAGGAGAGGCTTACTTTAGCATAGAAATGCAATCACTAATGTACATTATCATTCTTCATCACTCTGTTCTCTGCTTAGTGTTTTTGCTTTCATCTTCCAAAATCCTGTGTGCTACTAGAATTGGTATGTAGCATTTTTAGAACACTATATGACACTTCAAATACTTAATGGATCACCCAAATTTTAGATGAGGGGGCTGATATATGCTTTTTAAAGCAGATCCTAACACCTGGGATTTGCACGCCAAAATGTGGAGGCATGTCTGGAGCAGCACAAGCAGATGTAGAAGTCAGCTTTCATCTCTCCAGATGAATTGCAGTAAAGGGCAGGGTAGATATTCAATAAAGTGCCACAGAGGCTCTTGCAACCTGCTCATGAAGGCAATGGTAACGCAGGTTCTTGTTAATAGATCCCTTGGGGTGGATTGGAACAAAACATTGAATGATCAGTGTTTATAAATACATATAGATCTATATATTTATGTAGGGCGCTTCTTTAGAATAATTTGGTTGCAATGGAAAGGAGGTATGTAGCCATTTTAGTTATTATTTAGAGAAATAAAGCAATATAAAAAGCACAAAAAGGACACTTCCAAAATTGTAAAAAGGGAAGGGAAGGGAAGGGAAGGGAAGGGAAGGGAAGGGAAGGGAAGGGAAGGGAAGGGAAGGGAGAAGGGAAGGGAAGGGAAGGGAAGGGAGAAGGGAAGGGAAGGGAAAAGAAAAGAAAAGAAAAGAAAAGAAAAGAAAAGAAAAGAAAAGAAAAGAAAAGAAAAGAAAAGAAAAGAAAAGAAAAGAAAAGAAAAGAAAAGGAAAAGGAAAAGGAAAGGAAAAGAAAAGGAAAAGAAAAGGAAAAGGAAAAGAAAAGGAAAAGAAAAGGAAAACAGGATAAGAGTAGAAAAATATTATTGCTCATGGATCCAAGGCCAAGAATTGACTCTTGCAATTTCAATGTCCATTGGTTGAAGTGATGATTGCACTCTTGATCTGTTAGATACATATGTATCTAAGGAACTCGAAAAAAATTGAAGAAAAGGCAAAAGTAACTGCATAGTACTTGTAGATACTTCAGTTAGGATAAAGTTCTATTGGTTCCTTTTCTCTCCTTCTCTCATTTCTTCTCCCTCTCTACTCTCTACTTCTCATCCCCCTTCCTCCTATCACTCTTCACTTCTCCTTTTTTCCCTCTCTCTCTCCCTTGAATTATGAAAGCAATAATTCATCCAGACAAGTGAAAAATTAAGGCCAAGGTCCTCTAGAAAAATACTTCTTGAGTATTTTATTTTCATGTTTCCTGAGTCTGAAGATGACAGTTGAAGCAAAATGTAATACTTGAAATTTGTTTAGATTATTCTCATATTTTTACATTTTCATATATTTTAGCATAGATGAGAAAGTGAGGGGACAGTAAGAAGAGGGGTAGAAAAAATGAAAAGAAAGCAGCATTATTAAAGTACTGAATGTTTGCATTTCATAAATACTTAGTGTCGCACAATTTTCCTCAAAAACAAAGAATTCCTGCTTATGAGGAGCAGCTAAGGGAGCTGGGGTTATTTAATCTGGAGAAAGAAAGGCTCATGCAGAGCTTACTGCTCTCTATACCTTAAAGAGGTGGTAGAGAAGTTGAGGTCGGTCTCCTCTCCCAAGTAACAAGCAATAGCTCAAAAGGAAACAGTTTCAACTTGTGCCAGGAGAGGTTTAAATTGGATATCAGGGAAAATTTATTCACTGAAAGAGCCATCATGCAGAGGAACAAGCTGTCCAGGGAAGTTGTTAAGCCACCATCCCTGGAGGCATTTAAAAAATAGATGTGGTGCTTAGGGATGTGGTTTAGTGGTGAACTTGGCAATGTTAGGTTAATGGATGGACTCGATGATATTAAGAGGAATCTGCAACTGACATGAATCCGCAAGTTCTGAAACAATATGAAATTTTCATTTAAGTTGTTAAAATGATTGCAACCTGTTAGGGAATGATGAATCCATCTTATGAAAAGGCCAAGAAAACCTCTGGCAGCAGGCTGGCCAGTTTGCTGAGATGGGCTCTAGAATGAAGGACTCAGAGGATGGAGTCCAGACTTTAAAAAGTATGCAAGGACCATAATGAATTTCTCATTTTTTCTAGAGCATCAAATAGCAAAATTTACCTTAGTTAGCCATCTTAGTTGGTGAATATTCCTCTGCAATGGGATCTGGTGATATTACTGCATCTAAGTTCTAATTAACTGCATTTCTATCTACTTTGTTAAACATATAAGCTTTGCTGTGTGTTGGTTCATTTCTTTACAAGAAACAGCTAAAATTCATACTCTAATATAAAAAGAGTTGTTGCTAAATGTATGCTAAATGTGACTATCTTGTTTTAGACATTTTGTTTTATAAAGCCTAGCAGTCAGCTCCTTTCCTGTATTCAGCTGTTTTTTCTTCCAAAACTTTTTGAAGAGCTGTTAGAAGGGTCGTGAAGCAGATAATGCACTTCCCATTGACTTCATTGTTAACCTTGAGTAACTATTGCAAACAAAAGTGTATTAGTGGAAGACTAAACATATTTATATCATATTCCTCTTTAAATTTCTGCCAATATTTCCATGACTGTTTTTTCTGTTGCTCTTTCCAGAGTCTTATTTATTCCCTCTAACATGTTTCATGTGCCTTCACCTCTATATTTTGTCTATATATGTGTCTATATTTTCTGATAATTTCCATTTACCCTTTCTCACTTCTATCTCACTATTAACAAATGTTTCAGCCTAAACTAGGTTCAGGAATCTATAATCATTTTGAATATTTTGTGCATTTCATCCCCCAAAGCTTCATTTAGGCCATGCAAATTAATCCCTTATTTAGGGAATATAAGTCAGAAGTTTAGGTGTCTCGGGATTTCTCTTTAATGAAAAGGAAAAATGCATGTCTAGCCTACATGAAAGGAGAATCAATTTCTGTTGTTCTGATGCCTCTGCAGTGTGGGAAATGTGGCAATATTTTTATCTCAAAGAACAGAGGTTAATGTTTTGATTTGCATGGGAAGATCAAGGTGCTTTGTACATGTTATCCAGATATGTGATTTAGCAAATTAACAGAATTGAAATTAGGGTATTAAAGATTGATTCTTATTTTGCTTTATACAAATCACCTTTGAAATCTGAAAGAAATGGAGAAAGAATGCACCAGTGATAAACACGTAATTAAAATTATTATTTGCTATAATATTAGGAATGCATTTCAATGGCAGAATTATCATGTGCATGTATTTAATCTTTTCCGTTTTGTGTAGTAAAAAGCACTCAATGCCAGTGTATTTGTCTTTGTTCTATTCTATTGTGATTTTTCCTCACAGAAGCCCTGATCCAATGACAAGTTTAATAGAAGTATTCCTATGACTTCGAAGGATTGACTCTAAGGGAGAACAAAAAGCCAGCTGAAAATTCTGTGAATAAAAGTACATTATCTTCTCAACATGACCAGCATGAATGTGTCACAGAGAAAGATCATGAATACCTTATGATTCACTGGAAGCAAGAAGAGCAGACTTTGAACTCTAGTAATTGCATTTTGTCGAAGTTTGCACTTAGCAGCTATTAAACTTGCAATTGCAGATTTACTTTTCAGGTGTTATTAGATGTGTGAAGATTCACCATTCTTCAAATAACGGAAAAAAACCACCAGACTATAGCACTTATAGCATGTTCATTTCTATAATGCATTATAGTGAGGTATATATGTAGAAAAGCAGTAATGTGGAAGAAGTTGTTGCAAATGAATGGAAGGAAGAAAAATATATGCAAAAGTTATATTACGTGACTTCATAAGAAGAGAGGGCTAGAAAAACATTTTGCCTGTTGTACAGTTCTTTTCAGTTTTCTAATAAGTTGAAATAAAATGAAACCTTCTGCCTTTGAAGAGAAATATATCAGGAAGTTAAAGCATGGAAAATCATGTGCAGATATCAGATGTATCTGCTTTGAATGTTGGACCTTTCTGTTATAAGATCAAGGTTGATATTTAGATTTGCTCCATATTTTTATCTCCACACTAATAAAATAAATTGCAAAGTTCTTCCCTCAGTTCTGTAAATACGTTTAGCAAAATAGCATTTTAACAATGTTCACATAGGTTTAGACTGTTGCAGACTGAGACATGAGATACTTCTATGGATACTTCTATAAAATTAAAATATTTTTTCCTATAATAGTACATATTTGAATGTTTCTTTTAAAAACATTTTGAAGTCCTTTGGGGGAAAAAAAGTCGTATCCTCCACAGGAGGATTTCAAGTTCTTTTTCTTTCTGTAAGAGCTTCTTACCCATATTTATTAAAAAAACCAAAACACTCCAACCAAGGAAACTTTCTCAGGAGTCAGAGGAGGGCGAGAGAAGAGAAGGGAGAGAGGAGAAAGGAAAACAAGTGGAATGGTAGGGGAAAGGAAAATAAAAGTACTAAATTGACAGGCATCCCTCAGGCACATGAGACAAGTATGTATTTACTTCTCAGATGTTCTTACTGAAAGTTTTTAACACCAGATCATTTTCATCATAGATGTGGCTGTTTAGTTACCTTCTAAGTTTGGATCCCCAGCAGGACTGCAAGGAAATAAGTGTCAGCCTGGCAAAGAGTCTGTTTGAATCTCAGCATACAAATAAGCATATGATGCTTTTTGTGTGCAAGCCCTTGACACCTGCTTTTTTTTCTGCTATGTGTGATAGATATTTTATGCACAATGTGAATCTCTGCATCATATACAGCTTTATGCTGTCTGTAAATTGTCCGCTGGTATCACTGCTAAGTCCTCTCTATATAAAAAGAATTAATATGCAGCCGAACACCTGAAAATTAAGTAGTAAAAGTTAAATTCACTGATAACCTCTTGACACAGTTATTCTAAACCCTCTCTTGAGGTAGTTATTGAAATCCATATAAAATATTTCCATTCAATGTCAGTGCACATATATTTATCTTTTCTTTCTCACACCTTCTTTCAAGCTTACTTAATAAACTTTCCCCTCCCTTTTGGAGCAAAATTTTAAAAATTGAAAATTTATTTGAATTAATGGATAAAAAAAAATCAATAATATATTTTATTAGTATTTCACAGCTGAACTGAAAATACCCACTACTGCAATGGTCATTTGAAGCTTTAGGTAAATACAGTTTTGGTGCAACCATGCTTGCTGGTGTCTTTCAAACAAAACCCAAAAATAAAGGATGTGCTACCCGAGTTCCTAAATTGCATAATAACTCTTATATTAAGCAGGACACAGCCAAGAGCAAGCTACTAGAAACTCTGCAAGAAAACATAAAACTATACACAAAGTCTCTCTTGTCAGAGGAGAAGCCAGCCTCATTCAAATCTATCTATCTACAACTGCTGTAAAAATTGATGCTGAGGGAAAAGAATAAATTTCAATAAGAAGATCTGAGTTTTGTTATTTTAAATGTATTTTGAAGTCCTCAGTGTATTTCTTCTCAGTGTATTTCTCTTCTATTGTTTGTCCCAGTTTCACCCTGACCAAACCTCAGCAGAAACAACATGACAAACTGCTCCTTAGATGACCTTTACCTGTCATTTCATAGAATCATTTCATTTTTCTGGCCTCAACCTGCTTCCTACTTCTTTCAGGTAGTGTTCAACAATTCTTCTTATATTTGAAAAGACAGCCTTCTCCCCCCTCCCCCAAAAAAATGATCATAATGATTTTTATATATCACAATTATTTTTCCCTTATTTTGCCTCCTTACCAGATCAGCTTATTCATTCACTCTTTCTGTGGAATCACTTGTTGGAACCCTGATTATTGAGAATTTTAGACTTTATGAGCTGACAGGCACTGACCCACAAGAGAACTCTGCGTTTGACCAGATGTCATGGAGAATGCTTGCTAAATTGAATGATAGAACTGGGATTTTGGTTTGTAGTTGGAATAGAAGGGTGTAATATCACATGGTGAAAGACTTTGAGCTTAAGGTTTTAGAGTATAATAATATATATAAAGCTAAGATGGAGGTTTTAGGATGGTTGCTAGTCCTTCTTCTTAACCTTCATCTTCATGGGTATGGGTGCTATTGTGTAATTGGATAGAAAAGTCCTCATTGCAGGCACAGGTGGTTTTTTATTGGGTTAAAAACAAAAAAATTAGGTGTAATTTCTTAATTGGACAGCTTATCCTTAAAAGATTTTGTAGAGACAGAGATACAGCTCAATTTTATAGTTTTTTTAGAGTGAAGTGCTGTAGAATTCACACTTTGTAAGACTGTAACATAGATAAGAACTAATAAACACCTGAGTCCAAACAAGGAAGACCGTCTCGAGTATTTAATTATGACTTTGACATAGGAAAAAAGAAGTGAAGAATCAACAATTGCCTATTTAATTTTTCTCAGTCTTTTAAAGTTCTAGTAGATTTTTTTGAGCCATAAGTACTATATCAGCACTTGCTACTTGATATCAAGGCTAATTTAGATGATAAAGAAATGATGACTATTGGTGGACTCATGGTGTTTTTCAGTCCTAAGGTCTACAAGGACATTACCACCAACTTCTGAATACATTAACCTTAACCTTAGCCAAAATAAATTAAGGATTAATGGGATCCATGACAAGGTATGCCACTAGATTCTTCTGTTGGAGTGTTTTGATCTGCTTAGGGTAAAATTTGCAAGGTCCTATAACAATTCCTTCCAACCGAGTCCTGCATATAGCCCTGTAGCCTAGGAAATATGCTGCTGCTTTTGCTTGTAAGAGACTGAGTGCTGCGGTAACCACAGAGGCCTCAAGATTTACAGGATTTACATGAACCTGACCTGCCTGGAACTTTATTAGGCTTCTTTAAGTATAACAACTGTTATCTCACATTTAGATGGCTAATAGTTACTTAGAGTCACTAAAAAGTCACTAAAAGTGACTAAACTATTACTAAAACCTATTAGTTTTAGCTTTTGTTTAGCTGTGTACAAAAGAATATTTATGAAAATATTACACCAGTAATATAAGGAGCCACCACTGCTGAAAACTTTAAAGGGCTTATTTAATTTTCCTTGGTTATCTAACTTGTCACTTAGGCTGAACTAGATGTATTTTTATGTGCTTCTCTTGTATTTAATATTAATAAACAACTTTATGATTTAGAGCATGCATATATACACTTTCTAGGAACAAACCATCTTACTGTCCTGTATCTTTACAGTGTTACCCAAAATATATTAATTTGCAGTAGAAGACAACGTGTAAATAAAACTGAAAAAACAGAAGACAGAGACTTGGAGAAGTATAATCAGCTTCCAGCTGCTTTTCAAACTAAACTATGTGAAATTCAATATATATAATCATTTCAAATATCCTCTTTTTTATTAAATTACATTCAAAGATAGATAATTGGGGCTCTTCTCAGCATGACTCAAATGAAACATTCCTAGAAATCAAGGTAGGCTTCCACTCTTTTGGTGGTTAATTGCTCAATAAAGCATGAGGATACTTGTTTAAGTGGAAGTCAATAGATTGGAGTGATTAATCCTACTCCTGAACAAAATAAATCTGTTGGTGAAAAGCAATGAATTTATCTTTACAGACTCTGCTTCTAGATCAATATCTTTGCTTCACCTGTTGAAAAAGTTCAGTAATTTGTTTCTTTCCTAGCTGATGGTGTGGTATATAAATTAACACCTAAGTAACTTGCAAATTATTTTCACCTGACTAACAAACTTTAGTTGGATTAAGTACCAAAAGCCTATCAAAAGTAAATTGATAGAACTGAGCCATCGACAGGCAGACATTCCTTTGAGGAGCATATTAATGTCCAATGAACTGTTTTCATTAAAATCTGTGAAAGAATCCTGTAAGAAATACTTGAGAAACACAGATTAATTAAATCTGGATAAACTGCTAAGAAATAATGCTAGAATTGATATGCAAAAAGCAAGATATTGGACCATCTGATACTTTTCTTTCTAATGCTTTTTAATAATCCTAGACACAAAAATGGTTCTTGCTATTTTGTTATGATCATTAAATTGTGATGTAAAAATAATAAGAGGCTAATTTTGCCAGGATTCAGATTTTTAATTAAAAGCACTTTATTTAGATGGCTTTTGTGTAACCACAAAAAGCACTTAAATATTCAGTCCCAAATCAATGTAACTGTATGAATTGAGCTGATGTATACACTCATATAAAAAAGAAAATTATAAAAAATCTAAAACACTTGAGTAATTACATATTTTGCTATTACATAACATTATTCACATATCATATGCTTCAGTAATGAATAATTACAAGTCATCATACATTAACTAATCCAAATCAGGATGGAAACAGTTTAATTTAAATATGATTGAATGCCACTGGTGTCGCACACTTTCCTATCAATTTGAGACTTAACTGCAAAAAACTAATGACCTTTGATGTTTATCCTGTGGAGATTGGCAATGAAGACAAAATGGTAAGTTTTACTTTAAACAGGAAGATGTCTGAAATGCTTTATAGAATTTCAGGCAACTAATTTCATTACTTACTATACCCAATTCTTTTCACTTTCTGTTCACCTGTTCTCCATGGAAAAGATAATTTACTGAGGCAGAAGTCAAGAGGAAAAAAGAGTAAATTAAGCAAGAAAGGAATTAATTGGTATGTAGATAATGAGCCAAGGCCCGCTAATGCATTTTTTTTATAAGGGCAATATGATAAACTGTGGCTGAAAGAAGACACTCATAATGAAAATACTAGAAATGAATAGAAATCTTACTCATTTATAAAGATGTATTTTAACCTTAGACAAAAAGAAGCCTATTTAATTCAGCTCTGTTAAGCCTTAATTCAAATTCACTTTGAATGTCTTTCTGCTTTATCAGCATGCAATTTGGCATGTATGTCTCAATAATTCTCCTGAAGCTATTTGGAGATTCGTATAGATAAAAAGCAAAAGGTTAAAGTTTAAGGTTTTCTTTGACATATTCTCTTTCTTGAGTTTTGCTTATTGCTCACTGTGCTTGTCATCAACCCTAGAGTTTTCTTTCCAGCTATCTTGATGCTAAATAAAGAAGCATAGGCATTTTAAAGTGTGATTCAGCCAACCACTTTTAGACACCTGCATTAAGACGAAACAAAGTGTTGCGTATATGTCTTTTTCTTGTCCTTACAATTACTAAGTCGTTTGTACTTAAAAACAGGCATTTATAAGTACAAAACTAAAATTCAGAGTATATACTCTGTATGTAAAAAATATGAAGGATAAATTTAATCAACCCTTATTGATTGCATTCTTTGTGTAGTTATTTTTGAAATAATAGCGTTTTGTCTTAGAACCGTCTTTTTATTTCAAGAAAATATTGTTCAAAAAAAAAAGGAAAAAAAAAGAATAAGCTATATGAATGGAAGTAGAAATAGAAAGAGAGTGGTGCATGCAGACTGCTCTGGGATGGAAAAACATGTTTACACCAAAGAGTCTACTTAAGGGGTTATTAAAGGAGCTTTAACTTACAAAAGACTGTAAAATGAATCCAGAAAGGACTTTACTACCTGAATTTAAATGTCCACCTCTTTATCATCTTAGTTTCTAAAGTCCTTGTTCGGTTGTTGCCCAAGAAAAGAACCTGAATCATCTACTTTTCTTATCAAAGAATTTTAATTGCAGTTGTGAGAGACTGGGCTGCTAATGATTAAACTCAAACTCTTCACCCATTGGTCAGGTGCCAATTTTGCACAAACACACTCACACAGGAAAGGAGGTGAGTTTTGGGATGTTAAATGGCTAGTTAGCATTAGACAGAGAGTGTGAACTGTCTGGAGGCTACAAGACCAGAAGGTGCTTCTTGCCATGCTAATTGCCCTCCTTTACCCAACTGCTCAGTTCTAAAAATCCCCTTTCTCCATCTCAGGGGAAGGCCTGCTGGGGCATTCCTGGCTCAACTGTGCTGACTGAAGGGGCAGCTCTCATGTCTTTAGAGCATGTCATAAACCATCAAAATGCCCCCAGACTCATTCCTAAGGTTTTCCACCAGGGGACTGAGAGCTCCATCCCTGTCTAGGGGCAGTACCTGAGCATTCCAGCAGAGCCTCCAGAGATGTATTATAGTTTGTGCTTTGTGGGCTTCTTCTCCCACCTCCAACAGACCATGGCTTTGACCAAGAAGCATCTAAGCTGCAACAATCAAGTCTAATTTCTGTGGGTGGTGGTTACAAATCTTTCTACTCTGAACCTTTCTCTCTCTTTCTTTCTTTACCTTGTTGTATGTTTTCTTAAGTGTTATTTTTATGCTTTCACATTGCTATATTACTGTAGATAATAATAACCCCAATGGCTGCAATATCTGCTATCCATTGCAGCCAAATTGTTCTGAAACAAACCATATATACATATATATATATATATATTTACAAACACCAATTATTCACTCTAATCCACTCCAAGGGATCTGTGGACAAGAGTCTGGGCTACCTTTGTCTTTTGGGGTGAATCATAACATCAGTTCTCATGGCTTACCATCTTCACTATTGCCCTATGGTTGAGTACATGTTTTTAGACTTTATAAATGATGGAAAGAATCAGTACTTCCAGAATTTAAATACCTCATCCTAAAGTGATCAGGTAAAATAGATCAGTGGATTCTGGAATATAACTATTAGCTAATTAGGAGGTTTACAGGAAACAGGAATATTTTCTCTGACCATTGATTTATATCTTTTAAATTGTTTTTTTTAAGGGAGGTAGCATAATTAGTTCCAACATAAATATTAAAAGAGTTAATGCTTTGATTAGACAAACTTCACCTGGATGTTTTAACATCTGCTTTAAGAGACGTCCATAGGCATCCATGTTTTGACAGTACTGGAGCCTACTTCATAGTTAAGCTGCTATCATTTTCCTGTCTGCTCCCAGATCTAACAGAACTGCCCTTTCCATTCTGACAGGATTTGTACAACCTACTACGAGAGAAAGATAAGATCAACAAAAAGATGATCACGCTGCATGAATGAATTTGTAATCACTCTGCAATTAGTGAAGAAATAGGAAAATGCAGTTTCCATTATTCTCTAACAGACTGCCTTGGATGAGTCACCAAAGAAATATTTGAGAAATTCTTTAAGTCAAATGATCAAATAATGAAAATTTTGACAAGTGCTTTTTCTGACAGTATATTTAAATACTATTAATTACATCTAATTTATATAGCACATATCACTGCATAAATAATAAATAACACTGCATGAACACTAGAGAATCTTGAAACACTGTCTCTTCTCTTTATGCATTCGCCACAAATTTGAACATGATTTTTCAAACATTTAAGCACATGAGATCTTGTTTTCTGTGATCAATACAAGCCAAAAAGGATAAAGTCTTAAGCACACAAAATAAGCACTTTTGCAGAGTGTTCTCAGACATTCAGTTTTTCACTAAATTGAAGGAGCCTTATTGAACTTCATTGACAAAAACTTCACCAACACTGATGTTTTCTTTGATGAATATTAAACTCCTCTATCTTCTCTTATGATTTATTTGTAAGCTGACTTTAAAACAGAATGTACATTTTCTGTTTGTGAAGAGGAATATGCTAAATTACAGAAGTGAACAATTGCAAAAGAATGAGAAAAAACGCAGTAAAATATCCATATCATAAAACCTTTTAAATATGTACTTGTTTGAGTTTCTCATTTCTCCATTCTCTTAAGGTCCTGGGGTTATTAGTTGTTTTCCTAGGTTTAAAGAAAGAGCAATTTGTACTGTTACCAGTCCTATGGAAGAGAGTCATACCCATGTTTCTTAAAGATTTTTCTTCACCTGCTTAGTTTTTCGTGTGAGAAATGTTCTTTGAATGAGGTCTGAGACAACTTTAAGTGTTAAATATTTCTTTGTACATTTGCCTGCTTTTGTAATTTGTTTCATTTAGCATGACATGTTTTATTCACAACAAAGACACTATTTTACAAAGCTCTTTTTTGAGAATAGAGTAGAATGAAATGGAATGGAATGGAGTGGAATAGAGCAGGATAGAATAGAATACTGTAATAACTCAGCGGAGACATTTGTATTTACCAATCAGTTGATTTAATTCTACTTTGAAGCTTTTCTCCTATTTGTTTTTTGCCAAAGAAAATGTAGCACTTTTTTCAATACCATATATCTTACATACATACAGACGTACATACAGATTTAGTCCATTTTTGACTTCGAAATTTACATGGTTTCAGTAGTAAGATTTTAATGCAATTATTGTATTTTAATACATTATTGTTTCCACTTTTTTTTTTTTAATGCTTCCTGTTTAAAGAGAAATTCTGAGTATTTAGTAAGCAGTTCACTGCATATTATGTGTATCCTATTACTTATATTTTATGATATATACAGACTCTTCAATGATTTGTAAGGAACAAAGAGTTGAACCATTTGCAGAGTCATCGATTGAGAGTACAAATTTCTAGTGAGCCCAGTTGAGAACAAACAATAGATATTGTCTATTTTAGAAAGCCTGTTAATCTCAAAGCCAGTATATAGAATGCTCAGAGTCAGATACTAAAGTCAATCCAGAGTTGCATAAACACTCATTTAACCTAAATATAACATTAATTATAAAAATCCAAACAAAAATATTGTTTTAGGGAGCAACCATCTTTAGCAAACTATTAAGTGATATATTCTTTGAAAAGCCTCTGTTTCTGGGAGAAAAATAGTAAGTGAGCAGAATAATCTACCATGACTGTAAAAATCAATATTACTTCTGATACAGATTGACATTTCTCCATGATTAGTTATATGTCATTTTAATCAAAGCTCAAGTATTAAGTAGAACTTGTCTGATCTTTGACAGTTTTAAAAAGTAGATGAACTCAAAGAAAATAGCTGAAGAATGATTTACAGAAGTTTCTGGGCCTCGGAAATACACTCAGTTGGCCGCCTTAGCTGTCTAGCACACCACAACCAACTCATGGGTAGGCCAAGTCAGTGGCATTTAATGACCACAAAATATATTTAGTGTTATTGTTTCCACATGTTGTCTAGATACATTTTGTTCATCTTCTAAGTTATTATTTACAACTTCATTTGACTTTTCTTCTCTTTCAAGCTATCATGTAAATAAACTACAGAACTCTATTTTTAACAGACACTTAATTTCACAACATATGCATAACAAATTCCTTTTATTTTCTTCAGAAAAATGTACCTTTTATCCCTCAAATTTCTCAGGTCAAGGAAGAGATGTAACAGGAAACAGAGTCTTTGAAGTCAGACCAAATAGATCAGAAGTAGATGGATCTGCAAGAGAAAGCAAAGGAGGAAAATAAGAAGAAAAATAAGTGGCAAGTACTCTGTAAAGTCATTCACAGTAAGCTTATAATGTATAGAACAAGTTCTAAAGAGATTTGAGATTCAGTTTTAAAATGAAATCTTGTCTCAGTTGATCAGGTGTCTGTCACAGTTACAGAAAGAAACTGTCACCTTCCTTTAACAAAAAGGATTTGTCAAGTTTTTAAATTGGTTTTATATCCTTAAAAAGAAACAATTATATGCCAAATAAGAATTCCTGTACAATTCTAATGTCATCTGCATTAGAATTCTTATGATCAGGAAGAATGATGATTTTTACACATGTAAAAATTCATGTCAATGAATTTTACATCAACACTCAAGGCAGATTCAGAAATGAGATGTGAACAAAGAAATGAGTCATACTCCCTAAAATATATCTCAAGTCTAAAATGAGTTTATTTTAGGCTTTGTTCTATATCACATTTACTACAGTTTTAGCAGAGAACAATTTATTTGCATTTAAGAAGTTCTAAAGGACTAAATGTGCTGCATAGTAAAAAACCAAAATTGTGGATATAGGATAATACATCTCCTATGTGTACCCTTCTAAAGTTCAGGATAAACTAAAATTAATAATAATATTTTCTAATAATATTTTAGGTTTTGGTTTGTTTTAGTTTTCTTGGTTTTGGGATCAGTTTCTCTTTTGTTTTCTTGTTTTGTTTTTTTTTTTGTTTTTTTTTTTTCAGAAAAACCTGCCTTTCTACTGTAAAACATCACACAGTAGTGAACTATATTATATTCTTTCAGACCAATTGAGACAATAGAATACAAAAACTGCAACATGATATAAATCAGACAACTAAATACCAAGGAAAGCTATTCTTATTTATAGTATATTTGAATAAAATATTTTTCCTTTCTCTCATACACATAGAGATAAAATCTGGTGCCCTTAACTTCTCCTTATAGTTGAGATACTCAATAGATCTAGTAGACCTCTTTTTAAACTATCCAGAATCTTTGTTCAATCCTTGATTCATATTAAAGGCTACAGCTGAGAGACTCGGGAATTTGGAATAGTTGACATGAATTTTCTACCTGATGTAGGCAATTACAATTATCTGAAAAATACATACATGGATTGTCCAGCTGAAATAGAGTTAAATTTATTTTGATGTAGAGGATCCAGACTCCTATTACTATAGGCAATGTGTAAGTTTTCCTTGTTAATTCATCGTTCCTAAAAGTATGAATAATTAAACCCGGAAAGTGACCAGCAAATATAGCTCATAGGATCAAAGAACCATTAAGGCTGGAAGTGCCATCTTCACATAAATGGAAAATGGAAAAAAAAAATTATGTTACTAAGTCATGTAGTCCAATTACCAGCTCAATATAGGCATAATATCAAATATCAAAGTCAGATCCAGCTTCAAAGATCATCAGAATGATCAACCACACACAATGACAATTACAGTATTTCCAGTGATGGATATTCCACAGTCTATGTAGGAAATTTGTTTCAGTCTTTGACTACTTGCAATATGATTTTTTCTCCTGGTATCTAACTGGAAGTTTTGTTGGCCTTGAAACTGGAAATTAAAAAACAAAGCAGAAAAAAAAAAAAAAACCAGACCCCACAAACAAACCAGAAAAAAACCCAAAAACCTGCAAAGTATGATCAAAATAAAAAAAAACCTGCATCCTTAGGGTTCTTGTGTTGATTACTCACCTCACAGTAAAATTTCACAGTAAAATTTCATCATCTCTGTGTCATTTTCATAGTTTACTCAGCATGTACAGAAATGTTTCTATGACTCAGATGTGCAACAGCTTTTAAATTGAGTGAAAATTCTTTCCAAAGATTTGTAATAATATGAGATCAATGACATCTGTAATCTACATTCACAAATACACCAGGAATAAAATATGTTCTTTCTTTGAATCAAAAGTACATGTGGCTAGCATAACCTTTTCAGCTAATAAATTTGGTTGTCAGAATTCAATATGTATATTATTGGAGTGAAAACATATCATCCTTTTTAAATGGAAAAAACAATGTAAACATTTCTAAAAGATTTAGCTGTTTCCTGACAGGAACATTATATAGATTTAAGGGAAACATTATCTTTAATTATTCTGTATATTGTGGAAAATATATTTCACTGGCCCCAGTTAAGTGCTTGATACATGAGAGGTTGTGAACTGTTATAATTTTTTTTTCCACCATGAATGTTTAGGTGGCCATAAAATCCACATCAGTGCCTGATGCTTCACCACATACCCTGGTTAATTAAAGGAAATGTAGAGTTAGAAAAGATGTTCTAGGTCATTAAGTTGACTGGTGTTGCAAGAAGGCACATTTCATAGGGGTTTTTTAATAACAGAGTTAAGCTATTTTGCAGGATGGTAAGAGTCATGGTTTTTCAAATGTTTTTAAAATGTTCAGTGACTTTCCTCTGCTAGTCTGATTGCAAATCTGCTCCTGTACTTCCCTGTCCAAATGGTTAAAATATTTTGCAAATTTATAGACTTAATACACTTAATTCTATTCTATATGCATTAGTTTTTGAGCCCAACTTGTCTTTATTAGCTAGTTGTTATCTTTCTGTGCCATTTTCCATGGTACATTTTAGAGACAACCTTTCTTCTCAGTACTCATTTTGACAGAATAAACCATCCAAGCTCTTTCATTCTGCTTAAGATGAGTTCTCTTCACCCTCTTAACTGTCCAAGGATCTCTCCTCTGTTCTTTTCTTTGTTTGCATTGATCCTTTTGAACTTTTATGTGAATGGTAAACAACTTTATAAAGTAGTTTTAATATCTCCTTGCCTCTATTAAGCAGGTTGTCCTAGTAAATTTTCACATTGCTTTGTCATCTTAATGTTTAATGATTGTTTTGTATACATATTCTCTTTAGAAATTCCCCCTTGACAGAATTTTCTTTGGGTTTTTCCTTCTCAGTCATACTTTGTTTTGCATTTGTGGGGTTTTTTGATTGGTTGGGGTGGTTCAAGTGGGGGCTTTTTGCTTTGTTGTTGTTTGTTTGTTTTCAGTTTCAGGAAATTATTTTTTTAAAACCTTTAGTTTTATATATATTACTCATCAAGACTGAGGTCTTTCAAAGAAGTCCCTCTCAAATTATTTTAGTAGGCAGATGATCAAACATTCCTTAAACTGTAGCCTTGTACATAAGCTCTGTTCGAAGCCTTCTGAAGGAAGATTTCTATTTTAACATGTTTTCTGTAGATTGAATTTTTTCTTTCTAGAATAAGGAAACTCTGTCCCAGGTTGCAATATTGTAACAATCAGGGTAATAAAGATAAATTCCAATGCTTACTAAAAAATATAAAAAATTATACTAATATTTCAAGTTAAAAATATTTAAGTATTGCATCTCAAGTAGGCTGTCTTGAATTGGAAGAAAACTCCCCCCCCAAAAAAAACAAAACAAAACTGTGAGAAGAATATTATCTTCCAAAGGCATGATTCAGAAAAGAGTAATATACAATGCTTGTTCTAAGAAAGCATTTTCATAGCATGTTCTACAGCCCTAGTAAAAATTACTTGACATTTTATTTACTGAGTAGGGAATTCCAGTTATTTCAAAAACTTGTGATGAAAAATATCAAAAAATTAGTTTTTTGATCAGAGTGAAGAGCACTCATCAAATTCTAACAGATAACATGGGGTGAGCATAGGGGTATCATGACTGAAAATTTAAGCACAAGATATACAGCATCATAGGAAATAAGGAGTTGGTGTAAATGACAAATAAGAAATGATGGATGGTAACCATCTGTAAAAGGCAATGATGACAAGCAATTTGTGTTTGATATCTAAAGAGGAACTGAATTGTGTGTTCCTCCAATCTTTTGGCTGAGATTCTCACAGAGATGGATGCCTTAGGGCGTTTTCACAGATTTCCCTACCAATTTATTTTAGTACATGGCAACACTTGATACATTGCATTCATTTCTCTTTTGTTCAGTAAGTTTATGATGGTGTTGCTGCATATGCCACTTGAATTTCTTGTATGAAATGAAAGCTATTCAAACAGTGTGCTAGACATTTTAAAAGTCATGTCACCTTTATTGCTGGGGTTTTTTAAATTTTTTGTTTGCAGAATATTTAGTGGAATGTAATAATAAATTCCTTGTTTGTGTTTGCATTTCGTCTTTACAATAGGCTCTAAGAATCATCTTTATGAAATAATCACTTCTGAAATTTTCATTGTAATTTTATAATCTTCATTTATTAGGTGAAGTGAACTTAAGTTCATTTGTCTTTGAGTACCAATTTTCACCTAGTCCTTGGGTTTCTGCCTAAAGTTGTTTTGACCACTTTAGTCACTTTTAAGATGCTATAAAGAGAATCCTTTTATTTCTGGAATAAAGAATACCATTAAGAATCTACAACTTCAGAAAAAATGGAAATCACAAGGTAGCATTTATTACCTGATTGCCTCAGTAATGTCAGCATTAATACAGCATGAAGTATGAGTGTCTGGAGATAATACAACATCTTCATGACCATATGAGAAAGAAAAACATTTAGATTAGGAGCTTGGAAAAGATGGAACTAATAATATGATGAATCATGATATAATTGCTAAAAGCCCTAATATTTTCTACTTTGCTACTTCAAATAAAAAATAAATTCCTTGGAGACAAATTTGTTTGACATAGATATTTTATTGTTTTCAGGAATAAAAAAAAATAATCACAAACTCCTTGACTTTTGCAGCCAGGAATGTGTTGTTTCTGACAAAAATAGTTATGATGTCATAAGGATTTTTTTGCTTCAGATACATTGAGCTGCATAAAAATTTTTCATTTCAGAAACTAATGAACTGAATCAAGAGTTAGGGATTTTGTAAATACAGATTTTTTTTTTTTTTTCTCCAGATAGTAATGGATCTAAGCAAAAATTCTTGGGTCTGCCTGAATATTGTAGACATGAACTGTGATTATATGTATATTTAATATGAAATAATAATCTTGGTATTTATTAGGATGATAGGGAGTTCTTTTTACAACAAATACACGCACAGTGTTAAGATTGCTAAAATCTGAAAGAAAATGACAGCATTATCGGGCATTGTGTGTGTGTAAAAATATATTGTATTTCTTGCCAATGATGCTTTATTTTTAAACTTCATGTTAGGATATGCCTAAGGCTTTGGTCTTGTCCATCTCTTGCCCTCATCTTACTTCCTCTAAGATGTTTTACTGAAAATTTGGTCATTGATCATCACATATGTGGATGTCATCCTCCTTCAAATGACATGTCACATGTTTTTCTATGTTTTGATTCATGTTAACACCTTCACACACAATTACTTCTTATTTGTTGTTAAAATAAATTAAATACATCTTTGCTAGCTGAAATATCATTAACTTCTCTGTGTACTTACTAGATATTTAAGAAATGTAAAGCCTCATCAATATTTTACTTGAATACCTCTGTGACTATTTTACAGCCCATTCCATTTCCCAATAAATATTCACTCATTAACTGCATTATATTTAAAGATGTTTAGAATGTGTTTTTCATGCAATTGAGGGTGTTTATATGATTAATTTTTAAAAACCCTGTAAGCATTTTTCTCAACAATGCACCTGTTGGGATTAATGTTTATATGCAAACATCTAAACTTAGGTATTGCTGCAGTTGTAGTGGAAAACTTAAATTATGAAACGAAAACCATGACACATATCATTGACAGAGGTATCTTACATCTGTTTCCATTTGCATCTTAATTTCTGAGCCTGTGTGAACCAAAGGACATCAGGGAAGTATTGTCCAGGGCACTACACTACTGACCATTGCGCTGCTGTCCAAAAATACTTCTGCTTTAGAATAAAAGGAATAGTTGTCTGTATTGACTAAAAGGCTGCAGTCAGCTTGCCTGCAGAGAGTCTGCTTCCAGTTTAGGTGACCAAGTGCCAGTGAAGGCAGCTGGAAGGTAAGAAACTTCCTGTGGGAGACTTCTGCCTTCTGGAATAAAGATTGCATGTTCAAAAAATCATTTAGAAGATCATAAAGGCTAATAAATGTTTGTGAAAGAGTGAATAAACTGAGCTCTAGACCACTGCTGCTTCTTATGGATACCCGTGTGTGTATGTATGTGTCTGTGTGTGTGACAGAGAATGGCAGAAAAAAATATCTCTGTAATTAAATACATTATCTAGGCTTAAGAGGAAAATATTGTGGCTAACACTCAAGACCCTTTTTCTTCTTTACCTTTTAAACCTTGTTCTTTTTTCTGGTGTTACCATTCAAATCAAAATTTACTTCAAAATATAGAAAATTACTGTTTTTCTTACTATATTTCAAAGCAACCTTATGTGTCTTTACCTCCTTTGATATTAACATTCCTGTAAATACATTTTTCTATATATACATTATGCAATTGTCTTCTTTGAGAAGGAGACCTAGACCTAGAAGGAGGCTCAATATAAGTGCAGAATAAATGTATACTCAATTTCCTAATCCATTATATATTTGCATTTGACATAAAATTTCTGAGTATACATAACTATCTATAAAATGTCTCTAATTACCTCAAAGTATGAGTACACAATTACATGGGATTTATCTGCAAAACAAAAATTCAGACATTAGAAATAAAATGTAGCTATTATAATTATAATAGAAGATTATAACAAAAGATATTATTATGTTGAGAACAATAGTTTAGATTTTGATTAAGAAATAATAATGGAATGGGACTTTTTTGATAGAAAATAAAGTGCATGACTTATAGGCATTTCAGATAAATTTTCAACATGATAAAATTCATTGGTGAAGCAGAATGCAGTTTTCCAACTTCTTTCAAGGACAGAAGGAGTCAAGTAAAAATTCTTATTGTTAGGAATTTAGTTAAACCTAATATTGTGGGACATAAAGAGAAATCAAAACATATTTGGATTGAGGAGAGGGGTTTTTGGTGCCTACAGTGTCCTATCAAGTAAATGTGTGGTGCTAGCCTAATAATCAATGACACATCCAGTGTGAAGCAGTAAGATGTGCAAGGCCAGTGCTTTGAAATGACTCTATAATACTTCAAGGACATAACACTTCAGAAACATTCATTACATTTTGCATAAAAGTCATCCTTTCCTCTTACTTCTTCTTGCATCTGTTAGATTAAAACTGCAAGACTTAAAGGCCACTAGTGATGCACGTCACACGATCATAAGCCCATTTTGAGTTGGGAAGACTTCCAGGGAAGTTTCCTGAGGTCATTATCAGATATTTTATGTACCTGTGTATAAAGAACTGAGTAACAGATACTGGTTTTTGTCAAAGGTGTCCCTGCTGCTCCTGCCCAAATGGCACAGAATGTCTTACATCCCCACCCAAGACAGGCATGTCTAAAAGGTACAATATTGAACCTCATTTCTACCAGGACTCCACGTGAGATGCCTCAAATAGGTGCACTATTTTATTCAAAACCAAAAGTTTGGCAATATTATGAGGGCTGCACTGAAGTGGTTTTTGGGTGTTTTTTTACAGTGTGAAAACACTGTTATGTGCTTTTTTCTCCAATGAGTTGCCTCTGGGCTTGTTGCAGTTTTTGAGACTGTAAGGGCTACTGAGACAGGGGATTATATAGAACGCAAAGACGCATTATATAGAATGTAAAGACTTCTGTCTGTGTTTGAGGTCTTGGCAACTAGACTCTTGACGGGAGATGTGTAGAAATGGCTGAAAATAGAGTTAAGGGAGAGAGCTAACAGTTAAGGATAAGGGATGATCCAAGATCCTGTACTCAAAATCACAGTTTTATTTACAATGTAGATCTACTCAGGTATTTCTTTGCATAATACTTTGTGATCAAACAGCTTTTAAATGTTGACATTAAGATATGATACTAAAGAAAAAACATAAATTTTAAAGATAAAGGAAAACT
Organism: Melozone crissalis; assembly: GCF_028551555.1. NCBI lineage: Eukaryota > Metazoa > Chordata > Aves > Passeriformes > Passerellidae > Melozone > Melozone crissalis. The sequence goes on from NW_026535791.1 coordinate 32,082,105, forward strand.
CCAGACATAAAATATAAATATATCTATATAAAATATCAACAGCACTCTGTAAGTAAGTATTTGAAGTAAGAATTGCAGCAAAGAGTGAATAGAGAGCTTGGTAACTTCATTTATTTATGTAAGGGAGGCTCCAAGGACTGACTCCCCCACGAGCGCTGTATTAAAAAGAGCACAAACACAGACTGGACAAGCAATATGCCTACTCAGGACTTTCAGGAGCCTTTCTCAGAGATACAGATGATATGCAATACAAGAATTCTGTACTTAAACACCAACCGTATATTTACAGATTTAAAAATACAGCTCAGGTTTTAAGGCATGTAGTAGAATCTTAAATCTTATAGCAATTTTCATAGCTATTTAATCTTTCAGTGTAATAGTAGCCTTTCTTAAGCGTGCTGGATACCATTCTCTGAAAGTGCTGGCCCTATGGGTTTTTCAGGAGTAAGGAAAATGGCATAATTAACTTCACACCAATGCCCAGTGGTCCCAGAGAGTAAAACTGGGGAACACATATCTTCTAAGACATCCTTATGTGGGCAAATAATATTCTTTACCACAATTTAGTGACTGGTGAACTATAAAAAATGGTCTTGAAATCTTTCTTCTATTCTGATAACATAGAAATCTACCGGAATCTTACTTTACACTGACTGGCACAATAGACACTGTCCATTGCCTATGAAGTTTTAACTTTAAAAATTGGAGGAGAATGAACCAAGGAAAGAAAAAACAGAATATCTCTGTCAATATTTTCATTTTGAGACACACTAACCTGAAACTATTTTTTTTTACAAGGAAAGAGGAGGGAAAAAATGGTGGTTTTAAATGAAACAAGAGTGTAGGGAAATTAAATATTTTGTTTATTTTGTAGTTTAAAAAATTGTCTCTTTTCCAGGAAACACTCATCATTTATATTAGAAATGCTTTCTAAATCTCCTAGATAAAGAAGAACTAGTCCTCAGAAAGAAGTAGTAATTAACTGTATTAATTAGTTGAAGCTATAGTCTTCCAAATGTAGTGCTTTTCTGTAGATGCTGAAGTTTCCCACTGGTTTTCAAAAAAGATTACATGATGTAGCAGGACATTCTCACTGACTTTTAGAAGGCAGAGGAGAGATCAGTCTATTTTTAGGTTATATTACTACAGGTTCTCAGAATAGCTCTAAATTACTCCAGTGGAGGATCCATCGTGCCTGTCTCATTTATTGTTGCATGAGGTCGATTGTCCTCTGCAGTGCCTATTTCTGTTGACAACTCTATTAGGTTAAAGAGGTTGCCTACTTTTTCAGTGCTTGAAATCTGATGAATCATAGAATATCCTGATTTGGAGGGACCCACAAGATCATCGTGACCGATGAGACAAGCCCAGTATTTTTATACATGGAGTAAAAAAAATATTTGACTATGGAGTCTTTTTATACATGGAGTAAAAAAAATATTTGACTACGGAAGGATTCTATTTCTAACTGTGGGTATCTAATGCCAGTTTTGATATTTTGGATTATGGGTATCAGCTGTTTGGGTTGTCTTTACGGGAGGGTTGTTGGCTTGCTTGGGATTGGTTTCTTCTCTTTGGGGTTTTCCCATGAAAATTCAGGTCTTTAGAAATTCTGGTAGTATACCTGCCAAATTCACCTAGAGTTACTGCACAGCCTAAGATTTATTAAGAGCTTTGTCTTTAGCAGTGAAATCACATTTTTGCTAAAATTTCCTCAATATAGTTTTCTAGATTATAGACTCCAGTACTAATTTAGGTATTACAACATCTTACCTATCATAGTCACACACGACATGACATGAAGATTTCTATTGATCATGATGAGAATTTGAAAACCTAGTTCAAATATATGTACTTATTTTTACAAGTTTATTTGGGTTTGAGGTCTGGTGCTGAATCCTCCCAAAAAATTAACAAACACACAAAAAAAAAAATCCAAAAGAAACCCAGCACATTCAATGCATTAACAAACAACAAACCCACTTAAATTTTATGCTACGTTTGAATTATTTTCTATGAATAGAGCTAAAATTACTTATTTCCTTTGTTACATCTTTTTGTGAGTACAATTACAAAGTCTAAACAAAATAATATCACATGATAACTGCAGAAGCAGACCCTGAGTTTCCTGAAATCAGTGTAATTTCTCTTTGATAATGTAACTAATTTTCTCAAGAGTGTGTTTCAATTTGTTAACACACTGATTTATTTTCGATTTATTTTCCTTAAGGGAAAGCTCCAGTTTTCAGTTCTGGTAATTTGTCACCTAGCCACTACAAGAATAACACCTATAAATTTTCTGAGAAACCTTCTCAGTCTAAGCACAGAAAAGTCATTTAGCAACCATAACTTACACTCAGAGGAGCTGCTATGTCAAAAAAATGCCACAGGTACTTCTCTGAAATACCTGGCTAACAACTCTTCCTAATGGTTGTACAGCATGTAAACAAAAGTGCTCCTGCATACTACATGTTTGTGACAACATAATGCTACTGAATGTCACTTGCAATGCTTTGTCATTTCTTTTATTCTTTTGTTTTCCCAGAAATTCAAAATCTTCAACTGACTTGCCTCATTTCAAAGCAAAAATAAAAGAAAAAATGAGAAATTCTATCTATGGAAATCCACATTTCTATGAAGTTTGTGGTAAGAGGTGCTAAAACAAAACACAGCTTCTTAATGTTGATGTTTATATCCTTCTTCATAAATTATTATCCTTTCAAAACAAAGGTAAACTGAAATCATTATACTGAGATTATACCCTGAAATCAATATACTGAGAGTCATTTATTTCCTTGTGAATCTGCCCTCCAAGCTATCTTTTGTACTGGTGTCTTGCTGCTTTAAAGAAGTAGATAGATGACTATTCTAATAAGAATGTAAACCAATGAAAGCTAAATTAATAAAAATGAAAGATGTCTTCTTTTTAGCACTCATTTTTTTCTGATAAAATTAACAAAATGACAAATATGATGATTCCAATTCTTTTGGGATTATATTGGAAAGCAAGGAAATTGATGGGAAAAAATTGAGGAAAGGTGTTTCTGCTTGTGGTGGGTTGACCCTGGCTGGCAGTCAAACCCCAATGCAGGCACTCCCTCTCCCCCTTCCTCCCTGGCACACTCCAAAAATCTATGGGAAAAAAATAGGAAGGGGGGGAAAGAAAAAGAAAGAAAAAGAGAAAACTCATTGGTTGAGATAAAGACAATTCAATAGAGGAAAGGCAAACCAGCAAAACAAAAGCAATCACTCATTCCTTCCCATCAATGCCCAGCCTTTGTCTAAACCATTTCCATCTTGGAAGACACCTCCCTTTCCCTGTTTATTCTTTCTTTACTTTTGTTGATGAGAGTGATGTTTGTGGTGTGAATATCCCTTTGGTCAGTTTGGGTCATTTTTGCATTCTGTGTCCTGTCACAGCCTTTTGCTCACCCCTATTCTCAGGACAAACAGACTGAATGAAGAAGGACACTAAGTAACTCTTAATGGCTTCCAAAGCTGAGTCATGGTGAAGAGAAAGATACTCTCAGCTCCTGAAACCTAGGAAAACCCATATTCACCGTTTATGCATGGTCACCAAGTTGGTGTCTGCCATACACTGGACAAATGTAAAAAGCTCCTGGACAAATGTGCATGGACGTAGAATGTCCCCATGTCCACAAGCTGGACAAACCCCCTGCATCAACATCTCTTGGTGTTAGTAAGTATGTGGGTGTATAAGACAGTGTGTGTGAGTATTCTGAAATAGAATTATCTTCCTCTTATGTTGTGCTTTGCTGAACTGTTGCAAAATAATATCCTACACAAAGACTGAAACAATTGCAGTCAAAATTACGGTGCTCAATAGCAATTGATGCTGTGCTTCCAAATTGTAAGCAAAGAACTGAAAGGATCATAAGAAGTCTTCTGCTACAAAGGTTTCCTAAAGTAGATGTCCCTTTTCTGATACTGATAACTTGCGTAGGTCATTCTATTAAAAAAAGAAGAGATGCCATTCTATATTGTGAGATTAAAAAGTAATTAAAATATTTATCATAATTCCCCATATTCTCCTGTGAGTGCTTGTGAAGCTTATCCATTACCTTCACCTCCATAGCAATTATCAGTTTGACACTTCTCCCTGAGGCAGAAGGTGCAATTGCATTTACAAATTTCCTGTTCAAGAAACTGAACATTTATTTTACATGTTTCTTTTTTTTTTTTTTGTCCTTCTTGCAAAATAATCATCCTATTTTCAATAATAACATTTTCTAGTAAGTAATCATTTAAATTTTTATTTTAATCTAGTCATGATGCTATCAGCAAGGCTGAACCCAAATGGTTTTAAAGTCAGAAAAATCTTCTGCTGCTTGAAGAAATGCACCCATAACAACTGTAAATTGAACAGTTTTTTTCCTGTTCAGTTCTTAGACTGTTCAGGAAACACTTAGTGGGAGAAAATAAATTCACATTCTGAAAATCTGCATGGAAATTCAGCCTTATCTAATCAAAGCAGGAAAAGAAGTCCTGAAGTAATAAAATTTCTTTGTTTATACAAATGCTCTACATCTTTGTAGATGTAGAAAAAGTAGATATAAATTATGGATATCATGATAACAACACTCAAAATCCCCACAAAGTTAATATTGCAAGCTGAACTTTCAAATTGAAAAAGAAAAATGCAACAGAGCTTGTGATTTATCCAAGATGACTCCTCACATGTATGGTAAGCTTTTTGCTCAGAGTTCACTTGTGTTATATCAGAGATGCACAGTTCACTCTTGCTCATGAAATATGATCAAAGTATTTCCACACAAACAGATGGTCCAGCTGTCTCCATTTCTAATGCTTGTTTTTTCCTGTCTCATCTCAGCCCAGAAATCAGAATTGAAGAAAAATTCACCTGACCACTCAGGATAGTAATATGGTTAGTTACGCATAAAAAGAATTCATAAGCAGTTTCATATTTCATGGGAGCTATAAATGCTACAGCAAAATAATGTCAGAGAAAATTTGTAGGATTGACAATTTTATCTCAGGAGAATTGCCCTCTTTATAGTAAAAATATTGTGATGGGTAAAGTAGAGAATATCACTTCTGTGAATGAAATCAAGGATATGTTACTACCCTAAATAAAATATTAGCAACCTAAGGAACCTCTAATTTTTTCTAAGTTACTAGTGTTCCAATTACACTCTACTACTCTAACTGAATTATACATAAAAGTCATTATAACACATTTAAAATTCATACCAAATAAAATTTACTAGTACTTTCATCTTTACTTCAATCCTATTGTAACCCTTTCGGTGTCCTCTGATAAGATGGACTTTGTCTTCCTTGTGCAGAGAGATGATTTCTGTGTTATGAAGAGTCCCAAGACTACACAAGTTTGACATTGGAGAAGAGGATTGTCTCATCCTCATTCTTATAGTCTGACTGGGATTATTTTTACAACTTTTCCAACTACAACCTTCCTAAAGGTCATTGGGATCAAGATAAACATCAAAGGTTGTCCAAAAGTGTCCCCCAACCTCAACAGACATTGGGGCTATCAGTTACTATGACTGTTTTGCTTGGCCAGGCCTTTATTCTGTGTAGTATTCCTTGAACTGAAGGTGAAGTAGGATGGAAAACAGTTATTTCAGTGGTAGGCAGTTGTTAACAGCAGGGTAAAACACATTTTGTCCGAAGTGAACTTTGACTAATCCTGAGACTCTTCATAGTAAAATCAATATGAAGCCTCTCTCCTTGCAATAAAAAATAAATAGGTAAGTAATAGTTCACAAGTTATAAGCCCATGCACAATGGTTTACATAATTCTTCACTCCTGGACTCAAATCTGGAATGATAACAGCAGTTTTCTTGGTGGAGAAGCCTGATTTGGAGCAGAGAACAGATTGAATCAGAACCTCATATGTGCTGACAACAAGGATGCTAATCAATCTGAACCACTTAGGTTAGTACAATTTGTCCTTAACTACAAAAGCAATGTATACATTTTGTCTATGGCATGAAGAGCATTTAAAAAGCTGCTATCTCAAAATATTTAAACTGAGATTTTTTCAGAAGAAGATTTATTTTTAATGCAAACCTGCCCCTTGTTAATCGTCAAGTCCTTTCGTTCACAACATGTGGGTACTAAAGTAATTATAACATGAAAACAGAAAAAAAAAAAGAAGAGAGGAAATCCATTCAATTATTCAATTTCCCTTTATTCAGAAAAAGTAAATAATAGTTTAGAATAATGTAGAAAATTAAATATATATTAGCGTCAGTTAGACAGAATGATAGTTAAATTCCAACAAATTCATGACTTAAATAATTGGGAAGAAAATCCAAAAATAAGAAACTCAGATCAAGATAATTAAGAGTCAGAAACATAAATATTTTTTCTAGTTGTTAAAAATAATTCTTCAAAACCTCATACTTTCTTCATCACATCATATCAAGCCTCTTTCATGTGTTTATGGGCTGAGATTCCTAATATCCTTGTTTGGTAATCACTGTCACTTACAGTAGCAGATATTTGATTTCAGGAGGCAACTCATTAAATTCTGAGTAGCAAATTGCAGTCGTACCACGCACCTTGTTAAATGATTAGTATAATCATATACTTATTCTTAGATGTTTCCCTTTTGGAAGAAGTGAAATGTTTTGAATATCTATTTATAAACATGGACATGTAAAGCTGTAACACAGCATAATGAACAGATCAAACTTATTTTCAAATTATTAGTGATCAATTAATTTCCCAGTCAATGTGATCATGCAAACATTTTTGAACTTTACAGTGAAATACTTCAAAAACGTATATTTGTTGCAGGAATGTTGTTAAAAATCCCAAGTATTTCAGGAAACAAGCTTTATGAAACATGAGTAACTAAAAATAACTGAATAACTGGTTTTTTTTAGGAGAATAACTGAAGATAAAAATACATATGTAAAAGTATGACACGTCTGTCCAAATATATCTTTTTTTGCAGGTAAAAGACAAGAGGGCTAAGAGGTACCTATATATCAGGTTTGTAGACACCAATGAATCATCTAGATACTTTCTTATAAGAACTTCATGGACACATTCATGTAGTTCTAGCAGCTAATTCCTAAAACTGTAGAGTGTGCATTTCTCATCAGAAGTGGCATTTCTTTCTCTCTAGAACCTGTAGGATTCCAGCCTTTCTTAGAACATTAGTGACATAGAAACGGAAAAAAAGTGTTTGAAATCATAGGAGATCATTTGAATTTCCTGACAATACCAGCTGTGTTAATTGTATTATTTTTAAAAAGCACAGGGAAAAAATAAGTGCAAATGCACAGAAAGAAGCACTGCTAATCTTCACTCAGTGAAACAAAAAAATAAATATAACAGACTTATAACCTTTATCTTGGAATACCATTTCCTTTTAAACTCAAATCTTCATGTTCCTATTCATTTCTTTTGCATGTATGCATGTATTAGAAGGAGAGGCATAGATATTAGTAAGATTGTGAGAACAGATTTCATAAAAGTAGTATCTTATAAAGCCAATTTAAAAAATATTTTTTAAAAATTAAGATTTTATACTTGATTCTTTATCTGGTTCATGTCCCCATGATGTGTAAAATCAATTACTCTGAACATGAGAGTAACTTATCTCATGTACCTATTATTAAAATTATTGTACAGTAACTAAAACATGACTTAGAAAAAGTTTATTTCCGATTTAATTTAAACAAGAAAAAGGCTTAACTACCCTCCCTCCATACGATTCAACTCACAGATATGACTTTCAGAGACGTAAAATTAAAATTTGATGATAATTATGAAGCAGGGGAACAAAATTCATCTACAATTTAAAAAATCAGTCAGTCTTGTCAAGTCAGGGAAACCAAAAGAGCATTGAAAATAGAACATCATGTATCTTGCAATAACATGAGAACAAATATTAAGAAAACACATTAATTACAAGACAAAACAACTTAATTGTATGCATTTCATTCTATAAAGAGAAAAATTATTTACTTAAGAAATCAATTGTACTGCTCTTGAGACAAATGCTTGTTGTGACTTAATCAACTTTCAAGTTCTGCACTTCTAACCAGAATTTCCCCAGAACATTCAGGAACATCCTGTGAGCATTCTGTATATCATAATCTTCAAAAATTTTTTTCTCTTTGTAATCTGTTCTGGAAGGCTACAGAGAGCTTGTGCACCTATACCATAGAAAAAATTCTAAAAAACCCCCATTTAATTACTAGATATAAGATCAATTTTAAACAAAAAAAGTTTGTTTCATCCAAAATTTACATTTCTCATAAGTGGATGAAGCATTTGCAGCATTCACAGAAAAGAAAATCATTCATGATAAAAGACTTTATTTCATCAGCTGGATTAATGAATACAACAGTCACAACAAAAAAAAATCTTCCTAAAATCCCTCCTATCATCTGTTTTGCAAACTTCCAAATATGTTCAAACTATTTTGCTATGTTTTGTTTTGCGATTATGCACTATATAAGAAAAATTACTAGCAAAAGTTTACTATGTATGTATTGAAATTTCCTTTTTGAGTAATGGCAGAGTACCTATTGAGAGAATCCACAAATCCTTCCTTGATTTTTTTCCCAAAAGAGAAACATCCAGTTAAAGGTTTTTTTTCCCTTTGTCACATCTTGGGGATATCATGATTGCCAAACTCATGTAGGCTATTCAATTTTCATGTTATTATAGAGCACAATTACTTCGTTAAAATATAAAAACTAGACTGAAGTTCAATTAGTAGAACTGTTCTGTTCTCTATAATTTCTGTTTTACTGGTATTCTTGTGCCAGTTTTCCTGCAGGGCCTAATTTTTCTGAACTTTGGGTTTGTTTGCTGTTTTTTTATTAATTTTTTCTTTTTCTGATATTTAAACCTCACCTGCTTCACTTCCTTTCATTATGATTTTTTTTTTCCAAATGCCATATAGCATGTAAGTCATAGTACATATTTTTACAAAGAATTTGTTGTTTTAAACATTTCATTTTCCTTAGGACAATATTGAAAACCTTTTTGAAACAAAAATAAGTAAATAAACATAATAAGTATAATTATTCATAAAGCTCTTAAATCAGTAGTGGGCATGCCCCACCACCTAAAAGTTTTTGTGAACTGTCATTTTTAATTAAAAGTACTTCAAATGGCCCAGAATTACTCAACTTTATTTTCAGATTTGGGGATTCACAGACACAGTGTGCATCACAAAAAAGGTATTTATTGGGTCATGGCACAATCAGTTTACAGAGGGCATTTCTATACAAGCACCTGCTTTCCTATGCAGGTCTTCTACGCTTTATTTTACCAGTCTGTGACTTTACATGGCAATGTCAGTGAGGGCAGATGGAAGTATGCCAAACTGTGAATAAAAAATGTATTTTATCTGACTACTGATCAAGAAATATTTAACATATACATATTATAAGAAATATACTTCTAAAGAAAAAGATGTATTTCAAATCTCAGAGATTTTTAGTTCTCAAGACATTCACTAGTAAAGCCAAGCTGTCATGAGAAGAGTATTTTCAAATTAAGCAATATAGGCAAATTATCAGAATTTTCCTCCTTCTTAACGCAATATTGTTTCTTTTGTGATTACACGTTAATGAACCTTCCTTGGTATTATTATCTATTTACTCCTCTACAATTATTCTTCATCAATCCACTTTTTCCTAAGTCACATTTTTCCAAATCTTTATTTTCCATCTCTCTCTCTCTAGTCCCTTGTTGATTTTGGTGGGGTTTTTTTTGTTGTTGTTGTTGGTTTTTTTAACTCACACAACACAATCCAAGAAAAAGAGCAGGGTAACATCTGGGTGCATGTCAAATACTCTATTAAGTGACAGGAAAGAAATAAAAATAGAGTTTCTAAAGATACTGTAGATCCCTAAATTCTTTATAATGCACAAAGGTGTCTGTCTTCAAGTTAATGTATTTCACTGAAGTTTCTGTAGAACCACATAAACTTAAAATCTAAATAAGTTCAGTACGATTGCACTAATTAATGGAAAAAATAATCACATACTGCAACAGAGCAGAAATTCTCAATACCTGGACTAGTTAAAAAATAAAAATAAAAAAGCCTCTACCAGTAGGAGAAGTCAAGAGTCGGGAGAATTTAGGAGGTTTAGGAGGTTATAGTTTGGGAGAATATTTTGTACCCCTTTTTAATTTCCTTCATTTCATTTCTACTACCAGTTGCTCTTCACAATATGTTGTCAGCCAACACAGATGCAGATCAGTCATTTGTGCATTCTTAAGTCATCAGAAAGGCCATGAAACTGTAACCAGTATTCCAAGCTGGTTTTGACAGGAACATATTTTTCAGTATTGATTGTTCACATTATTATGATCTTTTGGATACCTCTTCCTTTGGTCTTAATGTAGGTCCCTTCCAGTTACAGGGGAGATAAAAGAGGTTTAGGAATGGCATGCTACTTTAATATTCCAAGTATTCCTTACAGTATTTTGAAATGATTGCCAATGACTTTGATCACCTTAAGACTCACCAGATATAATATTAATAATGCTGGCCTGCTTTGCCATTAAAAACTCCTATTTAAAAATTTCTATGTTCAGAATACTGAATATCCTAGTTTATTGCAGGAAGGAAGTTTTGTGATTATATGCTCCTCTTTAGTTCCAAGAAATTAGACTCAAAGAGTTTTTACTGAATAAAATATGCTAAGAAAATGGATAGATTATCGCAATCAAATGAAAGCAATTTTATAGCACAACTAAAGAGATAAATTCTTTATGTGTTTATAGAAGGTTAGAGGGAGAGTTAAGTTTTCTTTTCTAGCCAAATCCCCCAGTGATATGGTACTCTGAATAGACCCTTGCTCACCAGCCACATGAAAGTTCCCTATAACAATTTTAGCAGTGATGATTAAAGGTAAATTCTGGCCCTAGCTAATTTGATAGCTTACTACCAAGATAAGGAATAAAGTGGAGGGATGGATCTGATAACACTCATCATTTCCATACTTCAGTTAAATAACTAACTTCCCACAAAGAATATTAGTATTCCTCAAGCCATAAATATTCAGGTATCTGTCTATTCATGAAAAATCCCAGACATCAGATCTTGAAAGCAGGGAGAGATTTTAAAAATATCCCGTTTGTGTTGTAGTTGGCTCTGTGATAGCCCCATACTACCACAGAGCCAACTACAACCCAAACAGGCAGTGGGCTGTTGCCAAACATGGCAATGCAGAGAGAACCTGAACCACACCTGATCCTTGGCAGGGGTGATGAATCAACAGACAACTGAAGAGCAATATCTGCAAGTGCTCGAGAGCTGTAGCAAGTTATCAATCTATTTGGTTGGCAGCCTTTGCTGATATCTGGCCTTGAAGCCCACCCAATCACGCAACACTGTCGAGCTGCGGTACAACAAGCAGAGTGAGGGAGGGAGGGCCGAGGTGTCAGATGCCCGCCCAGAGCTTTACATGGACAGTGCTGTGTCTCCTCCTCCACATGGAGGCTGTGCTATTTCCATTCATGGATGTGGTGACTTGGACACGTCTCAGATAATTATATCTCTGTGTGTGTATGTGTATGTGGTTGTAAAACTTTCACAGCTTCTCTGTTGCTTGGTCTACTTAATAAATTTGGTTTAGTAGTACGACATTACTTGGTGCTCCTTTTTCCCCCCATGTCAGTGTAAACTATCACTCATATTCCCACTGCCCTGCCTTCAGCTTCTGGGAGTTGCTGTACACTACTGCAATAAATAAGACAGTCCTACAGTCAATTTAGGATGAAACTAGAACTCCTAATGAAATGTTGTCCTATTATTGATTTCATTTAGGCTTAGAGACAGTTTTATACCTGCTGTATAAATGAGTTATACAAATTCCTGGGTTTCTCTGGATAGTTTGACGCATGGCATATCTTCCATTTCTTCAATATCTTTCCAGTCAAGTTGGAATGCAGCCTCCCTTTGTGTCAGCATTGTTTTGCTCTGGCTGCCAGAGAAGACTAAGAATTAATAGACATCTCCCACAGATGACCTCTATTTTTAATAACAAATGTAAATGAAGCAGAATATTGGACTTGTTCATCCTCAGGTCACTTTAGTTATGTCCTCAAATATTCATTATTAAGATGAAAATAGGTTTACATGTGTTAGCATCACAGGGGCACTTTCAGTTGGATACTCTGATCAACTGTATGAATTAGGACATGAGGTTTCCCTGGATTAATTCCAGTTTCACACACAATAACTGTGAATGAACTATTTCATGTCAATCATTGGAGTTACTGGTGTTTCAAGAAGATATTTGACAATGAGAAGGGAAGATATCCTGATCATTTTCAAGAAGGAGAAGTAAGAGAATTTTGAAAACTACAGGTTTGTCAGTTTATTTTAAATTAACAAATTATTCTGGGAAATATATTCAGATATTTCAAGGACAAAAAGGTGTTTGGGAGAAGTCACCATGAATTTACCAAAGGCAAACTGTGCTAGACCAAGAGGATTTCCTTCAATGGTGAAACAAATGGTTTAGTGGAGAAAGAAAGAAAAGTGGGTATTTTCAACTTTGACTTTACCCAGACTTCTGATATGAACACCCATCCTCGCATCAGCCCTGGAGACACACTGATGAGAGATGTCCTGGCCAGATGCACTAGTAACTTAAGTGTGGAACTGGCTAAATATTTTTGCTTATATAATTCTGATTAGTGGTATAGAATCCTACTGATGGCAAGTTATTAACCATCCTAAGAGACTCATATTGATTAACTTTTTATTCATGAGCTGGACAATGGGATGGAATGCACTCCCAGGAAACATGTGGTTCATACTACAAGGTGGGAGGATGGTTATCTGCCAAAGTTGGGGTGTTGAGGAAGTTGAGTTTCTTATGATTTAAGGGAAAATCTTACTCATCTACCTGATGAGAAGTAGTTTTCCTGGAGATGCACAGGAAATGGACTAGAAGAAAGAAAGTCAATTTACATCATTCTAATTAGATATAAGGGGGGAAATCCACATCTTTGATAGCCAGATATTGCCCAGGGAGGATGTGGATATTCTTTCCATGGAAATACTTTAAATTTTACCTTAATCAACATTGTATAACCTCTATGCCACCCCTGCTTTGATCAGAATATCAGAGTGATGTACCAAATGACCTGCAGATGTTTCTATCTACCTAAATTATCTTATGATTCTGTGATGGTTTTATATAAAACAGCTTTAAGGGGCAAGGAAAGATGCTTTAATTTTTTGACCATTACCAGCCTTTCATAACTTATGGGAAATTATAACTGAATAAAGCTGCCTTTCTTGTAACTTCATGTTATTTAGATTTCTCTTCTTGCTTTCAGTGCTAACAGAAACTAAACCATAGTCAAATGTCTGCTTTCTTTCTGCTTTCCATATGGTACAAACTGTGCTAATACTTTTCTTTCAAAAGGTAAGTGAAGGTACATTCTTGCGTACGCTGTTAATTGTCTGTTCAACTTTTCTATTACCTTTACTATTCTAGTGACTTTTTCTCCTGATACCTTCTTAAAGTTTTGTAGTGCTGGCACAAAAACCAGCCAAAACACTTGAATGAAAATTGTACTGTAGTCCAATAAAAGGCTAATGTTTTCCTTTTGTTGCTGTTTTTCTACTATAAACTCAAAAACAGGAATATGGTTAATTTCAGACAGGATGTTTGCCTGACAAGTGAAGATATATGAGTTACAAAATCTGTTTCAAGATCTTTTTGGGTATTTTAATCCTATTGAAATATAATTAGATACAGAATCACCAGGACTGTTCTGTAGTTCCTGTTCCAGTAAAATATCAAACAGCTAGCCAAGACTTCTCAGCAGGATGGAATGTTTGGCCATTGAATTATTATTATTATTATTCCTTCTTCTTCCAGAAACAACATCACTTAAAATGTGAGTAATGAATAATCTGCTTTTTAAAATAATTTTTAATATTTGCACATTAGAGTAGGTGCTTTGTGACAAATGAACAACATTCATCTAAGGTTTGACTGTTTTACACATCTATGTCATTTCCATAGTGTAAAGAACAAGAAGAAAAAAAGGGAAGGAAATTACACTGTGCAGGTTGAGTGGGAATGAAGGGGAAACCTATGAAAAAAGCCCTAACCACATGGTTTTCAGTTTCTAGTTGTATTTCTCAGACCCTTTTCTCCTACACTCAGAGCCTCAGAGGTGTAACACTAGATGAAGAGAGAAGGCAGTTTTTGAAGTGATAATCAGTATTGCCAAGACATGACACCATCCTGGGGATGAAAAGAATCAGAAATACTGTTTAGCAAAGTACCCATCATATCTGTAGTGATCCTGCAGCTGAGCCAACTTTACACAGTCCCAAAAAGCTATCAGGATTTTATCAGGCCACAAGTAGAGATTTTTTTACTGAAAATTCTCTAGTTCTAAAAGACTCTATCTTATGCTTATTTTCATGACAATTCCAAATTTTTCTGCCATCATCATATGTACATTTCTTCAATCAGGTAACCTCTTTTTCACCATTCATAGTATTTGAAAAATGGGGCCTTTTGGTGGTTGTTTTTTTTAACTTTTTTATATCAAAGAGTTATATGAAGCAATAACTAAAAAACCCACTAGTTTTTAGAACACTTCTTTTGAAGGATTGCTGTGATTTGGCAAGATCATGTGTCTTAGCATGTCTTGAAGTGATCCGTGAAAGTGGATGCTACAGAAACCTTGATCTTTTAAGAATCCTAGCTTCCAACTTGTCATGTGTTTTCTCACCCAGGAACCTGTTTCTAAGATGTCTATGAGAGCCCACACATGGCTGTACATGTTATCATCTCTTCTGAGCTGTATCTTTTAGTCCACAGAAAGGAGTTGCATTCATTTATTGATGCAATGCTCCATGGTTGAGCTATTCCTTCAGACTTCGAAGGTGGATGATCTGATTATATCTCATCTTATCTTTCCCCACAAGATACTTTGTTATAAGTGTGTTCTTTTACTGTCAGTAACAACATTTTACACTTGTCCTGGGATGTAGTTCCATTTCTTTCTATTTTTTTCATAATTCAAGACTGTCAAATACTGATTTAGAGGGTCCTATTTAATATTTGAAATTTCTCCCCTCTCTTCCACCTTGTCAATTCAAATTAATTTGCCATAATTGTTCTACAGAACACTGATGCTTAATTAGATTTTGGGATGTGTCAGTTAACATAATATTATTTTTTATTAGCCAGATGTTATTTCAGTATTGTTTATCATTTCCCAGTCTAATATATGCTTTCTAGTATGAGATTTAGTATTTTCTCACAAGGCACAGGCAGTTCATCCTGAAATTTCTTGTCTCCTTTTTGATGTGCTTTAGAAATTCTGACTACAATTTGATAAATTGTCAAAGATTGATCCAGAAGTGAACATCATCTATTGTCTGCTCAAGCTGGTGTTATCCTACACCTTCTTTGCCTTCTTAGTATTTATCAAAATATTAATTTCTTAATATTTATCAAAAAAGGAACTTCCTTTCCTGAAGACTTGTCATGCTGCATGTAGTATTCATTTTCCTAATCAAGCCTGCATAAACTTTGGGGATGCCTGAGTGACTCCCAAATCCATGAAACAGATCATCTTTGAAGCAAGACTCTACAGTTGTTTCATTGCTCCCTTTCTGGGCTCACTTCTGGGGTCAGTTTCATTTGTCCTCCCACTTCTGGAATGGCTGTTGTCCTGTTCTGGCATGGTTTCAGAAACACATCTGCTTTTATATTATCAAAAAGTTTGTTTCGCTAGTAATAAATTTGCAATCTGTGATATTATATATTATGTATTGCTGGTTCTTTGGATGTTGTTACCATAGATTGTTTCTATAATTAATTGTTTGCTGCTATACTATTGATCACAACTACTATTGATTGCAGGTAAGAATTTGTAATAGCTTGATATACACATGCATTTTATTAATCATAGGTATAATTGCTAATGATTTTTGTGGCAACAGAGTGCAGAAATTTATATGATAAAGTCTCCATGTTCTTTTGTATTATAGAATCTTACTGACCCTTTCTCTTGATCTCTTATACACCCAAATTCCAGGCAAACCTTTAACATCTACAAAGCATGGTAATTAATGACACAGTGCTGCTGGATGATTCCCTCTGTTTCAAGAACACACAGGAAAAAAAATCATATCCCTGAAAACATACCCATCTCCCACTAGTTTAGATACCCTAGCCTATCATGAGCAGTGGCTTTACTAGCCAGTAAGGGAGGGCAATGTTGAACAATACTCTGCTGAGTCAGATCAGGCTTGCAGCATGGTTTTTTGAAAGGCAGGTCCTACTTGACCAACCAGATCTTCTTCTATGAGAAGGTGACCTCCAGCTCCTGATGAGGATTGGTGTATGAGTTTATATCATGCTTTTCTATGCAGTGGTGTCTGTACTGTTAGTTTTGAAGCTTTTTTTGATAGCTTTGGGGCCCTTGGAAGGATCACAATATTCTTAAACACAGAATTTCCAAAACGCTTAAGATTTTGTCTTTTTCTTGTCTTAGTATGTAGTCCTTTGATCTTTACTTTTTCATGCTGGTATGTGTCCAAAGTCTCATTCTAGTTGGTAATCCATGAGCAAAAAAAGGCAAACCACAGAACTTTTTCATATAACACAAAATGGAATTATTCTGACCAAACATAAAGATGCACATTGAACTTTTCACTCCATCTTTCTTGGCACATAATAGAGAAAAACCAGAACCACAGTCTCTCTTATCATGAGACAGACCCTATAGTCCTTTGTTATTTCGTCATGTAAACTAATTTCTTTTAAATATAAATCAAACTAAAGCTTTTCAAAAGCCTTGCTGCAACAATGAGTTACTACTCATAACAAACTTCAGAGTTTTCTCATGGCTGAGAGAGTATTAGATGCTAAGTAACAGTTACTGGTCCTCACAGAGATTTAGCTGACAATGTTGTCATGCACATATATGATGAATTTATTCCTTAAACATTTAAAACTAACTGCCTGTTAGATGCTAACACAGCACAAATTTCACAAACAGGTGGAAGATATACATACCTTGACAGAATTTCTCTCCATCAATGCAAAGGCAGACTATAAAATTCTCTAGTTTTTCCTCTACCAATGCCATACATTCTTAAAGAAAAATGATACTGGAAAATTTTTAAATATAAAAAGCATGCAGTTATTTAGCATTCAAGAAAAATGTGGGAAAAAATTAAATTTCGCCCTAAAAACCTCTGTAAAATAAATCTGCTTTTGAATGTCCAAGAATGGTTACATAGAAATCTCTTGGTCAAAACAGCCGTTTGAGTTATATACATTCCCACGTCACATTCACTCACTGTAAGCAAACTCAGAACATTTCCCAGTACCTGAAAAGGCTTCCTTCTTCAGAGTTAAAATTCTTAGATATGACTTAGTTTCAGTGAAGCAGCTGTTTTGTCTCATACACTAAAATTAGGCATTTATATTCATAACTTACTTTGTTGAGCCCTTATGTGAATTATTAGAGACTCAGGGCTCCTGACTTATGCCATATTATTCATCATATGAACAATATCAGAAAATCACTGCAACCTACTTAGTGTTGTGCTGAGTTAGGGCTTCTTGGGCATCAACATCAGCTGCATGTAGCAGATGATCTTAGCACTTCACCAAATCAACAGCAATCCTCCTTGTCCTGGCAGTTTTCTTGATGAGTTCTGGAAGTATCTGTACCTGTGAACAATCAATGAACTTGCTTTCTCCTTGCTAAAGTGTCAAAATAGCAGATTTCATCATGTACAGGCTTCTGCCTTAACAGTAAATACATTTATAGATAGTCCCCAGAACTATTTTGCAGTTAAATGAAAATATATGATTAACAAAAATCTAGTAGACCTGATGAAACATAGTACTGTTTTACATTGTAAAAATCTGAGTGAGATAAGATCAAGAGTTCCCTACATATGAAATGAAATAATCTGTGAAAGGGAACATCAGTTCCTGTCGAAGCTGAACCAGCTCAATCAGTCCTTATTGAAATAGGCAGGTATTTAAGGGATCACTTAGAAATATACAGTCTAAAAAGACATGCATAACAAAAGGAACAATCCAATCTGGATGTGTAAAGGAAAATGTAATCCTGTAAAAACTTTGACAGAATCCAATCTGCATTATTTGAGCTTCATTTTCAGAAGGGTTATATACTCTAAATCTTTTCTGAGTTGTAATTTCCAAACATCCTTCAAAAGCTTGTTCTATGTATAAAAAATTATTTAGTTATGAGTATTAAGTAATAATTGATGTGAACATGTTTCAAAGACCAATAAAGGATATTTTGACAAAATGTAATTCTTGGCAGAATTTCTATGATGTCAACAGTATTTTTTTAATATGAAATATCAAAGTTTGCCTATCCTTCACTGAATGACACATAACATCCTAACACAAACTCGCTATTTGTATCTCGAGAAAAGATTTGAGGCCAGTACCTGAAAAAGTGGCCTAGTTGCATCCTGATTCTGTCACTACAAAGTGTTTGATCTTTGCTACTGGTAACTTTACATAATTTCTGTAACTGCAGCTGTTTGTACATTTTTGCTGATGAAGTGTTCTACACTACTGAAGGACAGATCTGCAGAAGTGTTCAAATTGCTTCTAGTTTTTGTTATTCCATTTTAGTAGCTGGTACAGCAACCAAATGAGCAAAAATGCAGTGCATAGAGAACTTTGATGCTTCTTGAAAACTTACAGACTACACATTGCTATTTTCAGGTAGCACTACCTAGCTTTGCTCAGACTTTTGCCTTGTTAAAGTTCTGGGAATACTCAAGAGTTCTCTCTAATGTGGTTTTAAGGTTCTATATAGTTATAATTTTATATATATATATATATATATATATAGGTAAATCTAATTGCTAATTAATTTATTGTGAGCAAACAGATTTCATAGCAAATGAATTTACTCTCCCTGCCGCTTTCTCAAGCTAGATATCAGATACAAACAAAGATGACAGACGATGAACAACATACTGATTCTTTAAACACTGAAAAGTGCTGCCACATGAACACAGCCTTCAGGGAAACCATCATGAAGTTTGTCAAAGAGTTGGTTTTGTTGCCAAGATACCTACTCCAGCTTCACTATTACTGAGAATTATACTGTCAAAGCAGGGGAAAATTCACATTTTTCAAGATGTCAAGCAAAACACTTTCCCACTAGACAGTTTATGCTTGAATAAAAATACAGTAAATGTAACTCTTCACTGATTTCTGCTTGTTCTGTATACACAGTCAATGCTAAAACCTGTTTACAGGAATTGTGAGAAGATATAAAAAGGACTTTTTTACCTCAATCCAAATACTTTTTCAAAGGAGTATTTGCTTTAAAATATTCTTAAAAGATGCTGGTTTAAATTCCTGCAAAAACCTCTGAGTGAGTATAGTGTTCAGTTCACTGTTTTCTTGAGGCTCAAGTGCTACTAGGATATAAACCCATACTTTATGAGTTTTATATTTTAAGTATCCATGAAACATTTTCTAATAACAATCTCTTTTCCCTTTTCAGCTTTTGAGGAGCTCCATAAAAATAATATTAACAAAAGGACTTTTATCATTTAACACTAATAAGGCTTTTGGTTTTGCCTTACCTGAAAAACAATGCAAAAAAATAAAGAAGCATCCTGACAATTTGGAAAATATTGCTGGAATTTATAGAATGAACTTGGACAAAATTTATAGACTACTACCTTTGTGTACCTGACAAGCTCAGTATCCAGTGACAGAACAACTCACTTGGCTTTCCAAGTAAACTTTCTAAAATCAGTATTCTCAATGTTTCCTATGAGTAGTTTTGCAAATGACATTCAGGAAAAACTTTTTACTCAGCTGTGTTTTTTAAAGTCTACTTAAAATGCACCTAAAGCACTCTACTTTGAGCCATCATAGATCTTCTGAAACCCTGAAAGGTCATTGTTTCCACCATGGTTGTCATTAAGACCTGACAATTTTTAAATGGACTTGCTTTGGCAGTGTTTATAATGGAATAATTCTGTGCACTATAAGTTCCAGAAATGTTAGGACTTGATTTAACATATTTTTGTGTGAAACAAAACAGAAAGAATTTAGAAGGTGCTTAAATGTCAGCAAAAATGTGAAATATTTTCAGAGGTATCAAATTTTACTGTGTGATTGCATACTAAACAATTTTTTTTATATGTGTTTTTCAAGATGTTTTAAAATGTATGCGTGTGTGTTAAGAGATTTGACGTACAGTGGGTGTGTCTCAAAAAGTTCACTTTGTTTAATGGATTGATTTACCTTTATAAGCAGTGATGTAACTTACCATGCTGGATTTAGCTGGGGTAAGTATTGTTTTCTTTAGGGTAGCTAGTAAGGAGACGTGTTTTGGAATTTTGCGGTATTGTTAATTTTGTGGTTGTTGAGAGGTGCTTACAGAAACCCAAGGCCTTTTCTGCTCCTCACCCCTTCCCACCAGTGAGGAGGCTGGGGGTGCACAAGATGTTGGGAAGGGACGCAGCTGGAGTAGCTGACCCCAGCACAGACAAGGGATATTCCATTCCACATGGCAGCATGCTCTGCATATAAAGAGAAGGTGAGAAGAATGCAGGTGGGGGATGTTTGCTTTGATGCCATTATCTTACTGAATAAAGTCTCTGAAAAGTTGCCCTGCTCAAAAACAAAAACCCAAACAGACCAAGAGTTATAAATGTCCCTTTTCTATACCACTTGGGAATTACAATGAACCAATTCCATGTGCCACATAGCTGGATGGAGAAGAAACTTCCTACAAATTCAATATATTAAAAATGTGATTAACGGTCAAAAGGTTAATAGCTTTTTCCCTTCAAGGAACTCAGCCAGAGTAATAAGGCTACTATGGAATTTCATTCTCTAACTTCATCAGTGATAAACCACAACAGATTTGTATATCAGTCTTACTCATTTATTAAATCTAAATGGTTGTAGATGTAAAATGACCACCTTAGCACCTAAACTAGTCATCTGTAAATGGTGGTATACAACAGAGATTGGTGAACTTTAGGCAGCTAATATACTTTTCTGACATTGAAAAAGCAAGCAAACAAGCAAACAACAAAGCTGAGTAAAAAAAAAAAATAAGAGCCAAAGAAAAGGTAAGTGGTATAAACATCAGGAGTTATAGGTTCTCAAGTGCAACTTATCTTACATCCAGGAACCAAAGTTTTGCCTAATGGCTTTCTGACACACAGCTGTTGTGGTCTGATCTTGCTTCATACATCCAAAATCTAAATTACTATCCTTTATGGACAGAAAATGTATTATATCTCAAATCACTTTGCCTGAAAATCCAAATAAGATGGAAACAATGAATAAATTTGTTATGTTTTTCCACATAGTCCCTGAAGTTTATTTGCTGGTGCTTTCAGTCCAGGATGCTTCATGCTGTAGACCAATGCTTAAGGAGTGAGGTGGGCTAAAGTATATCCAATGCTAATTCAAATCAGTTTTAATTTCCTAAAATTCAAAATAATTGTGTCACCCTATACAGAAGCCTTCAGTACAACAGATTGCAAGTGTAGTCAGAAAGCATTACATTACCTTAAAAAAATAAAAGCAATAAAAATCTTAATTATTAGAATCATAAATATATAAATAATGAATGTTATTTGCACATTTTTTAATATTTCTTCCTATAATTTTGTGGGTGTGTTAATTTGCACATATGACCCAGGATCCAGAAATCTGAGGAAAAGAGCAGGCCAGCAAAATATATTATTGAGCTTATGTGAAAAGAAAACAAAAAGAAAAGAGAGCCAATAACAAATAATAAAACAAAGAGCATTTTGAAACACTACAGAAGAAAATTACATCTTAAACTTTGCTGGGCCTCAATGACAACATGGGATAACAGTCTGAAAGAATGATAGGATGAACTTTTTATGATGAACAAATGGATTGCCCCATAAATTGTTTCATTTCAGGAGTTAATTACAAATTACATGCAATCACTCTGTCTACTATATCTCTTAAGTAATTCTTCAAACCTTAAATAACTCTTCAGAAGTAGGTAAAGTAGTTCAAGCAGTAGAACTTTCAAAGACAAAATATTTCATTCAGTCAACGGACAATATAAAATATTTACAAATGAAAGCGAATGAAAAAACCCTTTTTTTTTTAAGTAAAAATCTGCAAGTCACAGCATGTGCTGCTATGTGGTCATAAAAACCAATAAAATGAGGAACGATATATATTACATAACAAAGAGGAAGGGAAACTGAATACAAAGGAAAGAAATAAGAAGTATGTGGCTAAGGTTCCAGGGGAAATCAGGTTTTATCACTGGCATTTTTAAGGTGTTACCAATTTTATCAAACAAGGAAAAAAAAACTTTCTTATATGATAATTGAATAAGACCATCTTCATGCATATGAGTTCTTCTCCTTTCTTCACTTAAGCTAGACTATATTTGTTTTTTCATATATGCAGATGTGATATCTAATATTTTGAAGTTTTCTGTACTTTCTCAGATAAAATCCCCAAACTCTATCTTAACTTCTTTCAATTTTCTCTCATTTTGCTTATTTTTCTTAGCACAAAGCATCATCACTATCATTGAGAAATAAGTATAGTTTTTCTTTTGCAATTTTAGCTTTGTTGAAATTTCAGATTGTGTATTATCCTGTGTACAAGATAACATGGAAACATGCTCAGAAACACTCTTGTTTGCTTACCCCTTGCCACTGTGGGGGAAAGAAAAACATGACACATGGGACAAATGGGAGATGTTCTATATCAGCAAAACTTTGCACGTCCTGCCACACCCTCATATACACATGCACACATACATAACAAATTCCTGTTCATTGAGACAAGCCCCAGTAACAACACCAGTACGTGAGCATGGCCCAGAATGGAGAAACATAATATCCACTCCCTCCAGTGTCTGTGTTAGATCTGGACAGGGCTAGGCACTGACTCCTCAACATTTTTACTTCTGTAGGTACTGTGTGACAATGTTTTCCCTGTCTCTGTCACTGTGGGTTTGTATCCAGGTGTTGACACAAGCTGTCAACCAAATCAGTTCATAGCAATATCAGGGTGCATCTTTCCTTCCATGATACTTCCATTACAGATCTTTGGTGAAGATGCAATGGTTCAAAGAAAATGCTATAGCTATAGCTCTGTGATAGTCTCAGGAATTCACACTGTAGTTTTAGAAACTGTTTTATATTTCCAAACTCGTGACAAGATTAATAGAGGTTTTCTCAGTCTTTTACTAAGCCATTAGGCCCACCCACGTTGCCTTGATGAAGGTTCAATTTTATATTTCAGTCATATCTTTGGTAGAGCTTTTGCAGAATTACCTATAAACATGGTTATATGTGGTTTTAGATTCTGCAGAAAGCATGTAGATTTTATACTTTAATCATGGATACATTGACATCTTGTGGCAAGCTAATGCAGGTAATCTCTACACAATTATATCAGAGCTTGAATTGTTCAAGGGATAGATGTTTATAGAGTTTACTGGAGCTTATCAGTTTGCCTGTTTGGATTTTTTCTTCATTTAGACCATATTGTCACCTTTTTTCAGGGGAA
The DNA here is from genome assembly GCF_028551555.1 of Melozone crissalis. Classification (NCBI taxonomy): domain Eukaryota; kingdom Metazoa; phylum Chordata; class Aves; order Passeriformes; family Passerellidae; genus Melozone; species Melozone crissalis. Next base: position 32,105,679 of record NW_026535791.1, read on the forward strand.
ACTGTAGAAACATGCTTTGGATGATGGTATATTTAACCTTCAGTAACCGAGTGTTATTAACTCAATAACACTCAGTAGTAGTTCCCTCAGAGTAGTTGTCTATTCGACCAGAATGAGTACTTGATTATGATAATATGTAAACTGAGGAGTTCTTTAATAAGGGAAGAAAAAACAAACAAGCAAACAACAACAAACAAACAAAACCACAAACAAACAAGAAATCGCAGACAAAAAGTCCTTCACACACAACTTAATTAGTAAGGGTAAAAGGAATGAAACTCAGCACACTAAAATCAGATATCTGTATCTGAGGTAGCCTCTTTGGGGGGGTTCAATCGGATAATATTCATATTAATTGTAATTTCTTTACTCTCTGCAACATTTTGCCTGGGTTCCATCATTACTTCAGCTGATCTCATCTTTCACAGACTTACCTGCCATCCTCATGAAGGTATTTCAGATGCACCAAACTCTGAAGCTTCAGTAACATCTAAGCATCCCCTCCTTTTAAATTTTTTTTTTTTTTTGATAGCTATCAGAACATTATGTCCATTTTAGAGGGTTAATTCTTTTGAACCATTATAGATATTTCCTTGAGGATAATGACATTACAAAGGCCATTTTTTGAATAAGACAGTTCTAGTTTTTCATTTCCTTTCATAAACATGGATGAAAAAATAATCCATAGTTCACTTCTACAACCTCTCAAGTAAAAACTACACCTGTCTTGTCTTCAAAAGAATTTCATGCCAACTTGGTTTTAGCAATAATATTAAAAAGATATATTTTATATGTGCTTAAAGATGGAACTATTTTATTTCTAAAGCCTTCTTGCAGAAACATGTCATTAATGAACTCTGATGAGGAACCCAAAATTTTGAAATTCTGCTTTTTAATCTGTTGAAGTCTTTATGTAAGCATTCTTATGAAAAATAATTTGGTAGTTTTTCAAAAGCCAGGTATAGTTATTAGGAGAATTTTATGAATCAAGTAACTCTAAATCACATGATATTTCTTTCCATTAACTCTCAGTGATAAAAATGTCTTAAAAGTACATGTTATCTCTTCTTTAACTTCTTTCCTATTTTATCAGTTGCATGTAAATTAGGAAATGACCATTAAGGGCATTTTTGAAAGAGCATCATTGTCCCATTTCCTCTTGGTTTATGTTATTTTTTTCCTTTTGTCAGAAATTTGGTTTGCTTATTATTATAGAATCTCCCATTTCAACATTCTCTCCTTGGGAATCAAGATTGGTCTCTAAATCCTTGGAAAATAAACAATTAGTAATGATTCAGCATGAATGAATAAGAAGATCATTCCACTGAAACAATAGAAGAGTTGCTATCTGTAATTGCTGTTTCAGATTATGTCTGGAACTTTTCACATAATTCCCTTGAAGCTGCCTTAAATTATTTTCTTCTTTCACATTTCAGAGCAGCTGAATCACTTTGCTATTAATGCTATCTATGCAAATGTCCAAACTTCACCCTGTAACTTTATAAGTTCCCTACTTATTCCTCAATTAACAGATGTCAAAAATATTCTTAATTAATTCAAAAATCTTCTCAAATTTTCCTATCATCCTTCCACATATTTTTTGAGTAATAGCATAATCTAAGCAAAAAAATCTTAATTCAAACCAAATGACATGAAAATAAATAACACGTTAAAAACTTAAAATTTCAAAGTGCTTTCAGTCATAGTGAAAGGAAACTAAGCCATATATGATGAAAAGCAAGAAATATTTTTTCTCTTGTGTTAGTGCAGAAGCTCAGGGAGTAAAAATCTTGGTCCGCGTGAAAGCATTAATAGAACAAGAATTGCATTGTCTTTTTCCTCAGGTAGAAGATAAACCAGTTTTTCCCATCTGTGATGGCAGTGCAGCAGAATTCATGAATGCAGTTGTAAGATTCAATTTATGAATGAATCTGCAGTGCTACTTCAGGCAATGAAGTATTTTAACTTTTGGATGTTCTTCCTAAGGAAGGGCAGAGCTAAAAATCTGGAAAGTGTACTTGAATTAAAAGTACTAAGAGATTAAACCTAACTGACACTATGCAATAGCTTTTATTTCCAGGTTTTAGTAAGCATATTGTTAATTTTGAATATTTAGCATATAATCCAAAGGCATAGCTAACATATGTCCATTTTTCTGATTTCTGTGCATGCTGCTCCTTTACCTGAAAATCAGCGATTATATCTAGATGTACCTATATCTGTACCTATATCTCTGTCAATATCCGTGGCTGTATTTAGATCTAATTTATCTATATCTATAGCTAAATCTAGATCTACATATATATATAATGTATTTTTAAAGAAAGTGGTAATAGATTCTTCTCAACGCAGGGCAATGAGTATTGTTAGAGAAATAGAACATCTCCAATGAGGAAAGGCTGAGACAGCTTGTGTTTTCCAGTCCAGAGAGGAGCGAGTTGCCTGGTGGCCTTGCACTACCTGAGAAGCCTACAAGAAAGATGGACAGGTAGTTTTTGCAAGGGCATTTAATGAAGGGGAAAGGGGCAACAGCTTTAAACTGAAAGAGGGTAGGGTTTGATAAGCTATTAGAAAGAGCTTATTTCCTGTGAAAATGGTGAGGCATTGGAGAAGGTTGCTGAAAAAAACTGGGGATGCCCTTTCATTGGGAGTGTTCAAGGCCAGGTTGGAAGGGGCTTTGAATAATCTGCTCTAATGTAAAGTGTCTCTGCCCATTGTGGGAGCATTGGAAATAGATTGTCTTTTAAATTCCTTCAAACCCAAACTATATTATGATTATATGATTAACCTTTGTACATAGATAACATTCACCAAAAACCCCCTGATAGTTCTTTTTTTTTTTTCCTTCTTACTTTCTTGTAAGTAAATATCTGGGCAGGGGGAATGTGTGTGTGTTTGCTTGTTTGTTTGTTTGTTTGTTTGATTGTTCGAAATATCATTGTTCTTTAGTAATTCAAATAAATCTGGGAAGAACATGTTAGTAATTACAAAGTAAAGTCAGATGCCAGGAACACTCTACTATCTACCCTTCCTCAGTTTTTACTTTTTCCTTTAAAAATAAATTGCTTTAAGACCAGCCTTTTCTAATACTTAAACATATTTTGAAAGATCTATTGCTTTCCTCTGCTCTATTATAGGGTTTTCTTGTCCCTGTTTAACACTTGTTCTTTGGCAGAAGAGTAACTAACTCCTTGGTGCTTCAGATGCTAATGGGAGAGACAGAGGAGTGGACACAACGAGAGAGTGCCATCTCTCTAATTCCCAAAGTCATTTATTGCTTTTCCAGTCCTTTCAGGAAATGCATAATGCCCAAAAATAGTTGTTTCCTTATTTTTTAGTGTTTCCTTATTTTTTAGTGCTTGCACAATGAAACAAACATAAAAAAAAAATATACTCAAGCCCAGAAACTGCTGTGTGAGAATTGCTTTTCTTAGATTTATGAGTTGTTATGAAAGCTAATTAGATTCTTCTTTTCACTTAATATATTAAGTGTCCATTTACATATTAACTATATGGATATATTAACTGTCCATTTCCTTTCTTTAGTGCTGTGTCTCTGACCAATATTTGATTGATTGATTAATTTCTCATCAATCTCAGTCTGTTCTAGATTGAATTCTGCATTAAATACAAATTAAAGCCTCATCTATCACAGGTTATGAGGTTAAGAAGTTGTTACATTTATTAATGAGCTGAACTAGATTGTTATCCTTGTTATCCTCTCTATAGTTAAGAGGGGGAAAGAAGAATTTCATGGTAAATATACCATGAGTACTTTTTTCTGCTACTGACTTCTGTTTAGTCAGCGTTTCTTTTCTCTGGAAAAATTCTTCTTTTTATTTTTTGTGATATGTTTGGCAAAAGCTCTGCTTGAATTAAATTTTTCAGTTAATTTTAGAGCAAGTAAGAAAGAAACTGTTTGTTGCCTACCTCATAATGGGACAAGTTCAGGTAAAGCACTGCCCAAATTTGGTTTGGTGGTGGACCCAGACTTGATGAGAAGAGCTGTTGAGAGGATTGCATTTGTAGTTGTTAAATGTTTAACCCATTTGATGATTAAATAAAAAAGGTCAGCCACAAGTACAAAAGTAGAAATTGAGTAGGAGTCCTGTGTCCCAATGTTCATGGAGGAAAATACCTTAACATGTAATTTTATGTGCTTTTTCTAGGCAGAACTCTTCTGTTTCTCTCTTTTTCAGAATAAACATCTACCAACAGCAGTAGTAGGCTTTATGTGTATGTATACATATATATATATATATGCGTTTGGTTAGCATAACTGAAGAATCTTCCTTCTTCTGAACTGAGACTTGTTAGGTAAAATATTTGACCTGTTCCAACTTTGCTTTGATACAATTAAGATTCTTGATTACAATTAAAGTTCTTTTCAGGCTATTGCAGAACAAAGACTTTTGATTACCTATTACAGGAAGAGAACTAAGCATGATGTGTAGTACATTGAAGTATCATAATAACAGGAAAAGCAGAAACTTTGATCACATCACGTTCAGTTATATATCTCAATTAATAATATCCCAGATACTGATAGAGTCATACTGCAAAAAACAGATGGTTTATTCCATCATGCTACATTTACATGCTACATTTATAGTCATTAATCTTAATGGATAGTAATGTGATATTATTGTAGTAGAAATAAAGGAAATAAGTGCAGAATAAACAAAATAGAGAATTTATCCTTTGAAGAGGATGTCTGATTTTAGAAAAAAGTGGATTGTTTTCTTTTTTTATGTGTTTACCTGAAGGAATAGATAGTATCTTCCTCAACAAAAGCTATCAAATCCAGTAGAAAGTCAAAGGGGGCATAGTTCTAGTTGTTCAAAAAATTGATGGCTAATAAATAGATCTACCTTCAGTACAGACTATGTGCATGCTTTCAAATCTTATTTTGTGTGGCAACTACAAGATTAAGGTCATTAAAACTAAGCAAAAGTCCTGCAAAATTTAGTTCTGAAGTTTACTGTTGGCATGAATTACAGGATCAGCAGCCACTTTAATGAGTTTACAGCTTCTCTGAGGCAACAGCAGCATCCAGAGGCCAGTTAGGCTCAGCCGAGTTGTGCTCCTTGTGGACTGTTCATGGAGACTAGAATAGTGTTTTTAAGTATTCTCAGTTATTATACTATGTGAAAGTTGCACATAGGGTTTAAGATGGCAATATCAGCAGGTTTAGAATGTCTTCATATAAATTATTTCTAGATTTTAACTTTTACTTTCCTCTGTGGTACATATAACTTTGACAGAAGTGAAAGAAATCATTCAGGACAGCTTTGTGAATTTCAGCCTTCCTTCATTAAGTGTCTGTTTATTGACACAAACACAGGTGAGCAACAATATATTCAGCCCATTGTTTGGTATACATAACCTGTGGGGTCTTCAGGCTGAATCCCATACATAGATGCTGTACAAGATGCAGTCTCAATCTATTAGAGATCTGCCAGATGAACTTGAAAAGTTATTTGCAGGTTATCAATACTGACTGTAGAAAGAATTGCAATAGTCACCACAGAACATAAATGATGTTTGATGGTTTCTCCACAGAGGGGTGAGAAATTTCTTCCTTCCAAACCTGCAAAAGAAGCATAGAAATATCCTATTCTGCGTAGCAAAAAATCTGAATATTAACTATGCACAAGACTCATTATGGGATTAAAAAATTTAGCTCATGCTTCAAAATCTTGTTAAGAATGTTACTCCAGGTAAATGGAAGTGGTGAAGTATTATTAGTGATTCCTTTTCTTTGCTTTAGCAGTATTTAATTTTCAGATTTTTTTTCTCCAACTTTATGTATGTAAGTTTATATATACAACATCTATGAGCTACATACCTTCTCTGCAAAATACAGTTATCCATAGTGTATTTTTGGACACGTCTTGGAAAAATTGTTTTCACATGCCAAAGACACCGCTTTTGCAGAGCGTGTTTGATTCACTGGAATAAGCTCTATGGCAATGACAGTCTATGAGTTTTATACTTGCAGAAGTAGGATTCTTTCACACACAGAGGGATATGGCGAGAATTTTAATGCTAGAAAGATGAAACCTGAAATAAAACTTCATAAAAACTCATTTAGTAAGAATATTGTGAATGCATTCTTATCTATGGACTACAATAATGATATTAATTTGTATAGTATTGAATGAAGAAACAGTATAGTGAAGGGTCATGAGAACCAGGAGCCATGTGTACTAGGCAGGCATGAGATATGACAACATTTTGTCATGGTCACTTTCAGCAAATCACTCCAGTCCTCTTACATGTCAGGATAGGCGTGATGCTCTGTAGTTAGAAGCATGATGCTCTGTAGAACCAAACCCAGATTTAAGACAAAAGAATTTTGGAATATACACAACAATTATGCAACAATTACAATATACAAATGTAGATATGCAATCATATTGAATTGTTCATAAAATTTTGTCTTTTCAATAAGACCTGTTGCTTCCCTTTAAGAACTTTCTGCCCATACTTAATTATATTTTCCTCCATTGTGTAATGATCTTAGTTAAAACATTATGTAACAGAGTCTAAACAGTTAAATATTTTTTAGGGTTCTGTGAGTAAGTGATGCTCTGCTGTGTGCAATTAATATTTATGGAGAGTAGGATTGATGAGTCAAGGACAGTGGGAGACATTTTGGGAAGGAACTAAATGGAGAAAAGACACTCATGCTAGGGGTCTTTCCAATTGACAAAATAATTGTGGAAAATTTGAGTTTAAAAAGCTTTTGTAGTTATAAATAATCCTTTATGTATTAAGATATTAAATACCTTAGCCTTTTGTACTTTTATTTCCTTCACTTTCAGGTATCTGAGTTGGAGAGTTTTATAGCTACTTTAATTTCTTAAAATATGAGAATAGGTTTGTTGCATGGAGACATGCAACAAACATGGCCAGTTTGCCCACATTTAGCTTGCATGAGCCAAATAATACAGACCAAGTAGTAAATTAATGGGTAAGTCACAACATTCTAGCAGAGAGATCAAAGACAAGGTTTTACTCAATCATTAGTACTCTGCTAATTCGTATTGAAACATTGGGGTTTTTTTTCTTCAGCTTTAGATTGCTCAAACTTCGCCATTTCATGATCACAAATTCTCTCACTGTCTTGGTAATTTTTCCATGTCAAGTGCACATTATGTCTTAATATTGTCAGTAGAAAAGAGAAAGGGAAAGAAGCTAGAAAATCTGTATGATAATTTAGATGTGAAGTAAACAAGATCAGGAACGTTTATATAATATCCACGTCACAAAAAAATTTTAATGAGATTACTGGTGTTTGTTTTAAAACACAGGTACTCTGACTGAAACATCTCTAGGATAAAATTATTCTCCTGTTTAGCTGTATCTAAATCTGCTGTATTTATTTATCTGGAAAATTGGCTTATCCAACACAGAAAGGTCTATATATAACTTAGCTTCAGCCATCTTTGGTGTACCCCATATTACTACCCATAAAAATTTCTTTTAGATGTTATTTAAACATAGATATTAATTCTTTATGACATTAATGACATTTGCCTTCAAAATAATTTTTATCTTTCTCATGCCGCAACACAAAGAGAATGTGGCTATGGCCAGGATACAAATCCTCTAGGGGAAAACAGTCTCTTTGTTTGATCACCCTTACAAGGAACAAACTATTTTTTTGATGTTTAAACAGAGTTTCTTGAAATTCAATTTTTGCCCTTTACCTCCCTACTTTTTACTGAATGAATACCAATGAGAAGAGTCTGGCTCTGCTTCCTTAACTTCCCACCAAGAAGTATTTCACATTCTGTTAAGTTCCTATAAGTCTGCTCTTCTCCATCCAGAACAATTCCAAGTCTTTCAGATTTTTCTGATACATCAGAATCTCTAATATATTAAAACTATCACCAATATTTTTTAAGGCAATTCTATGTATCCTTTAATTAATAAAACCAATGTAATTTTCAGATACTTAGCAATGATTACTATTGGTGAAATTACTAGTACTTCAAAGGGTTTAATTATATCTATCAGAATAAAATAAGTATTAATATTCAGGTAAAAATATTAATTATAAATGTATTCTATAGCAAGCATGTCAATACTATAGCAAATATGTCATATGTATACTAAAAAAGTATATAAAAGTATAAAATGTAAGTGCATTAAAAAATTCCTCTTGATGTATAATTTATTGACAATATGCACTAGTTTTTAGTTGCATTTTATTCTGCTGGATCTGAAAGTATTTTTTGCATTCTTATCTGAATGGAGCTTTCCACAAATTATTATTTGTGGAAAGTTCCATTAAAATCATTAGAATCAAATTTTTATTATTCTGCAATAACATGGTATATGGATGAACTTAGAAATTTTCCATCAGAATTTCTGTTTGAAATTGGAAAATTTTATTATGGCAAATAATAACTCCAAAGAGTGAAATGTTCCTGTCTATGGGGGCAATGTAGCTGTTACCGGTACCACACAGTAGCAAATGACAAGCTGCTGGTCTAATGTGTCGGAAATGAGTGAAGACAGACCAGAAGATTTTATTTTGAATTCATCAGCAATGTCAGCCATATAACAAAATAATAATTTGGAAATGCACAATAAAATGCATCAAATTACATAATTGTTTGCATAAAATATAGTTTAAAACATTTTGAATCTTTATGAAGCTGCCTTTGTAATGAGGCTACTGTTTAATTAAGGAAAATGTATTGCACTTGTATTTTTTTTTTACTCCACTTACATTCTTCTTGGTTTTATTTTCTTGGGTATGTCTTCTCCCTTTTGATGAAATATGAGCATTATATGAACAATTCATCTTCCTTGTTTTCCAGTACACAAGAAAAATTGCCCCAGAATAATCATTGCCAAATTACTACTGTTTATTAAACCATTTAAATTATTCTCTATAATTGCTGCTATCTCTTTGTCTCCTCCCCAGATTTATGCCTAAATATACTGAAAAACAGCCTGGAACACTTGACTGTCTTCCACATAAGCAGATTTTCATTTGACTAAAACTGACCCTTAGTCTGGCCATGAAAACCATCCTGCCCAATTAAAATTAGCCTGCAATTGATTTGTATGTTTCTTCTTCTTCTTCTTCTTCTTCTTCTCTGGGAGATCTTGTAACTAATATTTCCTACTATTTTGTCATTTTTCAGCAATTCTTTGAATGCTTTCCTTTATGATTTTTTTATGTTTTTCTTTCAGTTAGTCTTTTGTACATTTTTTTTTTCTACTTCATCAGCACCATCAAGTGGCAGTCACTTCACTTATATATCCCTATAGATTATGCTGCCAAATGCCTTCTCCTCATTTATCTTGCTTGCTCTTCATACATTTTCATATTTTAGATTTAGTATCTTCTCCAGATGAACCCTCTTCAGCTTCCCCTAGTATGAAACCAACATTTTCATTAGGTAGCTACTCACATACACACTGAGAATTCACCCTGTGATTCATTCAGAAAAAAAAACCAATATTAACTTTTTCTTTACTTCTTTGCTTTGTGTGCTTCAAAGCAAGCACTCTGAAAATCTTGGCATTTTACCTATTGTAATATCTGAATTACTGTGCTTTTTACTCTCCATTGTCACCAGATGTGTGATGTACCACGGATGGATTTACATTCAGAAAAGAACAAGAATGCTGAAACAAGTGTTCTTTATTCTGTACACTCACAAATCTCACAGCCGAGGGAAGCCCTGGGACCACCCTGCAGGGCAGCAGCAGGGAAGACCCAGGCCTAGCAGGTCATCTACTCATGGCTGGGGCTTCCAGTGTTTTTCCAAAGAGGTTTTGCATCATCTGTGGGATGAGCGTTCAATGATGAAGCAATTTATGGATATACCAAATATTGGCACTAAATATTGCCTATTTTACACTTATTCCACACATCTGTGCATAGCAATATTATCTGGGTTTTGTCTTTGTGCCTGCCAAGCCCTCAAGCAGTTGGGCATCCATCTGCGAACGTTCTGCTAGAGAGCTGAGTTAAGCAGTCAACATGACCTATTCCTTTTCATCTTTTTTTTTTTCAAATTACAGTACATCAATGTAACCCTTAAATCAGGTTTTTGCCTAAAGTCAATAACTTTTATTACTAATTACTAAAATTACTAAATTTTCTGATTCTTTTCCAGTAAATTATAAATTAAATATTCACTTTTAAAATGTCAGAGATGCTCAGAATATTTAATTCTCCTTCTTTAATCTGCTGTTTAAAATTGAGGTCATACTTATTGGCAGAAAGATTGATTGTTTTATTATCATCAACAAAGTACTCTTCTTTCTGTCCTCAAATTCACCTACTACTGTTTTCATACCTTAAAATAATCTATTGTGTTGCAGACATTACGTTTTGTTTTTCCCACGTTTTCATAGGCATTGAATTCTACCATTTTGAATTTTAACAACTTAGACAGAGTGGAGGAAAATATAAATGTTTACAAAACAAAGCCTTTCTAACTGTAGAGCTTCTTACTACACAGGCACAAAAACTAGTTTAGAAGACTCCAAACCAGCGTTCATTTCTCTACATACACACATATGAATGCTTATCTGTATGCATGACATCATCCCTTTTTTTTTTCCTTTCTTTTATAAAGAACAACAAGGGAAGTTATTACAATTAATGTAAAAATATTTTGAACGTATGTTTGGGTTTTGGTTTGTTTTTTTTCAAATTTAACATATGCTGCGATCTGTTTTGTAATAATAAAATACATCACCTTACTATGCTGTAAACCGAAAGGCACTCATTTTTCCTGTGACTAAACCAATCCCTTCTATTGATCACAAGATTTTTAGAAAACCTTGAAAACTTTCTAAATGCCAATGTAAATGTGATTTTATTCTTGTATTTGAATAGAAAATTCATTCATATGTTCCTACATTCCCTTCCAAGTGTATTTTTACTGCCAATGCAACATAAAATGGGTCTATACAATAACTTTCTTGGGAATCTATTCTATATTCAGTCCACACTTTTCATTCTAACAGAACTTAATTTTCATTTGGCTTGTGAGAGTATTCATCCCTTTTTCAATTCTAAGAAAGCTTGGATATTAAGATACAATTTCTAGTACCTTTGTCTATAACTATAAAAGAAGCTAGCATATCTATGAAATAGTAATGTTTCATTTTGATCCACTGCTTCTATTACTCCATTCAAGAAGTAACACAATATATGTAGTTTGCACTTCTGTATTTCTGAAAGAAATATGCATTGCTACTATTGCAAAATCAAAATTAAAGAGAAAAAACTCATATAGAGCATATTAGATAAAAAGAAACTAGAAGGTCTGTGATGAAGTGATATAATTTTAGGTATGTTTTTATTAGTCATTTTCAAATATTACCTCCAAGTACTAAAGAGCATGTTTTTCTAATCACAGAGGATGTTATACTGCAAGGAACATTACTGAATTCTATGATGGGTATATATGCAGAAGAATGTCCTACATCCCTGCAAGTTCATTTGATTCTGATCATCATATTACTAAAAAAAAAGTGTCATTGTAGAGAAGGGGGAGAAAGTTCAATACCAGTAAAATGGCTAAGATAACTTTGAGAAATAATGAAAAACAATTTTACAGATATTATTTGGCTTAAAGATTGAGAACTACATGAAGAGATCTGACTTTTGGTTCAGCTCTCCAATCAATTATATTTTTTAAAACAGAATGAACAATGCCACTATACTTTTTATTCTTCTTTGAAATAGATATAACAATATGCCATGTAATTGATGCAGTGATATACTTGAAGCAAAAATATACAGCTTGTACTTCAACACTTCATTGTGGATATTCTTTTGCTGTTCTCCAATTATCAGTACTGTTTTTACATCTTCAGTCACTCTCATATATATCCTTATGGAATGCTACTGTTCTATTTACAAAAAAAAAAAGGAAAATACTCTTAAAAAGTCAAGACAGTTTCCCATTGTTTTCCAAGTGTATAGAGGTTACACAGTCACACAGGTTCTGTCAGTGTTTCATGTGCAATTCTGCTGATCTGTACTATCTGCTTACACAAATATATCCTTTGCATATTTATATCCTTTATAAACATTTTTTGAAATCTCTTGAATTATCCAACCAAATTTTAACTCATCCTACAGCAGGGCTCTTATATAAGTACCTGATTTTCTTCAGTACTTTTCTGTGCTGAAGAATCAAACACTCAGTGTCTCCAGAAGGGATCAAGAGGCATCCGGATTTGACACTTGAGGATATGGTTTAGGGGTCATTGTGGTCATGTTAGACTGGTGATTCTGGGGTTCCCTTTCCTTTCTTTTGTGTTTTGAAGTTCCTAAGTGAGAATTATTTATGAAAAATACCTTAATGACCAGGGAAAACATTTCTAAAATTCTGTATCAGTAAAAATCTGAGTAAAAACAAGAGTAGCTTGGGATTTCCATTGAGTTAGATGAATATGGATTTGAGCTGCTTGCGTTAATCTGCCTCAGAGCAGCAATATTAATAGATGAATATTATATTATGAACATGGAAAGATGTCATTAAAAAGAGCATCCTTAAATTAGGGAAAGTTTGTAACACCAAAAATTTTACAAAATAAAGCATATGATTTTCCATTTTGTGGTCTTCAGTGGAAATCAGCTCTAAATGTAGATTTAACACTAAGCTGACATTTATGTATCTAAAAGGCTGATGTCCAAATCTGATTGAGTTACTCAAGGATATTTCTATTGCTAAAGAACAAAAATAGCTTCTTATACATAAGAACCTGATTGACTGGGCTTTGCTTGTCCTAAGATTGAATTAATTTCCTTTTCAAAGTATTTATTTCTCCTCAGAGATTATAATAAGGGCTTGGAGTGACTGGCTCAGGCTTTGAGATATAACTTAAAGGTATTTTATTTAAGGCAGATGAATCATGCATCTTTTTAGGAGAACAAAACACAAAACACAGGTAAGCAGTGAAGACAGTACTTGAGAAAATCAGTCAGCTACTTATTTACAGACAAAAATTTACTTCTGAGTTTCTGTCATTGCAAATGCCCAGTGTCATTTATTTAGGTCAAGATTTAAGTCAGAGATTTTCAAGTTACATTTACTCAGAAAGGAAACATTTGGTATTTCTTGGGTATATGCCCTAGCTATAATATATGCAAGGGAAAGGAGAGTAAAACATTGGCTTTACTTACAGTGTACTCCGATTTTTTTGGACATAGACAAGCAAATTTGTAAAAAATATTTAAAAATTAGAGGAATACTTAATGTATTGATCCAGCAAGGGATCATGAAATTCAAAAAGGCCAAGTGCAAGGTCCTACATGTGGATGGGGCAATCTCAAGCACAAACCAAAGCTGGCTGGGGAATGGATTGAGAGCAGCCCTGAGGAGAACTGAGAGGTGTTAGTGGATGAAACGTTGGACATGATCTGACAACGAGTGCCCAGAAGGCAAATAATATCACAGGCTGCATCAAAAGAAGTGTGGCCAGAAGTTTGAGTGAGGCTATTCTTCCCCTCTCCTCTCGTAAGATCCCACCTGGAGTGCTGCATCCACTTCTGGGAAACCCAACATAAGAAGAACATGGACCTGTTTGAACCTAGCCCAGAAGAAAACCACTCAGCTGATCACAGAGCTGGAGAACCTCTCTGAGTTCTGACACTGAGGGAGTTAGTGCTGCCTAGCCTGGAAAAGGGAAGGCTTCTGAACACCTTCTAGCAGCCTTCCAGTACCTGAAGGGGGGCTACAAGACATCTGGAAAGGGATTTTTACAAGGGGCGATGACTTCAAACTGAAAGAGGGCAGATTGACGTTAAATATCACAAAGCAATCCTTTTCTGTGGGGGCATTGAGATACTGGAATTGAGATACAGATTTCCCAGAGAAATTGTGGATGTCCCATCCTTGAAAGTACCCAAGGACAGATACACTGGGGGTTTGAACAACTTGGTCTGCTGGATGGTGTCCCTGCCCACTGCAGGAGACTTCAAACTAGATGATCTTTAAGATCCTTTCTAATCCTGATGATTCTGTGATTTTGTGAAAATCGAAGACTTAAAAATCTGATCCTGTCTTGTAAGTATTGTGTATCAGTGAACAGGTTATACAGAACAGAATTCATACACCAGTTATACAATTGTGGGTAAGCACTCAGAAAAGAAGAGGGAAACAGGAACAATGTCCTTCATCCCCATTCTGATTCTAGATCAGATTTTTGCCTATTTAGCTAAATCTAATTCAGAATCTATATGCTGTGGGGTACTTTTTGCTATCTTTTATATCTCTGGTCCTGTCTTTTGCTGTTGTCCCCTCCTTTGCCCCATTTTCTCTTTTCTGAACCCGCTGACATTAAAGGACAGCATAATCGTCTTCTAAATTCTTGTCCAGATAAATTATAATATGTGCTCAGAACTGACATGGTCTGGGCAGGCACAGTTCTTTAGTTGCCGGATGAGCTTTAGTAAGACATCTATAGATTTCACATCCATCTAGAGCAATGCAAATACTGCTGGGAATTTGGGGATTTTTTAGATTTTTATGTTCATACACAAATAGGAGAGAGTATCTTCATATGTTTTGCATTTTTTTTAATGGAACTGGCCGAAAGTATTTAAAAAGTGTATTCTAGCACTCAAAGAATTACAAACATTGAGATCTCAAGATTATTAGAACAAATTTTTTACATCTTCAGTTTAGAAACAAAACACCTAAAAAATTAAAGCTTGTAATCTACCAAAATAAACTGCAATATTCTACTGACAACTCCATTTTACTTTACTGCTAATAATGAATTTTTGTGCTAGCCATGGAAAGGAACAGATACATGGAGACTGCAAGACTAAGGATTTTTATGTTCTATCTGTAGTTTTCAAGTGTAATGCAGGAAAATTGTTTTTAAAGGTAGATTAGTTTCAAGCAAGTTATGGTAAGTTTTAGGCAATAAAGAACTACAGGGAAAACCGATAACCAATATCCTTGTAATTCCTCTGAGTTTAAATTTTAGCAGTACCCTGTGAAGGTTGAACTTCAAATAGTGTTTGAAACTGTTAAAGGAAGCTACACTTATTCACATCATTGATGGATGTTACATCAGAAATAAAATATCTGCTTATGAAATGTTTTCAATTCATCTATAACACGAATTTACTTCATACATTTTATAGGCATTCAAAGTGGCATTCTTTTTAGCTAATCTAAGATTCTTAATCACTGAGCCCTTTGTAGATAATATAGACATTCTGCTAACCTATTTAAGGATTATTCTTGTGTTCTGATTTATATGTGAGGATTTTGTTTAATTAATTATACCTTGGAGATGATAACAGCGGTCAGTTAAGCTAATACTCCTTGTATAATTACTTTGATATCCAAATGCTTAGGATCTTAGAAGTGGATTCAATTTTAAGAAGCTGATACTAAATAAAAGTAACAGACACTTGGAAACTGAAGACAATCAGTGAGAGAATTTGGAAAGAGGGAAAGTACTGAGTAGAATTAAGATGTGTTTGAGAAACACTCTGAATTGCCAATTATCTCTGCTTTTCAGAATTGTGGCCTACAGGGACTGTATTACTCAACTGGGCACCCCCAGCAGATGTCTGTACAGTTAGATGTTAAAACTCCAGACATTCATTGTCAGCTGGTTCTTCTAAAGCTAACAGCCCAATAAGAAAATGGGAGATAATGTGAATTCATCCAGAATTCCAAAAGTAACAGGAGGAGATTGTTGAGTGAAGAGAAGGAATAAAGAAATGAAGTAAGGAAGGGAGAGAAAATAGGGAAATTAGGAAAAAAAAGAAGCACAAAGGCAGTGGGGATTTTGGCCATAGATTATTACATACTTTATTAGAGGGGAAATTAAGGAATTACACTAACAAATTGAGACTAAACTTTTTTTTCCTTAACCTCAGTGAATTGCTTTTGGTTGTAATGAACTCAAACCATGTACCACCTAAAGACCTCCAGGCTTCAGTTGCTGCTTTAAATCCACTCAAAGGTTTACATTAGACATTAGAAATGCAGACACTTAGAGGATTTGTGCTTGAACAAATATGTCTTTGTTTATTTAAAAGACTCATCTGTCTGAGTAGTTGCCTTTGACACTTTATCTCTGAGCCCAGATTTCAACACTCCTTTATGTTCACAACAGCATCATGTCTTCTCTGCTGTTTTTTGACAATTCTTTTAAGAATTTTATCACTCTTTAGCACCAGAATGAAGATGAGCAAAAATGTATCAATAAATAGCTGTAAAACTACCCATGCAAGACATGTATTAATTGATGCTGTGTCACTGTTGCTGAATCAGACTTCCATCTTAATGATAGGCCTTGCTCTGCTGGTATATGCTGTAGCTATTTTGATTAATTTTATATGAATACAGTTACAGAATACTTCAATAACTTTTGCTCAGTTACTATTCCTTTTTGCTTAAAAATTTCAGTCTTAAAAAGAAATCCTATTGAGGCAATATGATACAGAAGCACCACGTACAAAACTGTTCATAAAATCATAGGGCATTTGGTTGTTGGAAGAATATTACTCCTTGTTAAGGAAATAGAAACTATTATAATTGCCCCTCTCTTTCCATTTTTCTAATACAGTCTAATAATGAGAATCAGGCTACAGGAGTTGCAATCATAATCTAGTCCTCACTAGATTATGGACTTCACAATTATGGAAATCACAAACATTAACTGCTTTTTCAGGTATTTTGTAGAAAGCTTCTTTTTTTGGTCAGTGAAAAATGGCAACAAGCTAAATACACGAAACTGAAATAAGGATTTTATCTGTTAATTAGATGATTCCATGTTCAAACTTAAGAGTTGATTTTAAACTTTGCTTTTAACTAAAAAGTTACTATGCTAGCATATTTAACCTTAAAACATTCAGTGTTCTAAAGATAAAGTTGAAAAAATTAAGTTAATATGGTTGACATGTTGGCATAGTATTGAGAGACAGAAATTGGAAATAATAATAACTATGAACAATTGAACAGTTGAATGTGAAACCAAACTCAAATACATGTTAAAACTGCTTTGCTAGAAAAAGGGTAGCACCAAATAGTTTATACTAATCTGTCTATTCTTTGAAAATTTGTGTCTTCTTTTTTATAGTAATTTACGTTAGACCTGGGGGTTTTGATTGGTTATTTTATTAAATATTTTGATAAAATGAAAATATTAGTCTTCACATTTGAATATGAGTCATGAAAACACTTATCTTAAACTTTGTATAATAGATTGAGCATCCCAATAGGAATGAAATATTCCCACAAACTCAATGGAAATAACAATGCCTCCAATATACCTGTGTTACATTTTGAGAAGTAGAGTGAAGATTGTTTCACTGCTGACATTTTTGGAAGGGATTGAGTAAATTCTGTGAATAAGTTCTTACAAAACTCAAAATTAAAAAGGCCAAAAGTACAATCCTTAGCATTGTTTTACATTTTTTTTTCTGGATTTCCAACATGAGACAAATGCTGCAGTGACAGATGCTTCTGCTGCTTCTTCCACTCCCCTTGCAGCAGCTGCACAGCCTCTCACAGCTGCCCTGCATCTTGACACAGTACCCTCTGTACATCAGCTGCAGAGGAGGCACAGCCTGTTTTCAGTCTGAGCTGTCAAAAAAGACAAAACAGAAAGGAAACCATTCTGAAGAAAAAGGGCATACATTTTGTTTGTGTTTCATCGGTCAATCTAAACGCCTATGAAAATGTTGATAGTGGATGAGTCAGGCCCATGCATCCACGTCAACTTCAAATAGTGAGCTTCATGCATGAATCCTTCTTAGAGAGTCATATTATTCCCAATGAATTGTATTTATTATTTTTTGATATTTAATATCTGGTGGCTATGGTTATCTTCAGGAAGGACTGCAGCTAAACTTATTTCACTGGCAGAAACAATGGCACTGTATGCAATAACGGACAGAAGACTTAATTTCCTTTTTAACATTTTACATTATTTATTTCTTCTTGGGAATAGGAACCAAAAATCTGCTATTAAATCTGGATTAAACAAAATATACTTTTGTTTGTCACTGAATTTAAAACATAGTGAAATAATAGGAGATAGGGATCAGGAGCAGGGTTTTTTTTAACATGGTCATTGTTTACGAATTCAGTTGTTTATTTTTTTTGTAGAGGCATCATACATTTTAGGTTTTAAATTACTGTGTTAAGCAGAAGACTTATATATTTACAAATATGTAAATTTTTTGAAGTTTAATGCTAAGACTCAAGAATTCACTAGCTAGTTTTCCTTTTTCTGCCCTAATATTTACCCTTGAAATACCAAGTGGAACTAGTGAGGAGGCAGAAATGAAAAAATAGCCCTGTTCCAAAGTTTTCTTATCAGTTAAGAAAAAGAAAGTATTCTGCATCCAACCCAGAATTCCAAGGTGAATAATTTGATAATTTGTAACAAATTTTGTTTTTAATTTCAGCACATGGAGAAAACCATACCACATTTTTATTTTTTATTAAATAAACAATTCCAGAGCATAATAGTCATTTGATCCTCCGTGCTGCAGCGAGTTCCTTTCTCTAACTGCAGTTTCTTAAACCTTGCAATATTGTGCAAAAAGAAATAAGTAGCAATCCATATTTTCATCAACTTGCTTTTCCATTTCATACTAAGCTGTTTGTCATATTAATGATGATACTCACCATTAACATCACATTCTCAGTGTTCAAGAGCTGGTTTTTATTAGTTCCTATGTAAGAGGATTGGAGCAGATGTGAAGTATCTCCTGAGTAGCCTGATGAGGTTTTTGTGACTAAAATGTGGCTCCTCTCTGGAGAATTTCTTGTCTTTGTGAAGACCTAGCAAATGCTACTACACTGTGGATTTTTACACTTATGTTATCCATATCCAATCTTTTCTCAGAAGGAAATAAGTAGGCATATTCTCAAAGATATTATCAAAGTCTGATTATCTTGTAGAGTCCAGGGAACAACCTTATTAAAATTAAAAAATCTCAAGGAAGAAATAGTGCTATGCTGCCTTTTCATGGCAAATTCACCCATTTCATGTGTCAGATAGACATCTAAAATTTCATGTGTTATGTGCTATCCCAACTGGAAGTAGCAAAGTTCTGTGTGAGACCTTAAACTTGTGGGGATTTGTCCTCCAGTTAGACCACTTGCTCACAAAGTTGAGTACTTATGTCACACCAAGTTCCATATGCTAATGCAGTAATATCCACCAACATACACCTTGCAAAACAGGTGGAGGAGTAAAAAAGATGAATGAACAAAGAAGCAGGTGATTCATGGAGCTTTATTTCTATTACAAATTGTTTTCAGTTTGAGGGTTTCTAGCAGTGGAGTGGGAAGGGTTTTTTTCTATTTTTTATTTTTTGTTTTCTAATCTGAGAAGAAAGAATCTTGTTAATTATTTCTTCTCCCATATTTCGGGTGTTCTCTTTTCTTAGTCTTAATTAATTGTTATTTTTATTGCTTTTTTAAAGCCTTTTTCTATTTTACAATTCTCTAAGCATTGTATAAAACCAAATACGCTTTGCAATTAGTGATTAATCTTTTACACAGAATTAGTGCAACTCATTCAAAAAGCACTATTCAAAAGCCAAGTCTCAAGTGCTTCAATTTATCACAGGGAAATCAACAAGGCCCTAAGCAAAAGGTAGTGATGCTACTGTTATTTCTGGCCTTTGGCAAAACCAAGTGATTAATTATTTATGGTATTGAGGACACTCAGCATTACTATTCTAACTTTGCTGAATCAGTCAGAAAACAGACCACATCAAAAGTCTCAGTTTCCCTGCCTTACTCCACGTTCCTTTCACTGGGATCAGGCGAGATTCATTGCTTCACTCTGTTTTGGATGCATTGAGCAATGATGTTCCACTGGCCAGGGACTGTATGGTGAACAGAAACATCTCAGGCCATCCCTGTATCTCTCTACTTTGTTCTCATCCTCTTTAGGAAGCAGAGTTTCAAGGAAACCAGCAAAATGCTTGTTTGTCAGAATAGAGCAAGAAATGTCAGATGAGACAAGGAGGCTGAGAGGTAATGCAGATAATTGTTAAAACATCAGTGAAAGAAGCATCAGATCAAGACACATATTATTAGCTTTCTTCTTTGTAAATAAAAAAGAAGATAACAGTTTTCTCCCAGCAGCTCATTCCCTTATTCAGGTGTATTACATTCAACAAAGCTTTGGTCTGTGGACAGATCTGTTACTAAGATTTCAAGAGCAGCAACAACTTCAAGTATAGCCAGCTCAAAATGTGGGACAAATGGTCTGCATTGAATGCAGGTGAACTGAAAACTAGGAATTACATTACAGGTTTAGTCACACAAATGCTGAAGTTAATGAAAAAACACACGCTATTAAATGATAAGTCTTCTGTTTTAACGTTCCTGCAGTTCTCCATCTATACTAAAGCCTGCTATAGCCTTGTGATATAATTTCTTTTAAACGAGAATACCTGTTTTATTAATTCGTGAGATTAAATTTGAAAAATTATTGAAAAATTATTTTCAGAAGGAATTCTCACAACTTTTCTTCTTTATTGACATTGGAGAAATAATGGGTTTTTACAGTATATAAAATGAATAGCCATACTGAAAGACACCAAGTCCTATTATCCTGATTGTGTGTAATCATTCCTTTCAATTCATGTAAACACATTTGAAATTCAAGTTTATTATTACTTGAATCCTTGATTCATTTATATGTGTGATGTGACTTATCACTACTTTTTGTTTGTTTCTTAACTATCAATCTGGTAAACTTGGTCCACTAACTGATGTATAGAAGTAATGAAGAATTTTCCCCCCTTATTTCCTTGTTTCTGTTTCACAACCTATAATAATTTTTAATTTCCAGAATTCCTTATGTGAATTCATATTCATCTTACCTCATAGAGAATTCATCATATACACCCAAATATCTTTGTTTCCCCTAATTAATATCTTCAGGTTTGTTAAATTACTTTTAAGAGAAGTTGCCTTGAATGAAAAATGGAATTAAAGGATAACACAGGAAAAAAAAGACTCACAGAGCTATTAGCCTATTACTTAAAGAATAACTCTTGTCTCTTACTTTTTTTTTGTGCTGCCAACAATTAAACATTTGCTTTTATAGAACTCTTGGATATTTGTAAGGTTTTTTTTTTCAGATTAATATAAACCAACTTAGACCATATCTATATTGCTGAATGAATTGGAGCAACATTCCTAGCTTCAAAGATAAATAATATAGAACCTAACACATTTACAATGTTAAAAATGTAAAACTATTAATGTTTAGAATATTTTCCCCTCTTCTTTTTTAAATTTTTTTATTCTTTTCTTCAAAAGCTCCACAACAAAATTTGGGAATAAGCTAACAGTCAGAAAACCAGTACTTAATCGCATTCCTCCTTATTCTTTTCTTAACTATGGCAATATAGTTTTAAATGTATGAATGAAGTTTTGAAGTCCATCACTGCAGTAAGAACAGTTAAAAATGTTTTTCTCTATATATCTATAACTTTAATCAATGTAATTTTCTTCTCATTTGCTCATTTTATCATAGATTATTTTAGTTTTGATTAGTTTGAAAATGTAATATTAGAACTCGCTGTTGTAATCGTAGAAATGTCTTTGCTATTTGTCCTAATTTTTTGCCTAATTTTACAGGTATGGTGAACAGGACAATTTTCAGTACAGATAACTACTAAAGCTTCTTATTATCACTAAATTTCTCTGTATTTCCCTTTGCTTCCTGAGTTACTAATCTGTGAGAAGGCAATATATTTTACATCTAATAATTCCTCAACAACTTAATTTTCTGATGTTGTATGAGAGTAACTTTAAAAGTCAAAAGTTTTTGAAAATCCAAGCTCATTCTATCACACTCAGGCTTATTTGAATGCTTAGTGACTACTTAAGTAAAGTCTGAAAGACTATTAAAACCCAACTAATTGATATAAAAACTTCTGTTTCTTAATTTATAACCAAATTCCGGTTTGCATTATATCATAAACCAGTTTTCCTTTTTTTCCCTGCAAGTCTGTTCTTCACATCCACAAAAAAACTTTGCTAAAATTAATTTTCTTCCTTCCTCCCTATCATCTAAAAATAATGAAAATTTAGGTGATAGTTAAAATACAGTTAACAGTTTGGTAATTCCAAATTTGATTTATTTTAAAACTTTTGTTTGAAATAACTTAGTTCTATGCCTTTTATTGATATGCTTTAAAAATATACTATTAGTGTGTGGTATTTTATTATATCCTACCCTATAAAGACTGCGATGTGGAATAAGAATATGCCTAAACTAATTTGCTGTGAACGTCAATACAAATCATGTAGCATTTCTATTACATTTTATCTTTCCTTTAATTGCCTATTTTTGAGATGATCATCTGTCAATCCTATCACCTCTCTTCAAAACAATCTATTTCTGATGTGCTAGAAGATTTTAATATTAGTTTTAATGCTTTTTATTGTTAGTTGCTCATTAATTCTTTTTTGTATAGCCTTATGGCCTTGCAATTCTTTGACAGAATTTATGTTCCACTTATGAAAGAGAATTTTCTAGTTAGTCTAATCTCCTTCACTAAACATGTAACTGCTTCAACTTTTCCTTCTCTTTCTCTTTTTCTTTCTTTCTCTTTCTTTCTTTCTTTCTTTCTTTCTTTCTTTCTTTCTTTCTTTCTTTCTTTCTTTCTTTCTTTCTTTTTTCTTTCTTCCTTCCTTCCTTCCTTCCTTCCTTCCTTCCTTCCTTCCTTCCTTCCTTCCTTCCTTCCTTCCTTCCGTCCTTCCTTCCATCCTTCCTTTCCGTCCTTCCTTTCCTTCCTTTCTTCTCAGCCCTTGAAGTCATTGCTACCCAATTACTTTAAAAATCTCTAGACTGTCTCTTGAAATTGCTTTAATTTCTAAACTTATTCTATTGAATCTCTATTTCTGTTCATATCTGTGTTAACTGAATCCTAAAGAAGATTCCTTTATTAGGCTTAAGGATTCTCTGAAATAAATACCTAAATTCTCAGCAGGCAATAAACAGTATTATACTTCAAGAAAATTGTTGAAACTTGAAGGAGCATAAATAAAGAAGTACTGTGAACTAAGTGCATCTGAAATGAAGCAGCTTTTAAAAAGGGTCAGCAAATTATTCTGAACACTATCACCTAAAAACACGGTAGAAATATATAGTTAGAAATTAATAATTGCAACCAGAAAATCTTGGAGCACAGCAGATGAGAGTTTGTACTTGTTCCAATCAACACTTATTAGCTATGCTTATGACAAGCAGAAATACCTTGGCAGATGGCAACACCATTGTGCATCACAAATATGAAATGCAGTTACTAATATTTACATTTCAGTACTCACAATTCCTTCCTATCTCGTGCAGATGGAGAAAACTATTAGTTCCCATTCTTTCTCTCTGAATTTAGGGACTTCAAGTTAAAAACTGTTTTAACAAAATTTATATGACTTAAAACATTTAAATTTGATAAAATTGTCTAAATCAAATGAAACTATCTTTGCCCAGAGTTTTAAGTTTTAGCACATGTTTCCTTACTATTAGTCATGTAAGTTGCTCTCATTTTCACTGGGTGGCTGCCCAAGGAAGGCCTCAGCTGTTTCTGGTAACATTGCAGGATCTCGCAAGAGCATTCATAGTCAGAGAGGATGTGGCACACAGTGTAGCAGCAGAGATTTCTTCCTGACTTCTGGAGATCCCTTAATACATTATTTGATTAATAAGTGACCAACCTTGTGTCTTACTGAAGCTTCTTTCAGGTTTTCCCTGAAGTATTAATAAAATAAAGCAGTTTTTTTTTGTAATGTCAACAAAAACTTATGTAGTGAATAAGAGTTGTCTCTCAGATATGTCAAGAGACAACAGGACATGGGACACTTTTTTACCTATAGAGTAATTATCATATTTTGAAACAACCTTGATTATTTTTCTCTTAGGAAGTTTTTTTGCAGACAAAAATTTCAAGTATTCTTATAAATAATGCAAACATGCATTAAATATTTTCTTTCAATCTATCCTAATATGAGATTTACAATTAGATGCAAGTATCTGATAAAGTCTTTTTCATTCACAGTTTTGCAAGAGGCATAAAACCTTTATTCCACCAAGGTCATGCCATCTTTATTGCTTAGATTCATGTTATACATCTGAATTTCACAATATAGCAGAAATGACCACAAAA
Source organism: Melozone crissalis (assembly GCF_028551555.1). Classification (NCBI taxonomy): domain Eukaryota; kingdom Metazoa; phylum Chordata; class Aves; order Passeriformes; family Passerellidae; genus Melozone; species Melozone crissalis. The sequence goes on from NW_026535791.1 coordinate 32,129,845, forward strand.
TACAAAAAAAATTGGTGTGACAAAATGTGTTTCAAAGCAATATCCAGAAACTTTAACAACACAGGAAGAAATTAAATATCTCTATTATTCTTTTCATAGATTTTGGTAAAAGAAAAAGAAATGAAAATATTTTGGTTTGCATGGAAGAGGAGTGAAAATATTTTCTACTGTGTTTATTTCAGAAATATAAATATGAAATATGAAGATGATTCCAAGGTCTGCTACCTGAGAACAGAGAACAATCCCCTGGTTTATTGTATTATTTTTTTAAAAAGAAAATAAAGTATTTAACAAGACATGCAAAGGTACTATGAAATTTTAATTCCTCTTTCTCCTTCCTAAGGTTATGTGGAAATATTGCTAACTGTATTGTGTTCCTGTGAAACATATCACTCATGTCAAAAAGATAAAACATGATAATGTGCAATTGGCATCCAGGCTAAATGTAAATTCAATTGAGAGCTTTTGTCTTTTCTCAGGTCATTGAAATATTCAATATAACTTAATAAATTTCCTCTAGGAATAGACTTGAACTGGAAATCACAGGATAAAATCACGATTCATGGACTTCTACCAAAATTCATGACACTATTTTTTCCATCGTCTCCTGACTTCATAATTTCAAAACTAAGCTTCTAATTTACAAAGTCTCACTTCTTATGCTTTAGAAAATACTCTTTTTTGAGTAATTGCCCTGCCCCTATATTCCTACTGCATTTGAAACTTGGGATATCTGTTATTTCAATAAATTAGAATGGGGTTTGATGCTTCTTACATATAATTTGAACTATTGATACTATGAGAAGAAATTTACTTGCCAATTTAGGCAAAATTTGCCTAGGCAAATTCAGAATAGGGCCTAAGTGTAGTTTCTGTGATGTTTCAGGGCAATTCCATTTGTGTAAGCCCCTGGGGCCCCATTATATCATTGGAAAGATCTATGGGCATAGAATATTCAAAGGAGTAAATTCTAGTGCAAAAGAACAAGTTCCTTTCAGGGAACATGCACATTGTGGGTCTTTGAGCTGCTCTTTCTGTCTGCTGATCATCAGCTGACTCTATGTTATATATTTTCTTGGAAAGATTATTAAAAAGAGGAGAATCAGCTTTTAATCCAAGTAGCTTGTCAAGTCCTTCAGATTCTCTTTCAGGGTTGTAACTGTGGGTCAAAATGCCCCAAAGGGAAAAGTCATGCAAGAATTGTGGCCTGAATGTGGGAAAAGATTTTAATACTGTTTCATGATTTTAAGGCCTTTAGCTTTGGCGCTTTTGCTCTTCAAGTACAGTAGACAGTTCCAAGTTTTTCCCTTTCTATTTTTTTTCATTTCACAAATTACAGAAACTGAAAACTTTAATGCTTTCTGACCATCAGCGAATTGAATTGCATAAAACTCACATAAGGCAAAAACATCCATCAAGGTTGATGACATTTATTATGCCAGAATTTGATAGGTGAATCTAGAGCTCTCCAGTCCAAAATCTGTTGGTGAAGAAGGAAAAAGTTAAATATTAATAAGATTTAATTTCATTTGTATCAGTACTGTATATTTAGTTGTACCATTTTACCACACACGAAATATGTTTATTGTATACAACATCTCTGGTAGTCATCAAATTTCCTGTCTTGGGACCAGCTTAGAAAAATCCATACAGAGAAATTTTTGGCTTTCAATGGACTTTTATGCACTTCTGGGCTGAATTCAGAGCGTAATCTGTAAAATATACATAGTTTCAAAATTCTGATGCTTCAATTATCTGATGGTGCAATATGCCATCTTTTGTCATCTTTCCATTTTTGAAATATCAGTAACACAAATCTTAAATCTTTAGAATTTTATTGGAGTTAGCTGAATAAGAATCTTATAGAGGTATGATGCAAGTCAATAAAAGCTTCCATAGCATTAGGAACGTGTCCAAAGCTGGTGTCTGAATTATTGGAACCCTATCTCCCATCAGTTTCTGAGTCCAGCATGTTCTCCAGCAGTGGCTAGACCTTCAGGCAGATTTGGGACTGCATTGCCTCAAATTCCCTTGTGTTGGAGCCAACCTGAAACCACACTAGTTGTGAAAAGTCTCTGATTTGGACACTAAGGCACAAAAAGTTATGTAACTTAACACTGCCTGTCTATTAGGTTTTCAGCCAATAGTCAATTACTTTTTTCTTCAATAGAGAAACATATTTAAATGATACATTATCAATTTCTAAAGCACTACCAAATAACTCTTCTGCATGGTTTAGTTGTTTTTATTTTTTTACTTCTCTTAAATTTATATACACTGGGTTTAGGACATGCCATATATTTAAGTAGGCACAGTACAATATAATTTCTACATTTCTCTTTTCACAGGTGAACATGGACCAAGACTTTCTTGTTGCTAAATATTTTTTGCAGGTTCTGAATCATGCTAGAAATTTGCATTTGTTCCTTTCATTTATAAACTTGCTATAATTTTTATCCAAGAAAAAAATAGCTATAATTTTATGATGATCATGATTTTTAAAACTTTCTAATTTGTTATTCGCATAGTACTAGCTTTTAAGTCAGTGACATGGAGAGAAACAGGATATGATATTAATATCCAACTTTCTCTAGCAAAAGATAGACTGGAGGGAGAATTGACATTTTCATTTGATATCAACTTTCTTAACTTAAAATGCACAGTGCAGGAATATTAGCTAACTTGCTGTTGCTTTTGTGAAATTTTTGTAATTACAAGGGAAACATGATGCATTACTGGGATATTTTAAAACACTTTTTCTAATTACATATTTATACGGAGTGATTTCTATATCCCTTAGGCTTTAATTAGTTTCTTTGCTATTACTTGCAAGTTTTTAATAAGATACTGAACTTGCTGAAGCTTCTCCTGGCTGTGATTCTGTAAGTAAATGTTTGACCTTTTTTCCTCCCAGAAAAGTAAGAATAAGCAAAAGTAAATAAGTATCTCACTTTCTTGACTTTGTTGTTTATTTTACAGAAGGGTAGTGTGAGGTAATTTACAATGGGTTCAATACTGTTTTGAAAGGAGTCCAAGAGACTTACTTCTGACAGTCCCACCCAGTTGATAGTATGAAATTGTTTTCCTGTAGTGCAGATTTGCATTTCCATAAGAGAAATCTATCAATGAGATAGTATTCCTCCTGTCACATCTGGTTGAAACTGAGAAATCTGACTTTATGCACTGCTGTGCACTTGCCTGAGGAAAAATTTAAAAAGCAAATATTTTCACTATTATCTTCCACAGCCATGTCTGTGCTCTTCATCTCATTCTTATCTCAAATCACAAAGGATGTTATTTTAAGTTCAGAATGTTAGAAGAAGAAAAAGGAAACCAGAAAGATAAAGATGGAAAAGAAAGAAAAAGAAAACTGAAAAAAAGAAAAATATAAAAAAAGAAAAAAGAAAAAAAGAAAAAAGAAAAAAGAAAAAAGAAAAAAAAAAAAGAAAAAAGAAAAAAGAAAAAAAAAGAAAAAAGAAAAGTAAAAAGAAAGGAAAAGGAAAACATAAAAAAGAATAGAAAAGAGAAAAAGAAAAAGAAAAAGAAAAAGAAAAAGAAAAAGAAAAAGAAAAAAAGTGAAAGAAAAGTGAAAGAAAAGTGAAAGAAAAGTGAAAGAAAAAGAGAAGTTACTGATTATGGTGATGTAAGGCTTTTTATTTTCAGCAAGAGAACTGATTAATTTTGGATCTTCATCCCATCTCCAGCAAGATTTTCTGTTTTAGCAACACAATTTGGTGTCCCTTACCTGTCAACAAATACACTAATAGCATCACAAAGTATTTTATTAAAATTATATGAGCATATCCTATTTAAAAAACATAAGTTTACCATTAACTTGAATTAATTCAGTGGTTTGGTTAAGCATGGTCCATAAAAACACATACACTAAGACCACTCAAACTGCCTTGATAAAGGAGCACTGAAATTGTCTTCTCTAGGCAAGAGCTTCTCAGTCTGTTTTCATTGTCATCTCACTCATTTCCCCCCGCACCCAATATAGTAATTGAATCCTTCTTAAATATTTTTTTCTCTTTGAGGGACCACCATCTTTTCTTAGGTGTTCAGTTATGTTCTGTGATGTGTCCATTGTTGAGCTGCCTGAAGCCAACTGTGTTTGGCCTGTGGAAATTCCTGGCAACCTCTCACAGAAGCCACCCTTGCTACCAACCCATAACTCCTTCAGGAAATGGTCTGCACCAACAGTTTTATCTTTTAGCCGAATACCAAGAAGTAAGAGGCAATGGTGTAGGTGTTTGGATCCTTAAACACCAAAAACATGTAGGAATGCATCAATATATTTACTTCACCTATAAGATTGATCCAATATGAGCAATTAAATTTTCAGGCCTCTAATTTCAACTACTTGAGCTCTCCAGGTGATCCACGGACTCCTAAGAGAGCCATTTGAGTGTATCTACTAACCTGAGCAGCCCAAGAATTCTACCAAAGATTAGTCACCTTAACATGTGACTACTGCTAGGATAAATAGGTTCCTCCATTCTGCCCTTATGTTAAAATGTCTTCCTCAAATTAAATTATGTCCTCATTAGAGTGCTCTTTTTTTTCCCCTCTATTCTCTTAGAATAAGAAAATACACCTGAGCGATATTGTTATGTTATTAATTATTGCCAACAGAGATTAAAACCTTTTGGGTTCTAATCACTGTTGGCAATAATTAATAACATCAGGAATTTATGGAGAGAAACATTTGATAGTTGTGCAATAAATGCAATACTGACCACATATATACCCCTTATTTGCAAATTTGCTATTGAGACAGAATATCTGAATGTATTCCTGAGTGCATCCTTTTTAGCTATGTACCATTAAGAGGTCTCTTTCCAAAAAGTGAAGTTCTCTGCTAATTTCATTTCAAAGCAGCATAATATTTCTCTGCTTCATTACTAATTCTTCTGTGTATACATTTCTTATCTGTTATTAATCACAAATGACTTTTGTTGATTTACAACTTTGTAATTGGTCTCCAAGTAATATACGTAGGTGGATTTGAAAGCAGGTACTGAAATACAAGAAAACTATGTATTTAAAAACTACTGAATATCTGGATTCAGCATTCTCTGTGTTTGGTCTCCTTCTCTGCAAATTATTATGTATTTTGTACATGGCATATAAAGCGGTATGGAGGTTAAAAATCAACATTCGAGTCAGCCAAGGGAGACATAACTTGTTAAACAATGTTTCTGGAAAAAGAATTAATTTTAAGAACAATAATTATTTATGCAAATAAAGCCAAATGTCTGAATCAAAATTAATTTATATTCTGTTTTCCCGTAAAGGAAAAAATTTTAAAGGAGACCGCATTGATTTTTTGGTTTTGGCAATAACACAAAGCCACAAATGGTGCTGATAATTCTTAAGTCTACCTTGGGAGTTATGTGTAATGTATTTTCATTCCTTTTGGAGTACATAATTAATTATTGTCAGAAAAATTGATCAGGATTCTGTTTTAATTTCTATATGGATCTTTTTGTTTAGGTGTACTCTTCAAAGAATCAAAATCGAACTTCTTAAGCATTAGCTGAGATATTTAGTTTTATTCAGACTCCCCAGAGTGGATGGGAGAAGTTATAATTCATTGTAGGTGGTGCACAAGTAGACTAGTATTACTATATTGTAATTTTAGCTATTTTAAAATTATGCAGATTGCCTAGTTGTGTAAGTCCCTTCCATAGTCAGCTGGGAGAGACAAGTACTCCAGGGGCTTTTAACCAATCACCAGAAATACCTGGTGTGAAAATCTCTTTGTGATATCTTGCTTTTCAGATACAACTAAATTTACACATTATTCTCAAGCATCTGATGAAGTCTGCCAAAGAGAAACTGTCAGGAAGCAGGTCACGTTGGGTTTATTGCTATATTTGTACTTAAAAATGTTTTAGCCAAAGCAATAAAATTAACTTTTCCTTTGTTTTTTTCTTTTTCCTTGAAAGGACATTACTCTTAATTAAATGTTAAATAAGTTATGGATTGCCTCTGCTCTCTGGAAACAACAATTAAAAAAAAACAAAAGAAAAAGAGAAACTGAACAGGCCACAGATTTTTTTCTTACAAATAGTCAGGTGTTCCTTCAATAAACTAGAGGACTTAAGTTAAGAAGAACCAACCCATGTTTCTTCGTTACATCATCCAAAACATTATACATAGTTTGTTATATCTGAAGAGTATTTATCAACATTTCTTTAAAAGATCATAGGGAGCAGAAACTCCTTAAACCATTTATTGATTTATTTGCTAGTCTTCACACTTAGATTTTTCATCCCTCAGTGCCTATCAAAAATGCTGGCATCTCCAACAGGAGCATATTTTAATGAACCAATTTATGCGAGCAGTTTAAAATAAGTACTGTGCTATGAACTTAATACATAGTGTAGCTTTTCACTTAATGTCTTCTGGGAATGTCATTGATGTAACTGAGTTTAATATGTCGTCAAATGACAAGCACACATTTTTTTCAGTGAATAGACTACACAAATTCATCTTATTCTCCTCCTTCATATAACTTAGTATTTTTCCATGTTTGATACTTTTAATTCTCCAAGACCAATTAAAGTGAGTTTTTTTAAAATATATACCCTATATATTCAAATCTGGATCCTTCCTTTCTTCATAGTGGAAAGAAATATTTCTGGTATATTTAGGCTTTTTACATTGATAGAAATACACTGAACATATTACCAGGTTTATTTTCACTACTATTTTGAACTGTTAAATTAATGTAGTAAAAAAACCTAGAACTGGACATAGAAATGAAGGGATGATAAAGAAGTGAATAAAACAACTAAATTATTCTCCTGTCAATGTAAGGCAGTGAAAATATGAAGTGGCAGGTACAGACCACTGTGTCAGTTTCTCACAGGCAATACATCATTTTTAAATCCTATCAAAAGTTCTCCCCTCATTGACTTAAACAGGCTAAAGACAAGAGTAAGAATTCTGACCAACTTGTTTGTTTGTTTATTTGTTTGTGTGGTTTTTAACCTGTTTCGCACCATACACACCTGAGACCTAACTGACATTTTATGTGTTGTCTGTTGCAGTCTTTTTCACCAATGCAGTAGGTTAACATTGATCAACTGCTAGATTCTCAAATCCAGCCAGTGGCTCACTCCTTTCCAACAGGATGAGAGAAATAGATGAAAAAGTTCATAGACTGACATAAAGGTAGAAAGAACACTTACCAATTTCCATCACAGGCAAAACTTGGAAAAAAAAAAGATTTATTGCCAATTAACATAGAGTTGGGAGGCGAGAAAAAAAGGGAAAAATCTAAAACACCTTCCTGTCACCCTCGCCCTTTTTACACAGACGGAACTTCACTCATTCATTGCCAGGTCCTCAATCTCCTTCCCTGCTTTTGCTGCTTCCCAAGTAGTGCAAGAAGGATGAGAGATGTTGGATTAGGTTAGTTTGTAACACTTCCTCTCTGCCTTTCCTTCCTCTTCATACTTTCCCCTTGCTCTGGAGTGAGTCCTTCCCACACATTGCAGTCCTTTGGGATGACTGCTCCATGGTGGGTTCTCTGCATGGACTGCAGTTACTGTCAGAAACTTGCTCCAGAATGGGCCCTTCATGGACTGCAGTGTGGTTATTTCTTTCAGTGTGGTCCTCTCCATGCATTGGAGGGAAATACCTGCTCCACTTTGGTCCTCTCCGTGGGCTGTTGGAGAATATCTACATTTCTTGGAGTCCCTCCCCCACTCCTTTTGTTCTTACCTTGCTGTACAGAGGGTTGTTTGTCTGTCTGCTAGGCAGCATTTTTCCTTTTTCTTTTTGCATTACAATAGAAATGTACCACCTTGACTATGACATTTAGTTGTGCCATGCACTGGGTCCCTTGGAGCCCTCTGGAACCACCTGTGCTCAGCACTGGGCATGTCCTGATAAACCCAATACATCAAAATATTGAAAAATAATTTTTCATTACACAAGAAAATTCTCTCTATATAATTGCAAATCTGTACTGCAACAGTGTTCAGTGCTACCAAATAGTCTATTTGGAAAAGCTAATCTCAGCTTTCAGTATTGACCACACTCCACAGGGCCTTACCCCAACCTCATGGCCACCAAAGACCACTGAAGAGAAACAGAAGATAACCCAGCATGTTGGTCCTCTAAAACCTCTGAAAACTGTGCACTTCTGGTGAAGAGAAAGGAAACCAAGTAATACACATGCAGGTGCTACAGACCTTTCAGGCATGTACGGAAGAAATGTAAGCTTTGAATTAATTAAATTAAAAGGTTATTCTTGGAATAATAAGGCTAAATAAGTTATTCTGATTCATTAAACAAACAAAAAAAAATCATGAATTGTTTTTAAACACATCTGATAGACTCAGGCATATTTATAAAGAGAACATTGTACATAATATGGCATCAATAATCATTTCCTGGTGAATGCACCCAGAGATGTCATTTAATAAGTTAATGTGAAAAAAAATGCAGCTTCTAATTAATGTTATTGCTTAGATAACTAGGCAAATAAGACCACAGAAATAACCAAAATTTTTATACATAATTTTGTTTATATATTTTCTGTGGTGTCCTCTCTTCACTTGCATCTTTCAAAGGTCACAGATTCATCGTTTTTACCGTGCTACAATTTCCTTTATAAATGTAAATTCTTTATTTGAACATAAGTAGCAACTCCCTGATGTTTAACCTGTAATTCTTTGCTCTTTTCATTCCAGTCACCTAGCAAATACAGTAGGCATTTTTGTTCTACTGCTGAGTAATGCACACTTTCTGACATATCAAAATTGTTTCTTTCAAGTTTTTCCATTAGTGGTGTGAATCTAATAACCATGCAACACATTGACTCATCTCACTTCCTTGAATATCAGATCTGGCAGCCTTATTCTTTGCAAAATACAATTTCACAAGAAAGAAAACATGGCACAAGTGTTTGCAGTCTGCAACTCAAATTTCATCACCCTTAAGTAAATACTTTGCCTTCTAGAGAAGAAAATAATTGTAATTGGTATTCTTTCTGAGGTAGAAAGTAATTTAATTGCACTAACTGAATTAGAATGGGATAAACAGCAAGACCGCATTCAAATACACTTATTTCTTTGAGATTTTTTATGGGAGCTACAAATTCTGTCTAATCAAGGACTGAATTACGTGTCCAGAATGCTGTTCCAAATTTAAAAATATTGTCAAATTTGTCTTATATTTTACTACTGAAGAATTAATCTTCTTACAATGGGTCAATACTTCCAAGTATCCTAATGCTCAGTAAAATGCCAAGTAAAGTTAGCAGATGGTAGGGATTATTATTAGTACTAGTATTAGTATTGATCATCATCATATCATCATTGTCATTATCGTCATTATCATTAGTATTGGTATTAGATGAAGAATGAATCCACCTAGATTATGACTTTAAAATAAGGAACCTTTGCAGGTTTTAAGGTTTTCCTGTTTACCAGATGGACAATTTAACCCCCTTAGAATATTTTTATTCTCAGACTATAACTATGATTTTTCATATAGCGCAAAGAAAATGTTGAAAGAACAAATAAAGAAGTATAAAATCATGAAATCATAGAAGAATGGAATCTACTCCACTCTCCCCTACAAGGGTTTGGGAAATCTTCAACTAGACCATTGCTCAAAGTTCCATCCAACTTAGCATTGAAAACTGCCAATAATAGGGCTTCCACAACTTCTCTGGGCTACCTGTTCCAGTGTTTCACTGTACTTATGGTAAAATATTTCTTTCTTATATCTAGTCTCAATCAACCCTCTTAAAGGTTCAATCCATTGTCCTACCACTGTCACTCCTTCTAAAACCTGTCACCATCATCTCTATAAGCCCACTTTAGGCACTGGAAGGCTGCTCTAAGGTGTCCTTGGAGCCCTCTCTTCTCCAGCTTTAATGAGCAAAATTTTCTCAACTTTCTTCACAGAAGGATGACCGGAGGGTGGGCTGGCACACTGTGTATAGAGAAGTCTGGCAGGTGGAAGATACTGAAGTCAGGGTTTCTGCATGTCTTGAATTTACACTCTGATTGCTAATATAAGCTGAAACCTGTTCCAGTGCATCTATTTTCTTCTCACTTTCAGATGTATAAATAGATAGATAGGTAGATATAGATAGACAGAAAAGACATCTATTGTATGTACAAATCCCATCTCCATTTTGCTGTCATTTATCTCTTAAGCACTATAAAACTGAGTCATGATTTCTTAGCCTTGATTGGTTTGAAGACAAATCTTGAAAGCAAACCCTACGTTTTAGAAAATTAAAGACTCAAGGAATACCAGAATATAATTTTATCCTCTTTTCTGAATGAGATGTATAATTTTCAATAGCACATAGTTCTGTCATACAAACATTTGAAAAGTGTAAACCTATAATGATCAGTGAGAAAAAAAGAAATACCTTCCATGAAAAAGATACAGCCATTCCAGAACATTGTTGATCATCTTTGTCAGATACAAGACATTTTGTCAAAATATTGCTATTTGTACTGAAAAGTTCTCAAAGTTCTTTTATTCATGTCTCTGCTAAAATTGTATCTAGTCTTTAGTCAAGGGATGGATGATCTGTTGGTGGATAGAAGTGGAAAAGCACATGCAAACTGCAGGTATAATTGTGATTTTGTTCTAAACTTGGACAAATTTGGCATGCACAACTGTTATGCCCTTTGGAAGAACTGCAACTTTGGTACATCTAAACTACCCCTTTATAATGGAGAATATTATTGCACTTAGTAAGACAAAATTCTCATTTGTATGGTGAAACAAGGGACAGCTGGCAAAATGTCAGCAAAAAAGGCAATGATGAAATTATAAAATAAAGTTAATTACAACTGGCAGCACATGAAAGAAAATAAAGAATTACAAAATAAATCAAGATGAGAGGAAAAACTGGAGTTCATCTAGAACTGTAGGAAAAGTCTTTCTTGCTAGCTAAACATTAGTCAATTTAATGATACTGGAAAACAAATTATAGATTTATTTCATTAAGGAATGAATTAACAAGAGTGCTTAACTTGAAAATCAAGAGAATTATTTATCTGAGTTTATTTTGAAAGAGTATTTCCCAAAAGAATTTAGATAAATACAAAAAGAATAAGAGAAAAAAATTTCTATGTGATTTTTTTAGGTTCAGAAAACCTAAAGCTAAAGGATCTAAATAAGAAATTCCATCTTGTAAGATAATTATCATAAAGGAGAAGAGAGTCAATCTTTTGCATCCACTGGAAAGCAATAAGAATATAATTTAATATGCAGCACAGGATATCAAGATATTAAGACTCTATTTCCCTACTTCCACAACTACATAGGTAATTAAATATATGGGATAAGCTAAAGATTAAAAAACTTACATAAGTTCATTGAGGAAGTTAATGCTTCTTATAACCTTATTGAACTAACAAAGGAACTATATGGATTAGGATAAAGAAACTCAAAAATGGCTATTTATAAATGCACTTATTGTTAGCTACATTTCCCTAAATTTCAGCTGTCTAGAAGGTAAAACTGTAAGAGAATTGTGTAGAATTTCTGTTGTCCAAGTGAAAAAAAAAAAAAAAAGAAGTTTAAATGGGCCAAATTAACTTCAGAACTGAACATTTTGTCTCCAGTACCTAAAGAGAAATGTTTTCTTTATGGGATTTTTTTTTATCTTTTTTGGTTATTTTTAATTGTGTATTTGTTAGTGTACTGATTAATATTACAAACAAACAGAACAAACGGAAGACTAAATGATTTTAAAATTTGTGTTGTTCCACTTGTCAGACATTTTGAACTGGTAAGTTCAGAAATATCTTCATTTGGGCTTTATCACAGGATCCTGCTTTTCAGTAGATCCATTGAGAATCAGTACTCATAAAATAAGACCATGCAATAATTGCAACATGTTTTCTGGGATTTGTTTTGGCTAATTGTATGTATCTAATTGGATATTTCTATGTTCCCTAATGTTACATTTATATTATTTATTTGAAAGCACAGTATTGAAAACTATTATTTTAGTTTCTGTTACTATTCTGAATGAAGTACTTCTCTTAATCAGACACAAGAGCAGTGGCTCTGTATTTTATTTCTAATAGGCCAAATTTTCCAAGAAAATGAAGAGCCAAAGAGAGTGTTCTGATTGCATGTCTATTTTCATTCATTTGAAAAGATTCTTTGATACTGTTTTCTTCCTAAAAATTTGTTGCAAACTCAATGACAGTAGGCACCACTAAAAATTTATAATTGTAAATCAAGACCTACTGTAATTTCAGATCTTTACTGAAGTTGAGTAAAATGTTCTGCAAAACTGCAGTGGGTATATATTTTATTGCAAATGTTGTTTGGTCGTCAGGTATTTTAGGAGGGCGGGTTTTTTTTTTATTTTGCCGATAAAGTTTGCAGAAGTAATCGTTCTTAAATAGAAGAAAATCATTTGACATTACTTTTAGATACATATAATTCTAGTCTGGAAACAATGTGAGACATTCAGGAAAAAAATTGCAGAAATGTTATAAACCATAAATATACATATGTATATTTCCTTTTTGTCACTTAAGAAAAGACCTACATGAATGTGGTATAATTCAGGGGGGATTTTTTTAAAGTCTCAGAAATAACAGTTAATGTTATTGAGTTAATGACCCACAAGTGATTGAGTAAGCCAGGCTGTTATTGTTCATGCTGAAAAGACCTACTCAATAAGTAACTTGTAGTTATTTACCTGGTAGGGTAGGTTGCTTGTTGTAGTAAGTAACTTAATATATCAAAAACATACCAGGTTGAGTTTACAGGCTTTTAATATTATTTCTCTAAATTTTGATTGGTCTATAAAAGGAACACAGATATTTTTAAACCAGTGTTCATTATTATTGAGGGAATTTTATCCTCTTTCTGCAGTTTTATTAATTGATTAGAACCTCTATTCTACATAAATAGTTTAAACACATAAAGAAAGTGGACTGAAATATTTAAGGCAACTGAACTTAAACTTATAATGTCATCAACTGAAACTAACTTGTTGCTTAAACAAAGAGAAGGAAAAGATTCAGATGTCTGATAAGCCTCTTGCTCTTAGAGCAGTAAGGCTCTCCCATCAGGTATTGAGACACACTCAGTGCAGAAATGAGGTGTACCAGTGCCTTAGCCAGTGCCTGTGCCTTATAACTACATGTTCCAGACTGCACTCATGGTTGGGCCTGCTCTTTTTCCATTGAGTTTTCAATCTTTGTTTGCATTCAGTAATACAGACTAAACATGAACCACTGCCAGCATGAATTTCTTTATTAGAAATAAAAAAAGGAAGTGAATCCAATCTAACAGGAATAAATTGAATTAATTTTTCCCAATACCTGGATCAGGGTTTTAATTACCATATTATTAAACACATTTGCTGTTGTCATTCGCCAGAAGTCCAGAGAGTTCATTGTGTATATCCAAAAGTCTTGGTAAAATCCTTGATTCAATGAATAGTTTTAGGCTTTGAATCACGGCTTCAGAGGCCTTATTCTTTCAGAGTTGCATAATACAGCTGATAGATTTCAGTCACTCCTTTTCCAAAAGAATAATAATGGATCAAAACCTAAAATAAGATACATTGTATAGTTACAAGTGGAAGAAAGGTGAGGAGATAGGCCAAGGAGGTCAGTGCAGCAATAAACCAGACATAGCTTATAATAAAACCCTGAATGCTTTGTTAAGTTTATTATTTTATTTTGTAGAATGTTTTTATTTATGTTTTTGTCTGTTTAATACAGACTTCAGAAACTCATTAAATATTGTTATTTATGTTATTTATTAATTCTCTGTTTAATACAGACTTTGGAAACTCATTAAATTCACCATTAGGTATACAATTTTTTTTTTTAGTTTAAGCATCTATCTAAATCAAAAATCAAATGTGAATTTACACTTCAAATAATGAAAAAAAACCTATAATCTTTTGTTGGTTTTGTTTTTATTTTGTAGGGTTAAAGTATGTACAGCAAACAATATTCTAGTCTGATAGAAGGATAAGTCACACTTTCCGAGAAAGCATTGGACATAACTTTCAGGAAGCAAATCTGCATGAATCCATAATTGCTAACATCTATTTGTTATTCTTTTCAATTAAATGAGTGTGTGGCAGTTTTGTTGTTTAGCGGTTTTCATATGAACATTTAAGCTGTATGAGACTGGGGATATTTTTTTTTTTCAATACAAATAGAAAAAATGTTTCTAAGGTCACAAGATTGAAGATTAACTTTAAACAGTGGCTTTTTGAAATACTCGGGTGTTACTTAAGACATTTAAGTAATCAATACAATTTTTTAAAGTATTCTGGGATCACGAAGTTCTCCAAAATCTGTTCTTAAAATTGTGTGGTGTTATTAATCTATCCTTGAGAAAATTTTAATATTTCAGAGGATACACACCAAATAATTGTACATCATTACACCTGATTTTTTGGTTGAGTATTGCCAAAAGTGTACACAAAATTTATTTTGAACAAACCTACTATATCGATTTCTGTTCTTAATAATAAAAAACAGTTTCACACATATTTATAAATGTGCTCCATTTCAACCAGGGTAAATTAAATTTATAATTTTCATTACTTGCAAAAAATTTGGGTATTTTTGCTCCAAACTTGATTAAAATTGGTGGGCATATGTTTTCCTAATTGTATAGCACAAATTGGCTCATCCAGAGAATACAGTATATTATGGCAGTTTTCACAATTGATTAAATATGTCAGGTGGTTTGGATTAGTCTGCATCCATTTCCTTTTAAGTCAGTACAAATCCAAATTGCATTTATGCATTCAGAAATGTTACTTCTTATCTGATATCCTATTCTCTTTGAGGAGAAAACTTGCTGTCCAAACACCTGTTGCTGACATACACTGCATATGAACTGCAGGAGTGCTGACATGGAGAGTGGCACTGTAGCACTGACAGATCTTGGAGGTAGATAAAACATGATTTCCATTAGTCTACATTAAAAAGAGAGGAGCAACAGGGCAGAGAGGAAAGGATGTCAGTCTCAGGTTGAATTTTTGAAATATGCTTGGTCAGCATGGAAAAGTTTTAATATTTCCATGCATGTCAAATTATTGCCAAAAGGGGTATTTCCTTTATTTGAGTAATTTGTAAACTTTTAACAAGATAAAACCAAACCAAAGAAACCCTACAGGTTACATTTTCAGCTGAAAAGTTACTCTGTTGGCTCTACATTAAATTGCCCCCTACTTTTGGATGTGGCTTTATGTTGTTTACACCTTTCAAAGGTAGCAAATTTTGTCATTATGTACATATTTTTCCCCACTGAAGCAGAAAAGAAAATAGAAGCATCATGCAATCAAAAAAATGAAGAAAAGACATTCTTCAGCAGGACTTTTGTTCCTTTCACAACAGAAATGCAAGCACACATAAAGCAGAATTGAAAAAAATCAGAAAAGCTCTTAATGTAGTCCATAATTCATTACCACAATCAAAATACTTATTTCTTTTATAAGAAATTGCTAGCCCTTTTCACAGAAGACTACTATTTTACAGAGACAATTATAGAGGCACAAGGAAATACTGGGACTAAAAAGAAAATATTCACACATAAACCTTAAAATGTATTTAATTACCAAAAATGACAGGTAAGAAATTTGAGGTGTCATTACTCTTTGTTATATAGATAGTTATTAAATCCTAGGTTTACAAAGTTGGCTTTTTTAAATAAACTAATTGCTCACTATATTAATAAAATTAGTTTTGATTTCCTGAATAGGGAATTCAGAAAAGGCTTTTATGCTAAATACTTGTATATTTTCAGACTAAATAGCTCTGGTATGTAAATGTAATTCTAAAAATTGCAGAACAGCTACCTGCACTACCATCCTGCATATTTATTAGTGGAACTGTAAAGCAACATTCCATAGTAAAATTATATTCTTAAAGTTCTATTTGCAATTTAAATTACCTTAACTAGAATGGTAAAATTGCTAGAACTTTGCTCCTCTTTGATACAATAGTGAATAAAAATTCATCTACCCTAGATGATTTATGTTGACATTTTAACTTCTTGTTCAAAGGAAAAAGCCAGAAATACTTTTCTTGGGAATTTTTAAATAGGAGCTGCCAATATATTTCTTGACATCAGGATGCAATTGTATTTTATTAGTCAATCTACTGTGATGGTGTTCACAGGGGTCTTAGATTGAGAGAAGAGATGAGGATTTGACTCCATCTTTCAGAAGGCTTGGTTATTATTTTATGATATATATTGCATTAAAACTATACTAAAAGAATAAAAGAAAAGATTTCATCAGAAGGCTAGCTAAGCTAGGAATAGAATAGGAAGGAATGACAAGGAAGGGAGCTGTCCCACACTCTCTGTCTGAGCCAGCTGGGCTGTGATTGGCCATTCATTATAAACATCCAACAAGGGCAAATCAAAAATCCACCTGTTGCATTCCACAGCAGCAGATAATCAACATTTTCATTTTGTTCCCGAGGCCTCTCAGCTTCTCAGGAGGAAAAATCCTAAGGAAAGGATTTTTCATAAAAGATGTCTGAGACAATCTACCACAAAAAATCATTGTGGCAGATACAGGGAACTGTCTGAGTATCCCCAAACATTCTGCAACCTCTGCCTGTCTCCTCAGCCAAGATGAAGTCTGCATTATACAAAGTGATAAAGCCATTTAAGAAACAGTACCAAACAGAGGTTCAACTTGATCAGAAAAAATATGGGTGCATCTTATGTGAAAATATAGCAATAAAATAGTAACATTTTCTGAAAGTTACATTTTCCCTTATCAGTTTTTCTTCTTTCGGCATGCCTTCAGATAGGAATGAACTCAAAGACATGACTGTCTGACAATGAAAAGGTGCGATAAAAAGCTGTTTGTTGATTTTTGGTTTTGTTTTTTGTTTTTTTTTTTAATTAACTACTGACTTTACTGATGTGTCTTTTATGAATTTTCATTGTGTATTGCATTTTAATAGGAATTCCAGAAATATATCTAGGAATACATTTAGAATAAAACATCCACCACTGTAGGGTTGGAAGTTCAATATTAAATAGCAAGAAAAAATTGGTTTAATTTGGGAAAACAAACCTATGATTTGAATCTTTCTGCTCTTGCTATTTATTGATTCAAGCTTAATTACTTTCGAACTACTGACATCTGACTCAGATATCACCTTTACTATATTCATATACTGAGAGATAAGTTCATCCATCTTGCTTGGAAGCATAGAATCTTGAAAGTCTTTATTAGCATTACTCAACCATGAGCAGAAAACAAAAATAAAAATGTGTTTCTTTCTAATATTTTGATCTTTTTTAGGCTCTTTGCTTATATTCTTGGGCTGCTTTTAAGCTATTGAGCTGCTACTGGAAGCAGGCTTAATTTCAGTAAAGTACTGGCTAAAATATCTGAACATAGTGCAAACACACAGAGAAGTCTGTGTACATATTTTTCACCACTGAAGCAGAAAAGAAAATAGGAGGTTCATTCAATCAAAGGCTGATGATATGCCTTTCATTTGCAGTAATGACAATAATCAGCATAAACCACTTGAGATACACATTACTGGATTTTCTTTTCTGACTTTCGCTGATGGTAATTCTTGAATAAGTTACAATTTTTTCTCCAATTCTATAAAATATTAAAAGACAACAAAAACAAAGGCAAAAAACCAAAGCCAAAAACAAAGCCAAACCAAAGCAAGAAAAAAACCAATCACATGAGAAAAAAAAACCACACAATGTTTCTGATTCAAGTTCTGTTGTAATTAATTAGGCCTCAGGTTGATTCTGTTATGCCTGCACAGTTCTCTTGCCTAAAAATAACAGGAACACTTGTGAATTTATTTCTGAATTCCTCTATGGGAAAAGGAAGAATATGTTGTATTCTACCCCACTTGTCTGCAAAACATGGACTAGCCTGATGAAAAATGGAATCAGGAATAAAGATAAGGATCATAGTTACTATTTTTTTCCTCTAGTTTTTTCCTTTCTCTTCCCTCAACCCTCCTCTCCTTTGAGTAACTGTTGACAGTGGGAATAAGGATGAGGTTCATTTCACATATCTTAAGTCATCTAGCATAAATCATTTTATTCTTCTCTGAAATCATTGAAGAAGTGTTGACACCTCTTCAGGTGAGTCATTGCACCTTTCCAGCAGCTTATCTTCATACCAGATGAATCACCTTCCTGATTTCCTCTTTTAAGGGACTACAGAGTATTCCGCTCCACGTTCTCTTTTGCATCAAAAATACTTCTATTTAGAAATAGTGGTGTAAGCCCTAGCCAAGCAATGAATTTCTTAGTGATTTTTCTTCTGTATTAACACTTATTGACTCTTGTGCTTTGCTGCTTATGTTACGTGGATTAGGCAATATCTTTAGTTTGATTATTCAAGATAGGTTTATCACAGATGCTATGTTCTGTTTCATATCGATATAGAAAATTAACTTCTATTTGCTTCAGCAGAAATCATACAAAATAACAGAAGCCAAATCCACTAAGAAATGAGTATGCAATGCAAACACAGAATTTATTTTTGTGCTTAGAATGATATGTACCTCTCAAAATTCAACTCCGTTTTTTGGTAATATGCACAGAACGTGGTTAAAATTCTCAGGATTCACCTGTCTCTGAGCAAATGCCTACTAAAAAAATTACTTGATAGTTTATGAAGTGGTTGATTATAGAAATAGAAATTCAGTAAATATAAAACCAAAATAAAAATTTAATGGTTTTGGCATATTAGACATGAATGCTTTAAAGATGAAAGAGATAAGTGAATGCAGAGTGAGTTTTTAAATGCATGATTACTTTGTTTGCTCATAATTTGTTTGAAGTGTTCTGATTGGACTTACTGGTGTTTTCCTTCCTTAGGCCAAAGCTTTTTAATTTCATTAGAGTCCTGTCAGTCTATTCTTCCAGCCTGTCTAGATACCTTTTTTGCCCACTCTACTCTCAAGTCTGGAAGAATTTGTAAACTTTATTTTAAATATTCCCAGCACAGGAAGGACCTATCGGAGCAAATCCAGAGGAGGGATTAAAAGGCTGAAACACTTCTATAAATAAAAGCTGAGAGAATTGGTACTGTTCTGCCTGGGAAAGAGAACGTTTTAGGGTGATATTGTTACAACCTTTCAGCGCCTGAAGGGTGCCTACCAGAAAAATGGAAAGAGATTTTTTGCAAGGGGACCATGGTTTCAAAGTGAAGGAGGGTAGGTTTAGATTAGATGTTAGGAAGAAATTTTTTCCTGTGAGGGCAGTGGGGCACAGGAGCAAGTTTCCCAGAGAAGTTGTGGATGCCCAATCCCTGGAAGTGTTCAAGGCCAGGCTGGATGGGGCTTTGAGCAACCTGGTCTCATGGGAGAGGTCCCCGCCTGCAAAAGCGGGATTGGAGCGAGCTGACCTTTAGTGTTCCTTCCAACCCAAACCATTTTATTCTCTTCTATTTCTATAGACCAGAAAAGGAAAAGGTTGAAGACAATAAGAATGGTAACAATCTCAAGAGTATGGTAGATTTGGATTTTTGCAAGCTTTTATTATTCCTTTATGTTATAAGGGACTCTGGGATTTACTTATTTCATATTAATTAAAGGTTTATATGATGGCTTAATATGTAAACACATTAACAGACTTTAAATATCCAGGTAAATTATTTGATACCTTTTAAAAAAAATATTGCAAACTGTGTCTGAATCATATACTTGATATATGGTATAAAAGAGGTGTAAACAGAATATGTCTGTTCTCCTATTAAAACAAATTAACAAAATAAATAAATCAAAGTAAAAAAAAAAATCAACATTTATTTGAACATATTTTTTTTACAAGTTCCAGAAAAAACTATTTCCTGTTTAATTTATCCCAATTATAAAGAATTTGCATTGTAATATTATGCAGGTCTACAATCACACATCTGGTAACATATTATAAATTGTAAAAATACAGGCTTACCAGTTAGTATTTCCTTCTAGAACAAAGAGGGGAGTTTGATAAGAACAGGTTTTATTAGATTTTTTGTTCAAATAACATCCTTTCTGAGAAATTTCCTCTTGAAATTCTTTTAAAGAAATATGGCAATATATTCCTGTGACTGTGATGGATATTAGATATAGAAATAAGCAAGACAAAGATATAATAGCTGGATACAAAGTTAATTAACTCTCTCTCCTCTTTAAGATCATAGATTTTATTTTTGTTCTATCTTTTAATTCATGTACTAATGTTTTCTAAAAACTTGTGTTATTCACTAGTCTTCATTTAATAGTTCTGATGAGACAGCTCAAAATATTAATTTCTTTTTAACAGCAATTCAAATAATTCATTTCAATTAATACAATCTCATCATTAGTAGTAAAGGATAAGAAAAACATTGAAAATGTCTAATATAGTTTTTAAAATAATGACTCCAAAGTTCTATTTAAGTTAACAGATGTTTATGATTATCTTTTAATATGTGTTCTTGACAAATTTTATTCATGAAAGATTGTGAAAGGGCTCAGATGGGATGATTTCAGTGGTCTTTTTATCATACATTTAGATACAGATGTGAATTCATATTGTAGAAAATAAAATTTCCTGCTTCTTTTCAGTGAAAGCTAGAATAGGTATCTACTAAACCTTTATGCAAAGAAATTTAAAACCTACTTTGACCTAGTGGCCAAATAATACAGAACAACTTTTCCTATCCAACATAACCTCCTGATTTATAACGCAGGTAACTGCGCCTAGAGACAAGGACAGCACCGTGGGGAAAAAAGGTGGGGAAAAAAGGTTCTTTGGACATGCTGCTTTTCTATGAATATTGCCAGTGATATGCTTCATGAGGGCCTATGAAGCACAGATCAAATTTACAGCCACTGTAAATTCTTTCCTTCACCAAAGAATAGTTCTTTAATATTTCTTAGGACCATATTTGTTCAGCTGGGGCTACGTAAAGATTTCACCAAAACATTGCCCTCAATTTCCTCTATTTAATTCTCCAGGGTAGATTTTTCTCACTAAAAACTTTGATGACATTCTCATCTCATCAAGTCTGCTGTGTTTGATTTCACTAGATACACAAAGAGCCAGTGTTCTTAGTTTCCTAGCTAAATAACATTTTGTATAAGCAATGAATCTAAATTCAAACACTAAATATTGCAATCTGGACAGGAGTTAGACACCTCCCAACCTTGAGATATTTTTCCTCTCTGTCCTATTTCCAGATAAACAAAACTTCTAGCTTTCAAGATATCAATTGTATATTTGGATCAAAAGTAAAGAAATCTGATATGCACATTGTATATTTATCTTGTCCTGTGAAATCCTCACCACACAAAAAAAAATCTATAGTAATACAGGAAATATACCATTTGAAAAAGAATCAATTCAGTTAAAGAAAAAATTGTTGCATGAAGAAAAAACATGTACTTTCTGCTTGTACTTCATACTTCTACTTTTATTTTTCTAAAAAATAGGACAAATAGGTGGAGGAAAGGGGAAAATTATTATGAATATGTTTGGTTTTCTCTTAAAATGTGTATCTGTATCAGGTGCAGAGTCACTATTGCCCTCAGAATTTCAGACTTGATTGAAGACAAAACTCAAAACACTTTTCCCCAGACCTCTTCTGTCCAGGCTCGACTTCAGTCCTGATACTGACACCACATCAAAGCAGCCCAGGGAAATGGGGGGCTGTGGTCAGTACACAACTGTTCCTGTCTGCCATTCCTTAGTTGTCCTACTCCTTCCCTGCTCCATCATGCGTTCTTCCCACCTGCTGCAGCGTTCATGGGCTGCAGTGTGCACATCTGCTGTGACATTCCCTGCAGTCAATTTTTGCTTCTGCATAAGATGTATTTTTTCACACTCTCGTCTCACATTTCTAGATATGCAATCAAATATTTAATCATAATTGACAAGTTCAGCTCTATCCTGCATGGAGTCTGGCTTGAGATGGCTCTGTCTGTCCGCAGATATAAGTTGGGAGAGGAGAGGCTGGAGAGCAGCCCTGTAGAAAGGGGTCTGGTGTTGCTGTTGGCAGCAGGATCAATGTGAGTCAGCCGTGTGTCCTGGCATCCAAGAAGTGAAACCACATCCTGGGATGCATCAAATCAGCCTCACCAACCTGCCAAAAGGGGTGGTTTTCCCTCTGTGACCTCATTGCTGTGGCCTCACCCTGACTACTTTATTTAATTTGATGCCCCAAGATTTAGGATGAGTATGTAGTTGCTTGAATGAGGCCAGGGTAGGGCAGTAAAAAGGTAAAAGGGATGGAAAAAATGTCCAGTGAGGAGTATCTGGTGACTTTGGACTTGTCTGTTTTGGAAAAACAAGCCTGAGGGGAGACGTCATTTCTCTCTAGGGCTTCCTGAGGAGGGAAAGAGGAAAGAGAGGTGTTGATCTCTTCTCTCTGGGATTCAGTGATAGAACATGTGAAAATGTTCAAAGCTGCACCAGGGGAGATTGAGGCTGGACATTACCATGAATTTCTTAACTGTGAGGGTGGTTGAACAATGGTACAGGCTTTCTAGAGAGATGATCAATGACTGAAGCCTGTAGGTGTTTAAGAGGCATTTGGACAACATGCTTTAACTGCTGGTAAGCCATGAAGTGGTCAGACAGTTAGGCTAGATGATTGTTGTAGGTCCCTTCCTCCTGAAAAACTTCTCTTCTCTTCTCTCTTCTCTTCTCTTCTGCTTCTCTTCTCTTCTCTTCTCTTCTCTTCTCTTCTCTTCTCTTCTCTTCTCTTCTCTTCTCTTTTCTCCTCTCCTCTCCTCTCCTCTCCTCTCCTCTCCTCTCCTCTCCTCTCCTCTCCTCTTGCAGCCATGGTACTTTCTCACAGTAGCCAACCCTATCCTCGTTATCAAAACCTTGACACATGAGCCCAGTGCAGAAAAATAAAAACTGTAAAATCTAGACTTACAATAACAAGATGAATTCTGTTTCATTGAAGTGTGTCTCAACACAGTTATGAACTATTTTTGCAAAATTTTCAGACACTAACTCTGCAAGCTTAAGTCACTGCAAAGGAATTATTAGAACAGCTAGAAAACTAGCGAGAAATAAAGGATAAAGATAGGATAATTCATCTAACTTCAGCATTTTTTTAATGCATTCCATTTTCACAATGAATAATCTTGTGAAATATTCTCATCATAATAGAGTTCTCTCTTTAAGAAATAGGTGCTTAAAATCCAGAGCACTTGAAACTCCTGATCTAACTAGGAGCAAATAGCTGAGGAATAACAGTATTATGCTTTGAGAAATAAAAAACTAGTCTGAACCAGGATGAAAAAAAACCAATTTATATTAAAATAACCTCCCAGGGGATGGGAGAAGACAAAGAAATTCAATTTTGGAAGGCTGTCATTACTAAAATGTGAATAACAAATCATATTTTGGCTATACTAATTTTTAAATCCTCTTATTATTCATATCCTGCCATAGTCATATTTGTTTGAGTAGTTAAGTTTGTTTTTCAGAGGACTGATTCTTACTGTAGACTTAAAATGTCCATCCTTAAGAAAAGTATCCTTTTCACTATGTAATCAAAACCAAATGGAATTTTTATTCTTCTGTAGTGTCAAGTTCCTGGGTTTTGCACTGTACATTGTTTAGCTTTAGTTGGAACAGTCTGTAAGATTTAAAGGGTGAAATGTTCTAAAAAATTTTCTGTACAATGTCTATTTTAGAATCACTGGTTGAAGAAGTGAAGGTGGTGGACAAGCAAATCTTTCAGGTAAATGTACTGCAAGAACCTGGAATAATTAGAAAATAGAATTAATCAAAAACTGAAAGTAAAAATTTCACTGGAAAATTCTATTCCAGCTCCTAAATCTCCAGATTAAAATGCTAATCAGGTCTTAGCCTTTTACTGGTCTGTATTGGAAAGAAGTATGAGGACAAGGAGTCTGATTAATATTATGCTATTATGATAGTTCCTTTATAATAATTCTAGGTATTTCACTTTATTTTATTATTCCCTTTGGAACATTTATTATTCTGTGATCATTTCTAAGACAGATCTAAGCATATGATTTGTTAGCTCAATTATACAAACATTACATTCACTTTTAAAAATGCTGTCTGAAAATTCATAATTGCAACATAAAACCTACCAGCATCTGTCAGATATCTCATAGGAGTATACCACCATGACTTGCAGAAGTTAGAAATTCTGACACGCTATTACTAAAGGAATACACATTACTAAAAGAATGAAAGACTTCAGAGTAAATTTTCTTTAAAATCTTGCCTGGCCCTTTGTGGTATTCAAACTCTTAGATTATTTGCAAAATAATCTGAAGAAATAAAGGAATATTCTTTTTTATAAGTTAGAGAAATTTTCCTCTTCATTTTTTCTTCATGTGGTAGATGTCTGGTACCCACCAAAGCCTCTCTGTCTCTTTCTTCTACAAGTGGGAGAGAAAATATAACAAAGGGTTTTTGGTTCAAGATAAGGACAGAGTGATCACTCACCAAATACTGTCATGAGCAAAAACCCTCATATTTGGGATAATAATTGAATTTATAAATTCAATTTATAAAATCAGAACTCTATAATGAAAGTAAAATAAATCTTAAAAACACCTTCTCTCCACCCTTCCCTCCCCTGAGGTCTCTCTCTTCTCCCAGTGGCTCAGGGAGAGAGGGAATGGGAGTTATGGTCAGATCATCACATGCTGATCTTTCTGCTGCCCAGGGAGAGGAGTCCTCCCCCTGCTCCACTGTGAGGTGCCTCCCATGGGATGCAGTTCTCCATGAACTTCTCCAATGAACCAGTTCTCCATGAACCCGACTCCAGTGTGAGTCCATCCCATGGGCAGCCGTTCTCCACAAACTGTTGCAATGTTCGTCACTCTTTCACAGTTCCTCTCCTTCAAGAGCAGTCTGCTCCAGTGTGGGTCCCCCACAGAATTACAAGTCCTGCCAGGGAAACTGCTCCAGTGTGGGCTCCTCTCTTCATGGGTCTGCAGGTTCCTGCTAGGAGCCTACTCCAGCATGGGTTTCCCATGGGGTCACAGCCTCCTCTCAGGCTCTGAGGAGCATGAGTGTTCTCCGTGGTGGGCTGGGGGTGGATCTCTGTGTCCCCAGGGCCCTCCATGGGCTGGGGGTGGATCTCGGTGTCCCCAGGGCCCTCCATGGGCTGGGGGTGGATCTCTGTGTCCCCAGGGCCCTCCATGGGCTGGGGGTGGGTCTCTGTGTCCCCAGGGCCCTCCATGGGCTGGGGGTGGGTCTCTGTATCCCCAGGGCCCTCCATGGGCTGGGGGTGGGTCTCTGTATCCCCAGGGACCTCCATGGGCTGGGAGTGGATCTCGGTGTCCCCAGGGACCTCCATGGGCTGGGGGTGGGTCTCTGTGTCCCCAGGGCCCTCCATGGGCTGGGGGTGGGTCTCTGTGTCCCCAGGGACCTCCATGGGCTTCAGGGTCCCAGCTGCCTCACCATGGGCTGGCTGCACCAGGGGCTGCAGGGGAATCTCAGCTCTGGCCCTTGCAGCACCTCCTGCCCCTCATCTACACTGACCTTGGTGTCTGTAGGGCTGCTCCTCTCACGTGTTCTCACTCTGCTTTTCTCTGGCCATAATTACAGCCAAGTAACAACTTTTTTTTTTTTTTTTACTTCCTAAATATGCTATCACAGTGGTATTACTATCATTGATAATTGCCTCAGTCTTGGCCAGCAGTGAGTCCATCCTGGAGTCAGCTGGAATTGGCTCTTCCAGACATGAGGGAAACTTCTGGCATCTTCTCACAGAAGCCAGCCCTGTAGCCCCACCTCTACCAAAACCTGACGCACAAACCCTTAGTAATAACTCAACTGAGATACATTTAATTAAACAAATTTGAAGTAAAAAGCAAAGTGACAAAAGGCACAATGAACCTAAGATATAATGGTCCTGTGAAAATGTAAAGCAGAGGGCTTTTTTATTACAAAGACTAAAATTTAAAAAGAAAGTTCCATATGCTGTGTCTAGTTCTGCCTAGGAGAAATTAATATTTACATTTTAAAAAAATTTCATTACTTAATTATGAAAATATAACAATTCACGGTTCTGTAATAACTGTATCTGTCATCTAACCAAAGTTTTTTTCTAGTTAATAAAATCTAGCTATTTAAGACTATTATGCAATATTGCCCATATAGAATAATGAAATCATGAGACTGGGTATTATTTATTATGCACATTAGGCCCTGAGATAGTGAATAAAAGACAAATTAAGCTTTCTGCAAATAAAACATATTTCTACTTCAATTTTAGAAAAAATGATGGTTCCATTTTTTTTTTTTTTTTTTACTATGTAAGTTTTAATATATATTCCATTATTAAGTCAGATAATGGTAAATTTTTGAGGTGAAAAAAACAGATGATTCAATGTGTTCAAGACAACAGCAAAAAAAAAAAAAAAAGAATAATTTCAAAATAAACCACAGTGTATTCCCTGTGTGACTAAAAGCTCTAGAATGCTGAATCTTTTTATCTACTGAATACAAAGTAACTCACAGTATCTCTCTGGGAGAATATGTGGGACATTCAAGGAAATTACGATCATGTTAAAGTTTTCAAGAGAGACTTCCATAATCAAGCAGTAATGTTAACAGTTCAAGCTTTTATTTCCTAGTTTGCCTGAAACATACAAAAACAATCTCTGATATTTACTGGAGAGTTGCCTCTTTTTCTACATATTATATTGAGATATATTGGGGAATCTATGAGCCATGAATAAAACAATTAAATCAGCCAGCTCACTGTAGTGATCTGCTTATTAGAAATAAACAAACTCTGTGATTGAGCAAAACTGAAATAGCACTTCTATGAAAAGTCATAAAAAATATAGAATAACAATTAGAATATATCCTTGGAATCTTTTGACTAGTAACTATATCATAGTTATATACTATGTTATTAACTATACTACTTATATAATTGCACATAAACTTTATTATTTGTTAAAATATGTAAATAAATTGACCATTTTTCACTTCCCTTTCCTTTTTCTTGGATGAGGATGTGAAGAACTGAAGCTGAAGGCAAAACGATGTGGGATGTCTTACAGATACGTGACATGTATGTATACAGATAAAATGCTCTCAGAAATGCAAGACACCACTGGACCAAGCAGCAGTAAGATGGAGTGGATGATAAGTTAAACATTGGAAACTCCTTCATAAATAACCTTGTACTCTGAGCCCCAGTTGCATAGGCTGAATTTGGCTTCCAGGTGGCTGAAGGATAAGCACGAGACAGTGAACTTGTGCCTAATATTATCATGTAGAGCAAGTTAGAAGGCACTTGTATACGCATGTAACTGGTCAGTTAGTATTTTATAAAAGAAATGCTTTTGACAACTTCTTCCCAGCCTAACATTAACAAAGTGTTATAATTCTTTTAAATTAAGACAGGAAAAAGTCTGCTCCACGATTATTTTAATTTTCACTGCAAAATCACAGCAAAAGGTCTCTTCCTAAGGCTTGTTTCACTACATGAGGATTGGTTTTACTTCCTCTTCCATTTCGCCTTCTCCTTCCCCTCCAATCCTTTATACTTATACTGAATTTCATTAACATATACCACTAGAATTGGATACACATAGCCAATGCCTTCTATATCAGTTCAACTGAAATTTTTACATTTAATATTAAATATTAACCAAATCATTTTTTAATGTAAGACTTAATTCTGAATATCAAACAATTGTGTGAGTAATAATGAAGAGAGCAAAAGGTTTTTTTCACAAAACCACTTGAAAAAATGATGCCAACTGAAGCATAAAGACATAATGGAAATATTAATTGTTCATCTCACTCAAATAATGGGTCACCATATGAAACATGAAATGTATTACTGATGCAGCTAGTTTTGCTTCATGTAGTATAAATCCCTGCCAATACAGTAAATTGTTCCATTCCCTTCATCATTTTTAGACATACTTAGTCATACACCAAACTCTTTCTCCAGAGCAAAGAAATACCTTGTCGTCTTTGATGACAATTCCAGTGTCATCTCTTGGACCACATGCGGCGAAAAGTAGTCTGAGTTTCAATTTTTTTTCTTAAAACAATGGCAAAATATTTGTCTTTGTATAAAATGTGTTTTCATACAAAAGAATCACCTTGTTTCTTGGTCTAAAATTATATTTTAACATGTAACTATTTTTTCAGAATAGTTTTTCATCTAAATGACAAATTTGTCAGTCTTACAGAAACAAATTACAGATTTTATTACTTGTCGGTACCAGAGAACATAAGGTATGCTTAATTCTGTATACCTTTAGAATTTAAATATGCAAATATGTATAATTTGTGTATTGTTTTGAATTTAGAATTGGTAGTGGCAAGTCTCAGAGGTATGGTGCAATGTCTCATAAAAAGAAAGACTGGACATTTATTTTGTATTTTATTTTCTTGTTGAAATGAAAACTATTTTATAGTGGTTTTTTGTATGTAGCCTATGTTGTGCGTATCTTCGTTTTAAAGATATGTGGGAGATACAAATGTCTATGTGAAAGTCTTTCCTGCAGATACTACCTCCACTGAAAGCCTGAGTTAGTAAACAATCTTTAGGGTGTTTCTCTAGGTCAAGAAATCTGATTTTTATTGAATTAATTCTAGAATGGAAAGATAATAAAAAGTGATGTCTGCTAAAATGCTAAAAACCTGTGACATTGAAAGCAAAGGCTCAATAATTCAGTAAGTAAATAATAGCATTTACAAGATTTCATTATTTTCATATGTGCCATGGTTATTTCACTAGATGTGCTAAAGGGAAATTTCAATTATTATCTGATCATTTGAAAGTTGAATTTTACTCCTTTTTCATTTTAATGACATATTCAAGGAAAAGGTTAGTGCAATTTTTTTCTCCCAGTGTTATCAATCCAGATGCTATCTTCTTCTTTAATCAAAATTGTAAAAGTCACGAGCTCCCACCTTTATTGAAGCAATTAATCAATATTTTTTTAAGGAAACATATGAGCCTGCTCCTTTTTTTCATCATTTTTGTCATTTTTGTTGGATTATTAATTTTAGAATGCACATGAAATATAGATATTCCTTACTGTCTCTGATTAGCCTTCTTTTATTGAAATAAACCCCATATTTAGCACACTGAGCTCAAAGAAGTCCTGCAAAGAAGGTGGAGCCATGTTCTCTCCAGTGGTGACCAGTGACAGAACCAGAGAAAATGGGCACAAAGTGGAACATGAAATATTAACCTAAACATCAGGAAACACTTTTTTTATTGTGATGGTGAGAGGGCATGAGAACATTGTGCCCAAAGGGGATGTGCACCCTCCACCCTCTGTCAGCTTGCCCAAGGTGGTCATGCTTGAGCAGGGGTGTTGAGATTCAAATTCCAGAATTTCCTCCCTACCTTGACCATTCCGTGATTCTGCAAACTCAAACACAATGGAAGCAGGTTCTTTATGAATGTACTTTCACTCTGATGTTTTGATTTCCAGAACTGGGGAGGATTTTGCATATTAAAAGGGGGAAGGAATGGGAAGTGAAAGCAGGAGAAGGGGGAGGGGAAACAGAAGAAGAAGGGAAAGGGAAGAAGAAGAGGGATAGAAGGGCAGGGAAGGGAAAATCATCATCATGTAGCAAAATGAGTCTAAGGAAGATATGCTTTTGGCACTAAAAACTTGAACTTGGAAGTGATTTTGGGTTGCTTGTCTTAATTTTAAAGAAATGTAACTTCTCAGTAGTTGTTGACTGGCAAGAAGTTTTTATAAGTATTCATCTCTTTATATTTATATATCTGTTTCTATACATAGGCATGGACATTCGTGTATATATAGTATATAAATGTACATATTCATTTACATACATAAATAATCTTAAGGAAAACCCTTACAGTTTTCTGAAGATGCTTGTAGAATTAAAACTCCCAGCTTTTAAAAAAATCACAATATTCCATAAATAACCTGCTAAATCTGAACACTCTTAGTATCTGAACCTGAAGAACAATTTATGTCTTCTCACATCAATCAGACTCTTTGGGAAGCCTTTAGTCCAACTGTCATAACTTCACTTTGGAGTAGTTGAGTGCTCTAATGCCACATTTATAGGATATTATGTAAATGCTCAGCAGAATCCTGAAGAGTGTAAATTATTTACTGTACACAGATATAAGGATCTGATACAGATCTCTTAGATCTTTTGAAGAACTAATTTGTTAGCTGTATGCAAGTAAGGATTTAGTCATGTTTAAATCACGGATTTTTTATTATCAGTTAAATTGAGAAAGTTGTTCAAGATTGCAGCCTGTATTTGCATGAAATTTTTGTTTTCAAACAACAAACTTAGGCAGTGAAGCACATGAAAGAAACAATCTTTACACTCATCAGCCTATATTCTCCATAAATAGTTCCATGTTTGGGAGAATAACATCAATCCTGAAATACAGGATGTTTCAAAAGAAGAAACCATGCTCTGCAGCATAGAAAAGGGAAAATCTACTTCTTGTAAAACTAGACCTTACTGAGGCAAAGAAGGCAACTGCAGAGGATGCTGGAAAGAAAGAAAGAGAGATGGAGCCTGATCTGCAGCTCATGTGAAGTCCTCAGGCAATTTTTTATCTTGGACTTTATGCTGCAGATGCCTTATAAGAGAGTAGTAATAAACAAAATCCTCTCTGTCTCTATGCTATATATAGTACAAAATATTTGTTTTCTCAAACATGCAATATAACTCAATGAGAAGATATTGACATCATTTTCAGGAAAATTGTAAAACTGTCAACTCTCTGAGTGTGAGATACACAATTGCAAAAATGAAATGAAAAATATAAACACCAATTGCCCCACTATTTTCAAGCATTTGTGAAGCTCAGAAGTCACACTCAAGACTGTTGGGTTGTTATCTTTAAGGAATTTATTATTTCCCAGATATTATTATTATTCTCCTGTTCTCTTAGAAGTTGAAAAATAACAGAATCAAAATGCACCTAAAAAGACCCCAAGGACTAAGCTGATTGTCTTTGTTGCATGAAAAATAAAATAAAAACACACAACAAATGTCCATATGCAATTGGTAGGAAATTTCTTTTTTGCCAAGGGGTTAATTCAATGCCAATATATAAAAAGTGAATACAAAAAAAATTAAAACAAAACAAATTAATAGAAATCAGGTAAAAGGCAGTATTTATCATTTATGCAGCATTTAATTATAATCATTTGATTATCTGTCCTGTCTGTAATTATCACTCTCTCATATTATTTTGTTGCTATTTTTCTTGCAATTTATTTTACTTGAAAAATCTAATTATGTGTCACTTATTTCATTACAATAGGTGCACAATTATCACTGATCCTCAGTGAACCAAGTGGCTAATGATAATATTAGGAAATATTTGTTTTCTTCATTCCATGGAAACAAACACCATTTACTGATGACTCTCACATTTGTTTTCAGAGTTTCCAAATGTAGTGATGGGAAAATATTGAGCTACTTTTTCATTCGAAAGGAAGAGAGTATGTTTTGTCATAGACCTATGTCCAGCATTTATGACACCTCAGCAAAATGTCGCATGTTTATTTATCATCATAATTGTCTGTCAATCTTCTTCTAAGTTCCTTACCATTCAATAAGATAATTACTACTGGAATGTTATTAAATGCTAATAACTGTAGAATATATTTTAAAATCGCTTAATTATCTACACAATGGTGAATAGCATATTATCATTTCAAAACAAAATATTTGTTTTTTTATATTTTAGTATGTGTCACAGTGTTCTGTAGCCAGCATTAAACATGACCTTTAATCAAATTTCATAGACGCTGTATTAAATACAGCTGGAATAATAATATTTCTAAAGGAGAATGATAAGCACAATTAGATGGCAAAATGTAGGTGATTAGATTTCTCAAAGTAGCTAATTTTATTGATTAAGTCAAGGCATTTTCTTCTATAAAATCTTACACTATGCCTTCTTAGGAAGCTGCAGCTCTAAGATGCTGAGAAACAGAAGCAGGTAAACCATGCATGATTGTCCAGTTTACTAAAATACAGCCTTAATTTCTGATAATATTGCAACCAATTTGATTGAAAATTAATATTATCAAAAAAGGACAAGGCAACAGTAATTCTGTTATTTATAATTATTCTTAGTTATTCTTAATAATTATTCTATTAATAGTAATAGAATTTTACAAGTTTTTAAACAAGAAAACACTTTGCATACTTTTTTGAGGGCAAAAACTATTCACTGTATTTTTTCCCATTTCTCCATGAAAAATCAAATGAAGTTCAGAAAACTAAACAAAATTTAAAAATTGACAAATCACAGAATCATAGAATGATTGAGATTGTACTGGACTTCATGATTACAGTGTGGAGCCATCCTGTTCCAGTAAGGCCACTTAAAACCAGTTGCCTAGTCTTGTGTTTAAATGGCATTTGAATATCTCCAAGGTGAGAGACTCCATGACCTTTTTGAACAACCTTTGCCAGTGTTCAGAAACCACCATACAAAGTAAAAATGTTTTCTGATGTTCAAAGGTAGCTTTTTATGTTTCAGTTGGTGCCTCTTGAGCTGTCTCTGTGTATTACTGAAAACTACCCAGTATCTTCTTTGAATCCTCCCTTCCGGCAATTGTATAAATTAAAAAAATCTTTCCGGAGTTTTCTCCAGTCCCAGCCTTTCCTCATAAGAGATGCCCCAATTCCTTCATCTCAGCAGCCTTTTGTTGGACTCTTATGTCCACATCTTACACCCCCTGCTCTGGTGACACCATGGCAGAGCCAGTCTCCAGCTGCCCGCAACTCTGCTTTGCCCGACCATGTGCCCCACCACACCAGGCACACCTCCAGACCTGTCTTGTTTGGTGTCACTCTGTCCCCAGCCCCTGTAAGGAGCTGATGCCAGGGCCAGGCATGCCCTGGTGCTCCCTGGCTGCCCTCCTCCTGGCTGGGTGCTGGAGTGTGAGTCCTGCCTGCCAGGCCCTGCCAGGATATTCCAAGGGGACATCCTCACCCCATGAGGAGGATTCTGCATCCTGTGAGGATTTCTGCAGTTGTGCTTGAGAAGCTGAGTGCTCACAGCTGAGGACATAATAAAGCCATCATTTAGTCTCCTTGCGTGTGTACCCTGAGGTACTCTCTGTTTTCAGGAATTCATTCATTACTTAATACAAAGAATTACTTTTTTTCTCAGCGTGAGTAGAAGGACTGTAGCTGATAGACGGCAGAACTTTTCTTAGCATTAAATATAAAAAAGAAGTATTCCATGGTTTTGCTCTAAGGTGATGTCAAGCTGCCTGTTAACAACGGTTTATAAAGTAGCTACTATGTACTTGTCACGTTTCAGAAGTCAGATTCAATGCCAGGAAATTTTTCACAAGATGTTAAGTATTACCAGCTGTAATGAATTTTAAAAGAGCAGGATTTTGAACACATAACGTACAGTATAATAATACAGACAGACCCTAGAGTTATAAAAATCAATGCTTAGAGTTCATGTTACCTATTTGTAATAGATGAATACATATAACTTCTCTTAGGTAGGTATTTCTAATATAACAACATTAATATTCTGAAACATTCCATTACCCATAGGGCAAAGAGGACTCTAAAACCAAATGAACACATCTGTATGTGGAAAAATGATGTAGATGGTGTGATAAATGCAACATGGCACTGCATATATTCAGTACAATTTATACTTTATATAGACCAAAATGCATGCACATAAGGGATGAGGCATGTGTTTGTATAAATTGGATGCCCACAAACTATATATATATATATACATATATGCATGTATGTAGAGTTTAGATTATCTCTCTCTGTGAGAAGTCTGATGTGGATGGGTCCAGAACAGGTTAAGAGCATGAGTAACCTTCCCTCACAGACCTTTCTTTCTCTCCCTTCCCGCTTCAAATCCACAAGGCTTCTAAATTCAGGAACATGTTCAAACAGAAACTTGAAGCAGTATCTCTCAGCCATACATCAAAATGAAACAAAACAGAAATTAAAAATAACATATAAACAATATCATCACCATCTACCCTTAAGGGTGCAAGACAATATTCTCTTAGGCTTGTTTTCCTAGACTTTCTCATTTGCTCTTAAAAATATAAAAACCAAAAACCAAACAGGCAATGTGCATTTGTGAGTTTTTTTTGTTTTACTGGGATTTCATCTGGCATCTGCCTTAACTGTTTGCTCTTCTCATCAGAGTGGCTGTGATGTGTTTTACTAATAATATTATTACATTATAAAGAAAATTAAGAAAATCAGAACCATATTGAATACATATAATAAAAAGACAGCATTGCATAGATTATTAACAGTTTTATGCAACCATTTTTCTGATTACATAAGGAGTATTTTGCTTTGAATGACAATGCACAGCCCTTAATTCAGTTTCTTCTGTTTTTCAAACAGATACATCTTTACCTCCACAAGACCTGTCTCTGTGTAGTATCTTCTACTGAGTCCCAAACTTTTCTTTGGAGAAAAGTGATATAATTCTTGAAAATAATTGAGTTGATGTTTTGGCTAGCTGGTCAGAAAGAGTGTCAGAAAGAGTCAGAAAGATCCTCCATGCCCTACACAGGTCCGTCCTGGCTAGTGCAAAAATTAACCCTCTCCTGGTTGGAAGAAGGACACCTCCATGCAATGGATTTCGTCAGTGTTAGAATGCATATCTAAAAAATTGAATAAAATTAATGTCATAATTAAGCATAATTTTTGTTTCACATGAAAAATTTAATTTACACTCCAAACAATCAAAGAGACCAAGGACTTAATACTATATGGGAAAAGTTTGGTAAAGCTTCTTTTTTTCTTAAAAAACTTAAAACATTAAAAAATCCAGTTCTAATACATTACAGGTATTTTCAAATACTCTTTGTAATGTCTTTGTTAATATTAATGCCATGCAGAGAAAATTGTCAGAATTGCAAAATAAAAACAAAAAATTCCAAAAGCCTTCCTGAGGTTTTGTATAAGTTTCAATGAATGTTCCTATAAGTATAGAAGTCAGTGCATAGATGCAGAAAAAAATAGACATGAGCACAAAAAATAAAGAAAGGAATAGAAATTTTGATATTCAGTAGTTAAGTTCAGACCACCTTGATCTTTATCAGAAGATTTTTCTAAGTCCTCTGACACCCATATTTCAGTGGTGATGTGACATGTGTTACGTTTCCTGGATGGAAGGTATTGAGTCAATGATCAAAATTTGAGAACACTTGATGTGACATCTATCATCTTGAGCTGCAGCCTACTAAATAGACTGGAAGAAAAGCTTTTATGTTTTTCACACCTTTTATTCCCCCACTAAGGGGTCAGAAAATGCTTCTGAGTCTTAACACTGTGCCAGTGTTTTTTCAGAATCAATCCCAGCTACTGTGTAACAGCCACATCTCCTTTGGGGAATCAATATCTTAAGAGTTACTCAGAGCAAAAGTTAGGTCTATATTATAGGTCAAGCCACGCTGACAGGTTGACAGGGTAGAGAATGTCATTTATGCTTTATGGCAGAACCAGGAACAGAGCTCTGTTCTGATCAATCCACTAACAGGATAAGAAAGTGCCTCAAAGTGACATGCTGTGTCCATTGAACTTAAACAGCACCAATCTGCTGTTCATTTAAACCTTGCCTTTGGCAATTTTCTGGAAATGTCTGTTGAACACTTCAGATAGTTCCTATATTTCTTTCTGCAAGGCCTGTCTAGAGCTTTGTCCTTGGAAAAAAGTTTATGTGTCCCAGCACTTAAAATGAAGACCCAAATTTTACATCAAAAGTCTGTCCAACGGAAAAAGCTTTGATCGAAAAGCAACTGATGCACATGCCATGTTGTTATATAAATATAATCTTGAAACAGTACACATTCAAGTCAATAACTATTCAAAAGTGTGTTTATGTGTGTGTGTGTGTGTCTCTACAAATGTAGCAATATTTTAATGTGAATTTTCCAGTTAAGTCCAGTATTATTTAATTAGATTTCTTACTACCAAGTATCTTTAGGGTCTAACATAAATTACCTTTCTATTTTCATTATTTTATTCCCATTCCTTCTTACAAATTTATAAAACATTTGGCAGCATTTACAATACAATGGAATTAGACTAAATTTTCCTCATTCCATAGGTGATGGCTAGACAGAAGAAACTAAAGTACCGACATTTTAACTTGATATGGTGTTACATGTTTAAAATTATTCCATTATTTTAAGCCATCAACTCCAGCTATATAAGTTCAATATTTCAAATATTCTCCAATAGCTAAGAAGTGAATGTATATCTGCAAGTACATGTGTGCACACTGGTTTGAGAAGAAAAGAGAGAATGCAAGAGATAATTATCCTACTTCTCAGACATTTCTTTGGGTACTCATTGATTTTTAAAACTTTCAGATAACTTTTAAATTATAAAAAAATGGTTGGGATAGCAGGTTAGAAGGATGTCTACATGATGTACCCACAGCAAACAAAACCATCTGGAGGGCATTTGCAAAAACTCATCATGTTAAAGAGGAAGAAAGGCATCAGCCTAAAATAAATGCTGATCATCAGCTGGACTCAACAACAGTAACCAGGACATACCAAAGAGGCTTTTGAAGCAAAGGAGAAATCAGTCTGTCAGAAACAGAAAAGAAGCATGAACATTTCTAGCACAGAGATAGAGGCCTTGGAAAGGAGGAATCTCGGAGCTCTTTCCCTGCTGTCCTGTGTTCCCAGGACATCTGACAACTCCTCAGGCTTAGTAGCACAGCCTTCCCAAGGATCATTGAGAGTAGCCTGGTCCCACTTAGCAGAATGATGAAACCCAAGTGTTTAATTGTGCAAAAGTGGTGTTATAGCTTGCATGTTTCATTAGCGATCTTGAAAATATGGTTCACAGTCAGTTAAATAGCTTGACATTAATAAATTCATTAATCACTTTGGTCAGGAGTTCACCCTAAAGCATTCAAATTGAGTATGTTCTCCTTGGGATATGAGAAAATTTATGACATTTTGCTTATGAAGTAATATGGAGATATGTACAGTCATGTAATTTAATATAGATTGAGAAATGAGATATAAGAGTAGCTCAACTTAAGTAAAAGCAAGGTATACAAATTAGCACTGATTAGATGAAGTTCCAAGTCTTGATGGTAGGAAGCAATAATTAGGGGAGGAGAGTGAGTAAAAAATATCCCATGACAGACC
The DNA here is from genome assembly GCF_028551555.1 of Melozone crissalis. Lineage (NCBI taxonomy): Eukaryota > Metazoa > Chordata > Aves > Passeriformes > Passerellidae > Melozone > Melozone crissalis. The sequence continues at coordinate 32,166,972 of NW_026535791.1, forward strand.
ATTGTGGCCTGCTTCAGTCTTACCTGCTAAACAAGACATCTCTTACTTAAGTTTGGCACATGAAAATCTGATGATCCACTAAAGAGTGGAGCAAAAGATGAGGTTTTACTCAGTATCTACTTGATATGCGTTCTATGTCTCAGCAAAGACAGTGCACTAGATTGGACTGCCCAGGGAAGTGGTGGAGCCACCATCCAACCACCAAAGACTGGATGTGGCACTTAGCTTTATGGTCCGATTGACAAGGCAGAGGTTGGTGAAAGGCTGGAGTCAGCGATCTTGGGCAGCTTTTCCCAACCTCAATGACCCTGGGAATCTGGGGTATCAGGAAGGACATGTAGCATAAAATCCTAGGGCTGAAATTTTTCTAACTTTAATTCTGCAGTGGAATAAAGGTATTCACAAGACCACCCTACCCAACACCTTTATATGTACACTTTCAGCAGTACATATTCAGGACCTGATATCCTCTACGAGGCTGCTTTGTCAATGTCTTCACAGACATTCTTCTTCCTCCACCTTCCTATACAGTAATTATTTAATCAGGTCTACACTAATACCAGTTTTAGAGTTAATGCTTTAATGCCTTGTTAATGCATGTAAAAAATGCATGTAAAAGCATACAAAGGAGAACAGACCATATATAAAAATATTGATTTATTGATTTAATCATCATGTGGATTTGTTCCTATTGACTATAAAGACAGCCTTAGTGTTCATCTGCCTTTAGTCATACCAATTATTTATGACTTCTATTTTGAGATTGCAGACTGTTTCAACACTGATTTTTAATCTATTATCTCCATCAATCCTAATGTCAAAGGCAAGTGTGAGATCAGTAAAAATATTACTGGTAATCATGATGGAAAAAAAAATTAAAAATTAAAAACTTTCCTAAGCATCAAAAATATTTATTTAGAATCTGGACAGCAGCTTGTGTTGGTGCTTATCTGAGCTATTACATTCATTCTGAGACCTTCTATAGTTTCATTCATCTTCCTTTGAGTTTTTGAGCTACTGGATGAAAATACAGTTGTACAAAGGTTATACTTGTTCACATGTGAAAACAGAATATTCCAGGAAAAATATAGAACTATTTCCCTTCTATGTACATAAAGATAAATATATGTATATATAGCATTCCTTAAAGCAGGATCATGATTTGAGCAAGAATCTACTCTGAACTTTTAACTCCTGTTCCTAATTAATTCAATCATTCAATTAGTGAAAGATTTCCTGAAAAACATCTGGTATTTCACCCATATTTAACTAGAAGCATGTACAGAATTTAAAAATCTTCATTAAAAATATTTCATTTTCTCGGTATGTGAAATAGTTATTTTAAAAATTTTTATTGCTGGGCTAACTGCTAAGGTATCATTAGCTTGGTGTGGATCACTGTAGTTTTTTCTTGATCTGTCCTTTACATAAGCATTATCATGTTGAAGTATGAACATAATAAAGCTCCATTGCTACTATTATTCCTGTTATATCTTATATATACCTATCAATTTCCACAGATTTTATGGATCAGTTTCTGAAGTAAAATTTTAAAAAATCATATTAGACAAAAAACTTACTTTAATTTGGTTAGCTGAAATTCTACTTTTCAGATTATACTGGAGAACAGTTTTACTATGAACACTACATGAACAAAAAGCTGACTTCCTTAGAAAACTCAGTTATCACCTCTTACCTTTTTAAATGGAGCTGTTTTGAAGGTGAAGAAGTTAAACTACTGTTTTCTTATTCTTCTCTCTTTCTTTCTTTTTCTTCCCTGATTTTTATGAATAAAACTGGGAATTTTTTGAGGGAAAAATCAATGTAAATGATTTGTCTTTTACGCTGGAAAGTTATTTTATAGTTTATAATCCAGGACAGTGCAGGTAAAGGGGCATACATTGACTGTACATTTACACATGTATTTTGTATAAACTCTTTAGTGAATCAGCATTTTCAAAGACAAACAATTAATTCTTCAAGAGCATTTCAACAAGATTTTAAAATAATATTTTTTTTAATTACTAAAAATTGTTATGAATATTTGTACATTTTAAAATTTTCAATGATAGAAATTATTTAAAAGTAAAACAGATTAAAACAGCAACTTGGAAAATCTTTTCTAAAAAAATCGAGTCTTTCTTTCATTATAGCATAGAGATAAGCATTGTGAGAACACAGTAAAGGTATTTAAAACTTTAAAAATAAGGGTCATATGTTCAAGAGCAAACTTGTGTCTTCTAATTCCCAAGTGGAGGGACATTTAAAATTCAGTCCCATCAACAATTACAAATCTGGTGTTAGCGCCCATGAGGGAAAAGCTAGCATTTCAATACGCTCAATGTAATTAGACAAAATTGCCTTTTACTGCAATTCATAGGGAGAAATTGTTCCCTGAAAGACAGACAACAGTTTGCCAGACTGCTTGGTATAACTATCATTGTTAATTTCTGGATATTAAGAGACATATGGACTGCACTGCTGAGAGAAGTCAGATGAACTTATAGAAGGGGTCTGGGGCATATTTAAGGACATTAAAAGGGCAAGATATTGCAAGTAAATTCTGCAATAAACATTTATTCGATTCAACCTCTAGTCTTTGTTATCCCAAAATGCTTGTTTTATCTTTATTAGGTAGTTAAACATGTAGAAAAATATAAACTATAAATCACCTTGGGAACCATACACCAAAACTTGAGTCATTAAAAAATAGACAATAGTCATTTTGCAACTGATTTTTATGTGTAAGCCTAACTGCAGACACTGCATGCTATTCTGAAAATGACATTTCACTGATGAGAGAAAGCATGCTTTGTTTTTAATAAAGCAATTTTATTTCTTGAACAAAAGAAGGATCTGAGAAAAATAGAATATTAGTTGCTTACAAATATAATGTTCAAGTTTATTTAATTGAGTTGTGGAATGCTTTCTATATCCCAGTGTGCAGGACAAGATTCTTTCTCTTCTAAAAAATTTATCTTAAAAACCATTTTGTCCCTGCTCTGTCAAAGATGTCATGAAGGATGTGTAAATGCATGGTGAAATAGATTACCAGATTAAAAAGAGCTCATAAGGCTCAATTCAAATTCCCCTGAAATGAGCTGGAAGACAGCCCTATGATATCACAGGGAAATTATGCTTCTAAAGAAGACTAGAATCATTATGACTAAATGTTTATAGTGGTTATTCATAAAGGACTTTTGTAAAGGATCCCCCAAACCTCTACCTCATGGACAGGAATTTCAGTGTTTTTAAGATATTTCATCATGCTAAGCATTATGTTTACTGTATTAGGCAAAATAAATATGTGACATTTTAACTCAAAGAAACTAATTTCTAACCTAGAACCTTGGATAACTTAGAAACCAAGAATAAATAATTTTTATGGAAGGAGGAAAATATCATACTGTCAAAATTAAAAATGTAGGTTTTTTTTTTTTTTTAATTGGACTGTAAAATAATGGCCTAACTATTTTATCCATTTTTCTAAACCTGCAGTATAGATTTAGTACAAATGCTAAACTTTGGGGATAAGACATTTCTTATGTTTGTATCCAATCACTTTTAAATGTGTATTGAGAATAATGCCAGGAAAAAACCACAACAAAAGAGCCCAACTACAAAACAAAGAAACAAAAACCCCAAATAAAACCCACATCACAATAAAAATAAATGGGTAGTAGCATTGAGAAAAAAAAGGAAGGACAGTGAACTAAATGAAAATTTGCTGTAGTATACTACTCAGAAAATAGATTTTTCAGTTAATAAGCTATACATCTAAAACCTTAATTACAACTTTCCCTCAACAAGCAAAGAATATTAAAAAAAATTACTGGAAAAAGCTCTAAAGGAGTTGTGAAAGGGAACTTAGCTCAAATTTTCCTAAAATACTCTATCTGCTACAATTACCTTTCTATAAAAATATGAGAGTCATTCTAAAACCTCTATAATAAACTCTATACTCTCCATATTTTTCTATACTTCTGACTTTCTATACTTCTTGACACTGGACAGTGAAAAAGAAACTTACCAAAAAATATTCTGGTAAAACCGTTACCACTTTATAATTAAAAATAAATTAGTACCTGCTGCAATTTTTTAAGGAAAAAATCACCATGTAACATTCTATGTATTTTTGTTATGGATAGGAAAAAACTATTCTGTAATATGGCATATGATATTCTAGAATGCATATCTATGAGTTCCTTTTTCCTAAGAGGCTTTAATTTGATGCAGCTTCCTATCTGAATATATACTGAAGTTGCAATTTTTTATATATTTGTCAATAATTTCTTTTTCTTATCTCCAACCAACCATTTTCGCCTGAAAAAACTATAGAGATTAAGGTTTTAAGATGTTTGAATGTTTGTGTTATATTCCACAAAGTTCTGAAAATAGCCCTACCCTTAATGTTTCACCAGAATATTCTGTTTCCTGAATTCTTATTTCAATTTTGACCTCTGTTTCTTGTGCTGTTTGTGTTGTTCACAACACCTCCTGCTTGTGTTGTTCTCTCATCTTTTAAGTGGTGAATAATGTTATTCCTTATCAGGAGATATATGAAAATCTTTCTGGTCTCCTTCCCCCCTCTTTTTGATCGATTGAATTGGATGAGTCTGTAAATATAAAAATAAGTGGTCAGTACTTCTTATGAGTGAATAACAAGTGAATAACAAGTGAATACCAACTAAATAATGAAGTACTCTCCATCCCCACTCTATTTATACTCAAAACAGAACCTACAAGTGTGGCACAACAAAAAGAAGTACGATGCAGCCATTATTCCCATTTTATAAATAAGGCTCGGAAGTATTTATGGGATCTGAAAGAATATATATGGCAGAGGTACAAATCGTTTTAGGGGATATTCCATGACTCTGAAAAAGTAAAACAGACCTTGGCCTGATGTTTTTCCATTCCTGCTGTTATTTTCCATACAATTCCTAGGCAAGGGTCCATAGTTGCTGTGGGTCAGAGACCTTTATCAAAATCTAATATTGATGCATCTACTGATGGTATGTGTCTCAGCATGTTTACCAGTATGGAAATCAGTTATTATGTGATCACAGTCAGAGAACAGGCTCAGGGCACTTTTTAGTTTAATGGAGCAGGAATAACTCATGCAACCCTCTTCTTCTTCAGGCTTCTCCAGGCAGAATCTTAACACTCATTTCATTTTAAAAATGATGCTCTAGCACAGAGGAAATAGATGCAATATTTCACAGAATCATATGCAGCCAAAAGTTATCTTTAGCTCCACTATTTCTAATACAATTGATAATGCAATTTCCTTCCACAACACCAGATGCTTAGTAAGAATTATGTAGCAATTCATATTCCTTTCCACTGAAATAAGTCAAATATAGTGGGATTTACCTCATCTACCTTTAAATTTTTATAATGCAGACATCTACATCTGAGCTTGTCAGCTAGAGGTTTTATTCCTTGAATAAAAAGGGGCACTCCTAGAACATGCTTCATCTCATCCTAGAATAGATACCTTAAAGGGTTAGAAGAACTTTATTTTGGAAGTAATATATACCTCCTTGAATTATATAGTGAATCTGGTTGATGAATCAATATGAAGATATGTACATAGCTGAAACTGGAAAGATCTTAGAAACAACTTAATGCTACGTAAAAATATTCTGACAGAATCCTTACCCCAGCTATATTATTTGAGTCTTTGCATTTATTTGATCTCATTTTAATTTTTCTTTCTCAAAAATAAATAGGAAGCCCCAGCATACCCTACTGTCTTTAGCAGAGGCGTGTTAGGACTAAACATGGCAACTTTCTAAATATGAGGTCAATTTATAAGCACTTCTTTTTATCCAGAATGTTGAATCAGCAAAATACCTAATTGAAAATAAAGCTACTATTTATATTGCATGTGTCTTGAATATAAAAGATTTTTCTATGAATCAAGGTTTCAATGTACTTAATATAATATTTTCTCCCTGTACTTTTCTTTATTTTGTCATATATATGTCAGTTTGAAAAAGCTTCTCTTTTAAATTGAAATGGGTTCTTTTAATCCATTAATTTTACAGTGTCTTCTCATACTTGGATGATACAAATTTGTAAAAAAACTGTCTGGAAGAAAGGACCAGATAGATGCTCATGTACACATTTAAATCACAGCTATGTGTGCCAAAAATAAAATAAAAAAAATAAGGTCCATTACCATTTCCCTGTGTTCTTACCTCATCTTGACCTGATTTGCCTTTCTGCTAATACTCATCAGAATCCTCTGCTTTGTGTTAAATAGGATTGGAATTGCACAGAAGAGAGCTGGCATTTTAAATGAGAGTCAGGCCCTCTCTATCCATGCCATTGTGACAAATTTTTATAGGAATGTTATAGATACAGAACTAGTGATTAGCACCATTGCTATGCACTCCTGTGTCTCTGCGACAGAGAGCAATCATCAAATTCACATTATCTGGGAACTTGGGAGTTAGTAGAAGCTGACCATGCCAGCTGGAAGTGGCTTAAAACATGTGTTATGCTATTAAGTGGTATTACGATGTACCAATAATGGATTACAAAAAAACCTCTTACAGACCTTGTTACTCAAAGTACAGATGTACAGTGCACATTTATTAGCCATGGCAATGTAGTTTACTGAAAGAAAAATGATGAATGTGTTTAGCATACAATTATGCAGAGGCAAAACTGGATGGAATCAATTTACTCAACAAAAATAAATGCATAATAATTATAATGAGAACAGGACTGTTAACACTACAATTTAAGAATGTGTTTTGAGTGTTTTGTCTCATGTTTTACTGAAAATGGATTTTCACTTCTGGCATTGATGCTGGTCCCACAAATCACTTTTGCGTTGTGGCTGCACATAACACAATTTACTTAAGGACACCCAAGTGTGTAATAGGCAGATGAAAGAGAACATCATCAAAAACCATAACAAAAACTTTCAAATTAACTTAGGAAACAGGTATGAAAATTATTGAATCTAGAAATTTTGAGCTCTTCCATCCCCCAACTGTTTTAAACTACTTTTTGCTGACATTCTTGTTTCATACCACTATGGGAAACTAAATTTCTAAATAGAAAAGAAAATCCTCCTCTCAGGTTATCATCCATCCAACACTGTTATACCGGCAGAAACAATAAGATTCTTTGCAGTGTAGTTAAATAGCTTTATAAATGTCATATTTATTCATCTGTCCACAGTTCTAACACACCTGTCGTTTTAGTTTTCAGTTTTCACATGTAGCCAATGACAATAATGAAATTTTCTTCAGGAAAAGCAAGTGTCTCTGCTGTAATTTGTGTGCATAAATGAACTAGATGTGAGCAGCTAGTGAAAAAATTGCTGATAGCTGGGAGTCATTCTAGATAATGTGGACATACAGCCAGATCATGCAGAACTGCAAAAAGACCAAAAATAGTGTTTATGACATTGTAGCAGCATGGAAAATTAATTTTAATGTAGGCAAGTATAAAGTGGTTGGGAAAAAAGCAAACATATAACATGGTCACCATGAACTGGCTATTTTCCCCAAGGTAAAACCTTGCAGTAAAGAAAAACTAGAGCCTGTTCTGTAGAAATCAAAAAATAAAAGCAAATGTGTAAATTCCTGTTTCAAACACATCTTGAATATGGCCATGAAGAAAGATGATCAAAGTCACAAAACAATTCTCACTGGAGGTATGAGTGCTAAAACTTCTCTGATTGGAAAGAGATAAGTGAAGAGAATAAGCAAGAAATCTACAATCCTAAGTCTGATGAAAGGACAATACGCATAAGTCAACAGTTCATTCAAATATATTAAATAAGGAACATCAAATTAAACTGGTAGCATCTAAGTGGAGAACTGAAGGCTGAATCTTTCCAGAAAGCAAAATTCAATGCCAAAGGCTCATTGTAAATGCTTAAAGTTTACATCCACTCAAGGATGACAACAAGAAATGGTATCCAGATGGGATAGCTGGACTCATAGGTAAATACATTGAAGGTCACAAAGGTGAAAACAACTCAGACCTAGAAGAGCAATTAAGAAAATCATTGTGTTTGTATGTCATGTTATCAGTTCTTTTTTTGGGTGCTTTCACAATGAGATAACATAAAACTGGATTGCATGTCTAAGACAATACAGATGCCCTCGTACTTATCTGCATTCACCTCTTGCATAAATTCATGGAGGAAAAAATATTCTACTAATATGAAGTCACCACCTCTGAATCACTGAGCGTCTGAAGCACGATTTACAACACCCTGAGAGAGAATGCTGTTCAATACTGTTCCTCATCTTCTCTGTCCTGCTGATCTTTCCAGCACTTTGTGCTGCTCACCCTCCTAGACAGAATTCTGGTCATTGTGGATTTTTCATCTGAAAGTTGAATATAACTTTTTTTAATGTTTGTAAGAAATTACAGAGATGTGAGATAATGAAATAAAAAATGGAGGAATAAATCACATTTTATATAGGTACGCACATCAAAGAATCTGGAAGATTTTTCACCGTTCTTGGAAGAAAAAATGTTATTGCAGCCAATGAGAAAATTTATATCCTCTGTGTTTTAAAGAGTTTGTGTTTTGGATAATCCTATGGAATGAGTTTTCATTGTGACAATCTTGCACTTCCAAATAGTAAATGCAAATCTGCCTTAAAAAGTTTCTATTTAAAAATAAGAAGGATTCTAAAGTCTTCTTTATTAATTTCATTTTGTCATCCAAAATTGCTGCAAGAGATACAAATTTCACTTTATTGTAGCCCTGAAATTTTGGGAAATAAAAATGCAGAGAACAGTTATAATTTTAAGATAGGTAAAATGATGTCACAGGTCACCTTTATCACATGGCAATCATAATTTAAAATTGTGTACACACAAATATTTATATATATATATATTTATAAAAGAGAAAGGTAAATAAGAAATAATGATAGTAGATAGAATCTGTTGCTACTGTCTACATTTTTTTATAAAATCATAGAATGATTAAGGTTTAAAGGGACCTTAAAGATCATCTAGATCAAATCCCCTTGCCATAGGCAGGGAGCCTTCCACCAGACCCGGTTACTAGGTGACCCATCCAGCTTTGTCTTGGACATTTCCAGAAATGGGGAGTCCACAAACTCTCTGGGCAGCAGGGTCTCATGACCTTCGCCATAAACATTTTCTTCCCAATATCTAATTTAAGCAAACCCTCCTTTAAGTTGCAGCTGTTCTTCCTTGTCTTATCATAAACTGCCTTTGTGAGGAGATCAGTGTCTGCCCCTCCTCTTCCCCTCACGATGAAGTTATAGACTGCAATGAGGTCTCACCTCAGTCTTCTCCCCTCTTCTCCAGGTTGAAGAAGCAGATGGACTTGAACTGCTCTTCATATGGCTTCCCTTCAAGGTTCTTCAACCCTCATTTGGATACTGTACAATAGCTTTATATCTTTTTCTATATTATGGCACCCAAAACTGCGCACAGGGCTCAAAATGAGGCTGTTCCAGTTCAGAGCAGAATAGGAAAAGCCCCTTCCTAGCCCAGCTGGTGATGCTGTGCCTGATGCACCCCAGGACAAGGCTGGCCCTTCTGGCTGCAGGGCACAATGACTCATATTCAACTTCTCATTGACCAGGACCCCCAGGTTCCTTTCCTCTCTGCTGCTCTCCATCATGTCATTCCCCAAACTGTACATACCATCCAGGGTTACTCCACCCCAGGTGCAGAATCCAGCACATGCCCTTGTTATAGTTTGCATGATTGGTGCTTGTCCAGCTCTCTAATTTGTCAAGGTCTCTCTGCAGGGCCACACTGCCCTCAAGGGAGCCAACAGCTCCCCCCAGTTTTGTATCATCTGCAAACTTGCTTAATATCCGTTCCAGTCCAGTGTCCAAGTCATTTGTGAAACTGTTGAAGAGCACAACAGTTTGAAGGGCTGAGGATGGAGCTCTGAGGAACCCCACTAGTGATAGTTTGATGTCACCCCCTTAGGGTAACCCTTTGTGTCCAACCCATCAGTCAGTTTCTCACCCAGCATAAGTTTATTCAGCTGTTTGCTGGACATTTTGTCCAGAAGGATCTTGTAAGAGATGAAATTGAAAGCTTTACTGAAATTTGAAAAGATTGACTTTCCTTGATATACTAGGTGGGTTCCCTTGTCATAAAAGGAAGCCAGGTTCAAGAAGCATGAAAGAAGCCATGCTGGCTGTGAGCTATGATTACAGCACCCTTAATGTGGTTTTCAATAATACTTCCCAGCATAATTTTCTCCATAATTTTGCCATCACTGAAGCGAAACTGGCAGACCTGTAGTTTCCAATGCTATCCTTCTTGCCTCTTTTGAAAACTGGGGCAAAAATTTCCTACCTTCTAGTCATCTAGGACCTCTCCAGATTTCCAAGAAAATAAAAAAATCACGGAGGGACACCTCATGCCAACATTAGCCAACTCTCTCTGTATTCCCATATGTGAATCCTATCAGGACTCGTAGATTTATCCGGATCCAGGTGGAGCAGCAGATACACACAAATTCAAGGTCAACTGAGAGTTTATCATTCTCACCACTCATGGTCCTCCAGCTCAGGGCACTGAGACCCCCTTGGTCTGTCAGGTGGAGTGAAGATGGAGGCAAAGAATGAGCTAAACATCTCCACCTTGTCCCTGTCCCTGTCTCCAAGGTCACCATCTTCATCCTGTAACAGGTCAATGTAATCTCTGCTAGGTTGCTAAGCCATGATCCATCATTTTTGAAAAATCATGGCAGTCAGAAAAGAAGTCTCAGTCAATATTCATTTTCTAAGTACATTGTGATACACTAGGTTTTTTTCCAAATTTTAATTTATGTTTATGCTTATTTATTTAATTGTTTGATTCTACATAGTAGCCATAATTCTTTTATATATCTGTACCTATCTGTCTGTACACTGACTCTAGTTGAGGTCTCACTGATATCTTGCTCAAAGGTACTAATATTTCTGCTTAGCTGGAAGTATTTGGTTACTCATTTGGGAGACCACAGTTACTTTTTTTACAGCTTTATTCCATCCTTATAAATGGATAGATACCTAGGCTTTTTAAAATTAATTTCTTATTTCCAGTTTGTTTGCAGGCCCAAGACTTCCCTACAGATTCTTGTTCTGTCTAAATGAATAGATTTTCATTTTGTTCTCATAAATTCCCCCATGCCCTATTACTTCACTCTCTAAGGCTATTCATTTATTTATGTGTAATATTTCACTTCTTCCCTCCATTCAAAATGACTGCCAACTCTGTGATATCATCTAATTTCATTACCTCACTTTAACCTTTGAGCCAAGGTCAGAATACAAAATTGAGATACTTTGACTGTTCCTAATCCTCAATAAATTCCAAGTATGACTTCTCCACAGTTTAATATTTGCTCTTTAGTAAAAAAAACACACCTATTGTCACATGATACTGTATGCCCTATGTAAGCTCACGTCATGTGCATTTGATTCCTCAAGGTTTTAAGAATTCTTCCTAAATATTTGTTCTAAAAACTTACATGATTTAAGGACAAGCAAATTCACAGTTATACATATGTATATATTTCAATTTTTGTTCTCTTTATACATATTGATATTTATTAAATCACTTTTCAGATTTATTCATAGAGTGTGGTGCATTAGTTGTCCAGAGCTCTTTCCTCTATCCTTCCATTTTTTCATGGACGCATTTTTATTTTAGATGCAATTTTTTTCAAATTTACATATCGTTGTATATAATGTCCAGGTGGCAATCCTGTCTGTTCCCGTTGTCAAATATGGCAAAAATATGAAATAATCTTTATATACATAGTTTTGAGTAATAGTCAAAGTATATTTAGCCAATGTTTTGCTCATGAAGTAACTTTACTTGTGTGTGCCTGTTTTTCAAAAAAACTTCAATAGATTATTCTATTATACCTTGTGCATCACTATTTAGCCTTCAGCAAACTTTTATGATCAATTTAGAAACTCCAGATATTTATAACTGAAATCACAACTCAAGTTCTGTACCAGTGTATGATTGCACTCTCTTAATTTAAGTCGGTGTTCTCTCACAATGCTGTAACTGCTTGACCCAAAGGGGAAGGGGTGATGGTTCTGGAACACCTCCTCCGCACAGAGTAACTGAATGGTGATGTTTTCTCCACCTGAACTTGGCCTTCTGTTACATTTTTACTTCAAGTATCTGAGAGAAATTGAGTCTTTTGATGTAGTCCCAGGTTGCTTACTCTGATGCAAAACCAAAGCCCCTCAGGTCTCTAATGCAAGTGTTGAAAACCCAATAACTTAGCAAGAAACATGAGGAGATGCTGAGTGAGGGAATTTATTTTTAAACTCATCATGCAATTAATTCAAATTTCTTCCAAATCCTAATTTCAAAGTTCTGTATAAGATTTTTGCCTTTATATCTTGGACAGATTCTAATAAAGAATACAACAGTGAAATTTCAGGATGCTAAATTTTCACCACCATGTGCTGATCATACAAAATCACGGTACTAGCAGCACCACATTTTTTGCCTATCACTTCCTAATAAGGATGTTTGTGTTTGATAAAAGATATTTTCTTTTCCATGTTCTGTATAGGAAGATAAAGCTCTTTATTTTCCTTTTTTTTATATATACTAGAATTTTTCTTTTCATTACTTAAAAAGAATGTGTTACACTCTATTATATAAGACCTAATAATGGATGCATATTAATGTAAAAATGACTGTGATAATGCTGAGGGTTAATATCATGAGAAAATATTAAAACTAGTAAAATATACTGAATCAAACTAGAGCAAAATGCTCATAAGCATAGAAAATTCAGTGATTAATAGTCAGCAGGATTCTAGCTTTCTATGTCAGTGCTTGGATTTTATGTGGTGTTACTAAGCAACAAAGGTTACTCTTCAGCAACACTTCGATGCAGTATTTGCAGCTTCAATCAAATCAGCTGCTAAGTGAACAGTATTTTTGTGTAATATGTTTGTCAGTGATAGATAAGCAGTAAAAGCAAATCAAATATATTTTAATTTATCTTATATAGCATAATTGTAACGAGTCTCCTTTTAGCTGTTTAATAGACTTTTCTAATGTACATCTCCGTATATATAATTTATCTTATGGTGAACATTCTTGGTAACAGGCATAATTCAGGCAATATTTTAGTTTTTCTATCAAGTTCCAAATAGTATTTAATACAATGTTCTAAAAATGGCTATTAAAGCTGTTATATTGATATCAAGACAAGAATAGTCCACATAAGAATATGAAGTCAGAACTATTTTATATTGCTGTTACATAATAATTATTTTTAAAAAACCAGAAGCCCGTAAGATATTGTGCATCACTTTTTAATTTTATCTTCTACTTCTCCCAGCAGTACTAACAGAGAATACTAGACAAAGTAACATGACAGGTTGTTGAAAGATCTGTCAGTTCTGCTGCTTTTGAAATTCCGGTTGTTTTAAAATCAAAAAGAGCTGCCCAAAGAAAGCCTCTCTATTCTGGGCAGCAGACTGCAAAACAACAATTCGTATCAGCCACTTGCTAGTAGAACAAAGTTTGCTTTAGATAAAGAATGATGCCTTTAAATTTGAAAGGTCATAGGGGTGAACATTTTTTATTAAACTGTATGCCACCATATGGATGGTTTTGTTCTCATATTTTAATGATTCTGCAGAGGTTATTGTGAAATTCCCATTAAATAAAAAAAAAAAAAAAACACCAAACCAACTCTCCCTATATATAGATTCTAAAGCTGTACCAATTTAAACTTTATTCTGATAGATTTTATGAAATGCCTAATAGCTGAAAAAACTGGACAAGAATAGGAAGACATGAGGAACAAAGTTCTATGTACCATGCTTATGTGTTAAAAATAGTAAATGTAATAAATTACATTGCTGTCGGAAGCTAGGCTTTTTTTATAGATAGTATAGGAAGGATTGTAATTGTACCGCTGCTATTGTTAGTAGGCTAATTTTTTAGAGAACTTCTCATTAAAAGATTCCTTAACCTTTGCCTTCCTAATATAATTTAAATAATCTACATTGCTTTAAGGAAACAGGGAAAGGGGAAGGAATGCAGAAGAATACAGCTCTATCGTATTTGCATACAGATTCGTTTGAAATGCATGTCAGTTGATGAAGCTCAAAACCAAGCCTTTATAAATATTGTCCAATGAGAATCTTGATGTAGCCCTTCATGTACTGTAGGCAGCAAGACAGTAGTTGAACATGTTAGTGAATGCAATATATTTTCTACTTAAAGGATATGTTGCTGGTTTGTATTTTTATGGCATTACTTAGGGATGTCGTTTGTGTCCTTATTGATCCTGAGGTTGTGTGATGCAATTTATTGCAGAAGAGGGAGACTACTTCAGAGATATAGCAAACCAACAAGCCTAAATAAAAAAATGTGAGCAGGGAAATACTGAGATTCTCAAATTGTTAGATTACAAAGGTACTCTAAATTAGGAGTCAAGGAACTGCGTAACTGCATAAGCCTTTAGAGGCAAGGTAGCTTATCTGTAGTTTTGATGGTGTGAGCTTGAGGACTTATTTTCTTACACAAGCCTATCTCACTTTATTGAGAGGCAGAGTCTCTAATCACACTATAAAGACTACAAATAATTTAGTGCAATTTTCTAAATGCAGTGGCAATGCAATAAGGTTGGTATGATTTCATTGGAATAAAAAGGTTCTCAAGCTCATATTCGGAAACCCATATTCTGAAATATAATCCCCTTCACATAACTTGTGTATATACTCTCTGTTAATTTAATGAACGCAGGAAATTAGTGACAAAAGGATCCAATCTCAATCTCCATGCATCTGGTGAAATTTTTGTTGTTATGAGCATTCTCAGTCTCCAGAAAATATCTAGGGCTTTAAATATTGCATTAACATTACCATTTGGATGCTTACAGTTTTGCAGCCCTGGAAATAATTTTCAAGCTGTGGTCAATTAACACAAAAGAAATCCTAATATTTTTTTTTTTCCTGTAGCAAGTAATAAATCATATCTTAAAAATATTTTGCTAGTATTATACCTCCCTCTACTGGTAAAATATTATTTTCCTTATGATTAATTTTGAAAGCACATCATTATTAAAAAAGAATGCAATATGGTAGCTCATTTCAAAAATAAGGTCCAATGATGAATATTTTAAAGAGGAAAACAATAATTGGGTTTAAGCATTGCTTCAAATTTGGATAAAGCAGGAAGTTCAGACAAGGGTTATTGATTTATTCATGGTAGATGGATCTACAGGGAAAATAGAATGATATTTTCAGTGCAGGGGTCAACTGGGCTACTCACAGTAATTTCTCTTAAAAACAGAACATAAAATATGTAAGTACATTTGTAGCCTAAAAAGGTAAATACTCTATTACAATAAAGAAAAATACCAGGAAGCACAGGTTATCCCCTGGTGCCCCCTAACAGTGTGACACAATTAAAGCTTGTGAAATAATATTAGAACTACTGATCATTAAAACTAGAGTATGTCTGTCAAAACAGAAAATATTCACCCCTCTGTTATAATGCTTAGAACACCTCTAAACCAGTGCAGTATGGATTATAAGTATAGTAAATGTGTGTTCAGAAAAGAAACCCTCAACATTCTGAAACAGATTTAAATCGAAGAGCTCAATAATACTTTGTACATTATTGACTAGTAAAATTGGACTCAAAAAGGAGTTTTCATTCTCCCTATGTTTTTGCTCTAGTTCTCCAAATACATACAAGAGAAAAACTGTAGTGCAGACCTCTTCTATTTATTTAAGGCATAGAAGAGCCCATTTTTCTGTATAAAATTTTCCAGCTAAATCACTGGAAATTAAGTACCTGAAATCCTAAGTTTTTCTTAGGATTTGCAGCATAGAGACTGCTATAGGTGATACATATTTGCCCTTATTTAAAGCATATGTAGAGGAATTGTTTGGGTATATCTAACTTATATATAATATCTTGAGGATGAGAGACCTCATTCTGAAGCCAGTAAGTTTCATTTCTTCAACACAAATATTTCTTCCTCCCAGGAGAGTGCTGTAAAAAGCAAAAACCTCACAGAAGGATGATCCAAGTTCCATTTAAGGTAAATGTGTGATTTTGCAATTTTGAGTAAATATTTTGGTCAACACAGTGCATGAACTGAACCTTTTGTGAAAGAATGCTCTCATTCTTCAGAATTTCTCTGTGTCATGGTAGTGAAGATGTGATGAAGATTATGTGACAAGGAATATATTTCAGTCTGTGTTTTTCCAGAAATTTAACAAAATAAAATAAAACCTTAATAATTATCCCAAGACAGGGAAATTATTAAAAAAAATTTTTTAAGCCCCCAAGAGTAGGTAGAGAAGAAGGAAGAGAAAGATTGAGAATAAAACAAAGGAAAGAAGTGAGGTGGAAGGGAGAGAAAGAAAGGGACAGAGGCAATAGACCCAAAGAGAAACACATAACGTTCTATATGAATATCAGGAAACTCCTTTTTTATTTTTTTTTTCTGGGGGTGTCCAAGCACTGCCATAGGTTGTCCAGAGGATTGTAGAGTCAACATCCTCACAGATCTTCCAAACCTGCCTGCACAGGGTCCTCAGCTAGTGCTCCAAGGTGACCCTGCTTTGAGCTTGTGATTGATCAAGATTCTGAAGGTTTCTCAGAACCTCAGCTATTCTTTGTTTCTCTGGAAAGAAAAGGAAGAGAAAGAGGGAGGGAGGGAGGGAGGGAGGGAAGGAGGGAGGGAGGAAGGAAGTGTCGGAAGGAAGGAAGCGTCGGAAGGAAGTGTCGGAAGGAAGCGTTGGAAGGAAGCGGCGGAAGGAAGGAAGGAAGTGGCGGAAGGAAGTGGCGGAAGGAAGTGGCGGAAGGAAGGAAGTGGCGGAAGGAAGTGGCGGAAGGAAGTGGCGGAAGGAAGGAAGGAAGGAAGGAAGGAAGGAAGGAAGGAAGGAAGGAAGGAAGGAAGGAAGTGGCGGAAGGAAGGAAGTGGCGGAAGGAAGGAAGTGGCGGAAGGAAGGAAGGAAGGAAGGAAGGAAGGAAGGAAGGAAGGAAGGAAGGAAGGAAGGAAGGAAGGAAGGAAGGAAGGAAGGAAGTGGCGGAAGGAAGTGTCGGAAGGAAGTGTCGGAAGGAAGGAAGGAAGGAAGGAAGGAAGGAAGGAAAGAAGTGGCGGAAGGAAGGAAGGAAGGAAGTGGCGGAAGGAAGGAAGGAAGGAAGGAAGGAAGGAAGAAAGGAAGAAAGGAAGTGGCGGAAGGAAGGAAGGAAGTGGTGGAAGGAAGTGGCGGAAGGAAGGAAGGAAGGAAGGAAGGAAGGAAGGAAGGAAGGAAGGAAGGAAGGAAGGAAGGAAGGAAGGAAGGAAGTGTCAGAAGGAAGTGTCGGAAGGAAGTGTCGGAAGGAAGTGTCGGAAGGAAGGAAGGAAGGAAGGAAGGAAGGAAGGAAGGAAGGAAGGAAGGGAGGAAGGAAGGGAGGAAGGGAGGAAGGGAGGAAGGGAGGAGGGAGGAAGGGAGGGAGGGAGAATGGTTTTCACATAAAAGAAAGAGAAAGAAAAAGCCGTGCTGCCCCCCCTCTGGATGAATATAGCGTGGTATTTAACCATGTGATCAGATGAATGTCCTTTCCATACTATCAGTGTCAGGGTAAATTGATTCACTGCTCATAGTGTGCACTGTCAGCATCTATTGTTATCTTTTATTTTCTTGCTTGTCACTTAGATTAATAACATTAGTGGTTCTATATGCTAGCAGCTTTCCTTCCCATGTCAGTCACAGAGGAATTTGCTCTGCTCTGTTCTGCTCTCTTCTGTAGATTTCTTTGTAGTACTTCTTTCAGTGGTTTAAATTGGCAGTGAGAGCACATTGTATTTCCTTCTGATTACTTGCACGAGTTCAATATTTGTAAAAGCATGATGATGCAGTCACTGAATACATGTAATTGCTTTCATTTTCACTGTTTTTCTGTTTGTGCTTTTTTTCACTCAAACTTGAAAGAATGTAATTGACAGCTAATTGAAAACCCCAGAAAAAGAAAGAATACTTTTGTGTGTACAACACTGAATGAATCTTTCTTTTACTTTCGATATTAAACTGCAATTAAACAAACACAATTAGAGAAAATAATACATACTGCTACTGCAAATAAATCCTACATATTATAAACTATGAAATAATACTAAAAGTAGAGCCAGAAGAGATGATAATTGATTTTGATGAAGTGGGAATCACGTTGGAGGTACTTCTAGTAAACTAGTGCTCCTGTTGTTAATATTTTAATTCATTACACTGAAATCTAGAACTTGCTAACAAAATGTCAGATGATGTAAATCTTTGAGATTTTGTTAAAACAGAAGAGGATTAGAATCCTATGGAGTATGAACTGTAAGAATAGTGATCTAAGGCAAATGGGAAAAATACCATAATAGAAAGTGCAAGATCATGAATTTAGGGGCTAAGAAGCAGAATTTCTCCTATCAGCTAGGAGCTCAGCAGCTGCAGATATCATTGAAGCGTAAGCCTGCATGAGTGAGCTTATTCACAAAGGAGAAGAATAATGTGACCTCAGATAACAAGTTGCTTCCATTTGAAAGAGAAAAATAATAAAGCCTTACTACAAAGGACCACTGAGCATGTCCCAGTGACAGTCTGTGAAGTACTATGTTTAATTCTAGTAGTACAAGTTTAAAGAAAATAATAACTAGAAAATAGCAGGCAGTGATGTAGAGGAAATTATTTGTGACCTACTGAAAATAATAGCTATATTAGCACATACTGGGTTTGTTTACCATTTTTTAACCTAAAACAAATACTCATTAAATTGCTAGTCAGACAAAAGGGTGCAGGCTGAAGATGATTAATTGTCCAGATCAATAGCTGAATTTCTGGTTGATGTCATCAGCAGGGCTTAGAATCATCAGCAGGGCTTAGAATTGCTAGACTTTTTTTGATGCATGCAGCCTAGTGGGGGGAGATGAGATCCACATATCTAGAAAAGGCAGGTGCATCTTCCCCAGTAAATTGGCCAACATAGTTTTCTTACCTGTGCAAAACTTTAAAGAACAATTTACTAAGTCCAGCCACCTCAAGAGCATATTTACCAATACAGTTATTCTGGACTACAAATAGGAGGAAGTGGAACTCTATGCCCTGAGTGTTATGATTTTTTAAGATTCAGAAAAACCTGTTGGGGAAACTCATGTTACTGGAAGATCACAACACAAGGCTACAAAGTGTTTCAGAAGGATAGGAAAGGAAGAGAAGGTGGAATTGCACTTTGTGTAAAACAGAAAATTGAGTGTATGAGGCTGAGCTATGGAGAACACAGAAGTTCTATTGAATTCCTGTCAAGATTACAGGGATCATCAAGAAGCTGAAATGTATGACCTTCCAGTCAGGATGATGAGGACAACAAAACCATAATTTGGCCATTCAAAGAAGTTTAGTGGCAATAGAACATGCTTCTCATTGATGGAGAACTTTTATTACTTTTACTTGTTGAGGAAAAAATGTGTTGTTGCCCAACTTGCCCATCAGATTTCTGCAAGTCACTGAGGACTGCTTCCTGCTGCAGATGCAGGACATTCCAGCTAGGAACAACACATTGCTAGATTCACTATTCGCAAACTGAGACAATTTACTTGACTATGTTGGTAGTCACGGATACACCTATCATACCATTGTAGATCCTGTGGATCCTTTGGGTCCATTTAAGATCCTGCAGAGCACATTTTACATCAAGAGTAGGACAAAGACCCTGAATTTCAGAAGAGCCAAATTCAATATGTTCAGAGTCCAGCCACCAGGAATTACTAGGGAAACAACCATGTAGGGCAAACCAGTTTGTGAGTGCTGTCAGTTTTTCAAAAACAGCCTTCTGAATGGCTGAAGAAGGGCAAGAACCATTCATCCCTCAAAAAGGGAAAAGAAGAAAGCAGAACAAAAGAAGAAAGCAGAACAAGGGTCAACTATGAGATTTTGGATATGCCTAAAAGCAAAAAAGAGGCATGCTAGCTGTGGAAAGGAAGCTAAATAGACAAGAAGGACTAAAAGAGCCTTGATAAAACATGTAGCAGTACAGTCAGGAAGGCTAAGGTTCAGCTAGAAATTAAACTAGACAAAAGAGGTTTCAAGAAGAAAGGGTTCCTCAGACACATGAGCAATTAGCAGAAGCACTGGGAAGATGTAGGGCCCTCTGTTACACAGGGCAGGGAAACTATTTATTAATGCTGATGAGTCAGACATTCTCTGCACCTTATTTGCCTCTGTCTTTATTGTCACAGGGTCAAGTAGCTATGACAACATGTGTTGAACCTCCAGTAGTGGAGGAAGGGTTGGTCTTCAGTCTCTTCCAAGGTCTCAGCCCACATAAATCTATGGGCATGGATGTAGTCCATTCCAAGAGCTTAAGAGAAATGTTGCAAATGCTGACAATGTTGCAAAGCCACTATCTATAATATTTGAAAATATTATAGATTTTCAGAGGACAATAAGGTATATCCCTTATAACTGGAAGAGGCAAAATTACACACTCATCTTCAAGCAGGGCCCTAAAGAGAAACTGCTGGACTTCTAGTCTTATTCCAGTCCCTGGTAAAGTAATGGGATGAGTCCTCCTAGAAATTAGTACAAACCAAACTAAGCAGGCCGCTGGGAAAAGTCAGAACAGACTTATGAAAAGTCAAACCATTGCATAGTAATTGGATCCCTATCTGCAACAAAAAAGGACATTTTCTGTTTAGATGGTGTCACAGACATCTTTTCATAAAAATCCTTTCTTTAGGATTTTCCCTTCTGGGAAATTGAGGCCCCAGAAAAAGAACGTAAGCAATGGTTATCTGCTGCTGTGAAATGCAATAGGTGCACCTATGATTGGCCTATGTTGGATGTGTATAATTAATGGCCAATCAAGGATCGAGCTCTCTCTGGGACAGAGTCGGAGAGAGCTCCTTTGTTATTCATTCTTTTCTATTCTTAGCTTAGCTAGCCTTCTGAGAACCTTTCCTTCTCGTCTTTTTAGTATAGTTATAATGTAGTATATGTATCATAAAATAATAAATCAAGCCTTCTGAACATGAGGTCAACATTCTCGTCTCCTCTCTTCGCCTGCAACCCTTGTGAACACCATCACAAGATGGAGGTGTTCTTCGTTACTTGCTCTCCAGGAAAGCAAGTAAAGTGTCTAGTTTGACCACAGTTGTCTCCTGAACGAAATGGCAAGATGCATGTTGGATGGGTGTCAGATGGGTAGGAAATTAGCTAACAGGCAGCACTCAGAGGGTAGTTTTTACTCAGCCAATCACAAATGCAGTCTATCACAAATGCAGTAGCACAGAAATCCATACTGGGCCTCTTGGTCTTCAAAATGTCCATAAAATGTCGAGATGATAGAACAGAAAGCATCCTCACCAGCTTTGCTGGCGACACTAAACAGAGTGATGATCTGGACAAGTTTGAAGGGAGAGCCATGGTTACAGAGAGACCTGGATGGGCTGGAAGAGTGGACAAGCAAGCCTTGAGTGAGGATTAATGAAGACAAATCCCTGCACATGAAGGCCAGGTTCCAGGTAGCTGGAAGCAGTTACATAAGATCAGCCGGGAAGTCCTGGAGGACAACGACCTTGATCCAATTGGACAAGATGCTAGAGATTCTCATCTAACCTCCTTTTCCCATGGAAGTTTGGGTTAGTTGCTGTTTTGAGGTCCCTTCCAACCTGTTCTGTTGTTCTTTATCTATAAGGCAGGTCCACAGTAACACAGATGAGAAATAACTTCTGGGACATTTAGAATTACTTGTGATTTAGGTAACAAATTGACCTAATTGATGTCCCTGGAAAACTCCAGAAGAGACTGCATAAAAACAACTACTTTTCAAATGAATATAGATCAGTAAAATAAATATGAGACATTGCACATGAAGATTTGCTGTATGGAAATAATTTGTCAGAAATGTTTACAGTATGGATACATTTATCTGTTCAGTCTCTCTAGCATGTCTTTGTAGTCAATGAAAAACAGGAACAAAACAAAGAAACAAACAAAAAACATTACAAGGATAGAACTAATTTGCATAATATAAGCAAAATATAAACAGAAGTAAATTTGCTTAATGCTACGTTCAGCACTCTCTTGGTTTCTGTCAAATCACAGAAATTATAGAAAACTGAACAACTAGGAGACCTGTCAAAATAAAGCATAATCTAAATTATTCCAGTCAGTAGCAGATAATCTATTACAGTTCTGTAAATTCTTCTGTGAAGGAGACAACAGTCTAAATTAACCTAATTTATCTCTCTTTTTGCAATATATTTACAGAGAGCTAATGTATAGAAGATGATGAAAAAGCATAAAAGATATAAACCAAGGATTATGAAAGGATGCAAAAGAATGTGAAAGGATATAAATGAAAAATCCCCACTAAACCATCAAGCAAATAAACCCCAATCTAAAGTGAAGCAAAAAACCCAAAAAAATAAAAAAACCTCAACCAAAATAAAGAAAAACACACCAACAAACAAACAAAAAAAATCCCAAACAAGCAAAAAAAATCAAAACCAAAAGCAAAACTAAAACCGAAAACAAAAACTGAGAAAACCCCACAAAGAAGCCAAACAAATCCCCAAAACTATCACTTCATTTTCCTTACAGTTAAATGCCAAGCCATAGGAGTCCTACAACATTCCCTAATTGCACCGATTCTTTCTCTTAAAATTTTAGGAGTTCTATTGAAGAGGTTGAACAAATAAATGTCATAAGTTGAAGGTGACAAAATTACAGAAGTTAAGAGGTTCTAGAGGGGTATTTTGAACTAAATGATAAATAGGATTTGATCAGTCTTCCTAATTTAAAGAAATAATCTGTTCTTACATAAATAATTGCATCAGCTTTAAAGAACATCAAAAGAGAAGTTCATTTTTATAATTTATTTAGATCATCTTGAAGATTTGTAATTAACTAATTTCAAAAATCATGATTTCATACCAATGATAGTGGCATATGTTTCCAGAATTAAAGTTTCTTAAAGTAAAACTTTACCAGTTCAAGCTGAATGAGAACTATTCTGAAAATGTAGTTACAGTAAAAGTTAATAAACATTTACAATCAAATTTTTACAGAACATATTAAAATCAATAAAAGAGAAAAACATTACAAGGTGTACTTTTACCTTGGACCCATTCATTTGATCATCTCCTTTTCCATGTAACAGTTTTGAAAAGCAGTTCAAGACAGAGACCTATCAGATTTGTTAAATAATACCACTCTTGCACTGTCGAAATCAGTAATGAAAAACTAAGAAAATCACCACAGATTATTTAATTGCTGAAAAATGAGCATCAAAGGTTGTGGAACTAATTCTAAAATATTCAATATGAAAATAAAAATATACACAGTTTGTGACCATGTTCACAGGGATTCTTGGATGAGGCAAGAGACGAGAATGTTGACTCCATGATCAGAAGGCTTGATTTATTATTTTATGATAGATTTATATTACATTATAACTATACTAAAAAGAAAAGGAAGGAAAAGGTTCCTCAGAAGGCTAGCTAAGCTAAGAATAGAAAAGGCAAGAATGATAACAAAAGGCAGCTCTCTCGGACTCTGTCCGAGATTGCTCCATCTTGATTAGCCATTAATTATAAACATTCAAGATGGCCCAATCAAAAATCCACCTATTGCATTCCACAGCAACAGATAACCATTGTTTACATTCTTTTTCTGGGGCCTCAGCTTCCCAGAAGGGAAAATCCTAAATAAAGGATTTTTAGTGAAAAAGATGTCTGCGACAACAGTTTGATATTCTTATTTCACATTCACCAGAAATATTAAATTTTATATTACTATACTATAAAATTATACCAGATTGCAATTCTCTGGTATTATATTATTATGTAGCATAATTATAATTCAATGTTTTAACACTATACTTATAATTAAAAAGCTCATCGGATTGTCACTTCAGACTAAAATAAAAGCACTTAAACACTTAGAAAACTAGGCAAGGTCCATTCCATAAAGTAAATATTAATTCTTTATTACATACCTTAACTCTACTTGCAGAGCATAGGCAAAGTTGGGCCTTTCAGAGAAAGAAGTATCACACTAAAGCTAAGCAAAATCTGCCTAAAATAAATCAGCATAAAACATTGAGATGAGGAGAAAATATCTCAGGCTTACTTAAATTTGTAATAAATAGTCCTGAACATTCTATGATGAAGCAATATGTGTAGAAATGTTTTACTCCATCAATGTATGTTCAGCCTAGCTGATCAAGTTGCTCAAGGGATTGGGTAAGACTTAAATTCATCATCAGGCTTAATAACATGTTGATAATTGAATTTCTCAATGTTTCAAAATGAAATGTTCCTGTACACTTGTAGGCATAAAAATATAAGATATTTTAACGTCACATAATTCATTGTCTTGGAATTTAGGTGATAATAATTTATTTATATAAAAAAATCATATTTATAAATTAAAAAAAATAGCAACATTAACTCACTTTTGCACTCCTTTCTACTTTTAACAGAGGGAATGAAGCAATTGATACTATGCAGTAAGGATAACGTTAGACACATTTAACATTTAAGAAAGGCAAGTAATAAATTTTAGAAATTTGAGCTTACATAAAAAAATATTTCCATGAATCCCAAACTTTGTGTAATTCCATTGATACTAATTGGTACATTAAAAATTATTTTAAGTAGTGGTGTTCATGTTTTGATGATTGCACCAAAATACAGTCTTCAAGCTATTTGAAAAAAAGATTTTTTTTCTGTTAAAAATTCAATTAATATCATAAATCTTTTATGCTGTTAAGGAACATGCTGACTTTTAATGGACAAACTCTGAAGGCCTTGCATTGTTTTTTATTCCCTCTTTAATTATAAATCAGCATAGGTATTTGGTAATTAAAGAGGTCTGGTCATTTGCTGAGGTTAGTAGGAGTCAGTCTAAGTTCAGACATTATGGAACAACACAGTTCTTATTTTAGCTCACCTAGGGAAGGAGTGCTCAGTGCAAGGAATTGGAGATGTTGACTGACTTCAAAATAATGCATTGATCATAAATAGCATGTCTGTATAGCAGCATGACTGCAAACATTCGTTAGATACTGGAAAAATATGGCCAGGAGTTATTTATTATCATTTAGGGGGTTTCCAACATTTTAAGAAAGACGAAAGTATAAATGAAAATAAAGTTTTCTTATTCTCACTCAGAATATTCTGTACATTATTCTGAATAATTACAGAGATTTTTATTCATTATAATTGCAGAATGCCTCAAGATTAAATTCTGAATTTCTTCCAATAACATGCACATTTGATAGTATTAGGAGTTTGAGATTTAATGGTCTTGGGAAGTTTAAGTTTGATTAAACTTTTATTAAGTACTATTCGTTGTACTTGAATAACTGAAAACACTTGCAGCTTTGCTAAATTAACAGAGAGTAAAACCATGCAATAAATTGAAAAATAAGCTAATAATTGAAATTAGATTTCACTTTAAAATATTTTAACTTGAAATAAAACAAAACCACTGTTGACAGTTTATATTTACTTGTCCAACAGATTATTCTTCCCATTTTCAGCTCAATATTTTCTGCGTAGATATTTCTCTATATTTCTAGGAGATATTAGGCTTAACCCAGAGTTTTTATTCTTTTTGCTATAGTTTTGTTTCCAGTTTCCATGAACCAGTGCTTTTTCAATAAGGAGTAGTACTCTAAGTCATCATACAAATTGATGTGGTAGTGGTATCCTAATACTACTAGTTTTATCAAATATTTTCCTGCCTGTTATGGTAAAAATAAAAATAAGAAGGCTCTCTCAGAAAGTTAGAGATCTTTTTTAAGGTTTTTTTTTTTTTCCCAGAAAGTATTGTGGTTGAACCCCAGTCAGTAGCGAAGCACCACACAGTTGCTTGCTCAGTCTCCTCTTGTGAGATGGGAGAGAGGATGGGAAGGGTAGAAGTTAGAAAAATAATGGGTTAAAGTAAAGAAAGTGTAATAGGCAAATGAAAAACCACAGGTGCAAGCAAAGCAGATAATGGAATTCATTCACCACTTGCCATGGGCACGCAGGATTTCAGCCATCTCCAGAATCATCACGGGTAATGGTGACTTGGGTGGAAAAACACCATCACTCCAAATGCCCTCCCTTCCTTCTTCTTTCCCCTGCTTTATACCCTGAGCATGACACAATGTGTTATGGAATATTGCCTTGGTCAGCAGGTGTCAGCTGTCCTCTCTGTGACCTTTCCCAAATTCTTGTGGACCCCAAGCTCTAGTGGAGTTTACGTGTATCATTCTATTGTACAAATATTGCAGCTTGTGAAAAGGCTAAATTATTTACTAATATGATTATTACAATGTCCTTTGAAAACAAAGACTACATCTTCACAAACATCTATCTGCCATTCAGCACAATGTGCTGCTTACCAATAACATATGTGAAAGATAATTTCAGACTTTGGAAATAAAAAGTTTATTTTCAGCTGGTACATACATAAAAACACAGCGTACACAATTACCAAAGAAACACTCTGCACAATCTGCAAGTCATGGACAGTTTCAATGTTCTTTATTTTTTTATTTTACCAGATCCACCAAACAGCCCTACACTGACACTTTGTTTCATGTGCATCACAGTTTAGAAAGTGTAAAAAATATAGTTTACTGTGATGAGATTCCTCAAAAGTAATGAAAGAAAGACATACTTAATTTGAAAAATATATGTTTAATTTGTTCCACTCTTTATTCCAATTTCTGTTGGTTTGTGGCAGTTCTTATGGTGAGCATCAGAAGTTTTGGAATAGGCTTTTACCCTGGACTGCAAAAAACCACCATTGAAACCTTTGAAAAATAGACTTGTACAGAAGTAATTTATTCTCAGTTGAAATGGGCAGGTTTCAGATTCTTCTCCTTTTCTACTTTATAATTCATTCATCACAGTGTCCATGCTTAATCTCAGAAAACTTCATACTGAAAATAACTTCAAAATCAACATGTGCCTACTTGTTCTAGCTTTGTCAGAGCAGAAATGTGTCAGCAGGAAAAAGCTTAGAAAGAAGTGGCTTGATCCACTCTGGTTCCTCCATATCACAGTAATTAACTTCAAATGATATGACTATAAAAACTTTAAACTTGTGACTATTGGCCCATCATGAAAAAGTAATTGCTACCATAAGTCACAAAGCTGAATAAGGATGCACTGATCTGTCCTAGAGTGTTTTTCTGGGCTTAGTAAATGGACATCTGAGATACATGAAACATTCCAAAAACAGAATATCAGCCTGAGAATGGCTGGTTTCTTTCCAGAGAATTCCTGGAGTAATGTCCCTGTATTTCTAAGGACAAATTACAGATCTAGCTTTTGAAATTGCCTCAAAACAGTATTACCACCAGGAGTCAACAATAGAACATTGAAGCTCTGCTTTTGCTCAGAGATGTAGAAATTTTTGTCAACTGGGAAGAAAAAAAATGAAAGAAAAAAATAGTGTCAGGCATATAGATATAGTCAAATATATATTCATAAAAAGTTGTAGGAAAAAATTGAACAAATGCACAAATATATTCGTAGGTATATCATTATTTTTTGAGTGAACTATTCATTGACCTTAGGACATTAATGTATTTGTGACTATTCAGTCAGTCTAAATCAGCAAGATGTATGACTGTGTTGTGGTATTAAAACATTAAACTGTGATATCAAGAGGACACATCTTAAAGGCTACTAAAAACATCCAAAATCCAAACCAATCCAAACCTAAAATAAAACAAAGAAAAAAAACCACACAAAACACAGTCAATCTGAAAAAAAATTTCACCTCCTCTTGGAAAAGCTTGTTATTTTAGCAGCAAGGATCACATCCTTGCAATATCTGAGCTTCTTCTTGTTGACAGGTATATATTATGAATATATGGTGAGTTTCAGGGTTTCAAAATGTCTGCAATATGAACTATAAGACTAACTGTAAATCATATTAGAAACAGTCCCCAATACAAATCAGTCTACTCAATATTTATAAAACAGGATGTTTGGTTTATCACTAGCAGATTTATTTCACAATAAACTTGGAAAACAGTAAAAATAATTTCACTGTCAAACACCAACCAATTTATATCCATAGTTTAATGAATCTTCTTTCCATCAACCATCACATTGCCACAATTCTGATTTTTGTACCCACAGACATATATATTTGTCTTCTTTTTAATAATGTGCACTATTTAGCAATAACAGAAACATGGCAACAAGTTTTAAAAAAAGGAGATAGGTCAAAATTATGGTTGAAAACAACCAGCTGAGTAGAAAAGAAATTGAATTTATTGTATTGCTGAAGTGTTCCTCTGCTTTTCTCTTTCTGCTTTTATCAATTGCCTCTGCATGCTGTTCCAGCAGTGCAACTGCTGGCAAGTGGTTTGTCATACTACCTAACCTAGAAATTAAGGCACTTTATAATACCAGAAAAACCCCAACAGGACCCACCTTATAAATAGTACGTAAAGACTAAACAATTTTTTTTACCATACATTCCACAGTGGTGTCACTAAGAAACCCTGGTGATGAGCACAGGATAGAAGAAAAACTGCTTTTACAGCTTGCTTGTACGAATTGGAACACAACTGAATTGTAAGTTCCCTTGGGTTATGAATAAATCTCTTTAGCAAATTTAGGGAAGATCATTGATATTTCCTTGCAACATGTTTTTTTTAATGGAAAAGAGAGTTTAGGCAAAAATAATAATAATAGAATAATAATTCTGATAATAATTTTAAAAATCACTTTTTGTATAAATAAAAGACCAAAATACTCAAGTACTAACTTCACAAGGAAATATGATAACCAAGTAAATAATGGAATTAAATTCTTGCAAATGTCTAAAAGTAATAATTAGCTGTTGAAGTATTCAAAGTTACATTTTGAAGTTTCTGATACCATTAAAAAATCAGCATTTGAAAATACTATCTAACAATTTTAAAATATCAAAATTTTTCCAACTTGAAAAGGGAATTCAGTTTTTAATGTTCTCTGACAGTACAATATTTATCTATTAATGAGGTACGTACTGCCTTCAGAAATATGAAGTATGATCTGATTTACTGAAGCTTTTGTCTATCACGAAGGGAGTTGGGCAGTATCACTGTATTTTTCACTTCACACTAGCACTGTAATTAATTTAAAATTAAATGCTTCTACTGTGAACATTTGTCAAAACGTATTTGCTTTACCATAATAATTAGTTAACAAATTTCTGTGGAATCAAACATATGTAAAATTAGGATTCTCCATTATGAAGCCTAAAACCTATCTGTTTTCATCAACTACCTCTGTGAGAAGTATTTTGTCATTCAATTTCCTTGTTCACAATATACATGAAGACCAAGTGTACTATGTTTGAAAGAATTGCTTAGGAGGCTGTTCGGTGTATTCAATCTGTGACAAACTAAATTTTCTGGAAATGTTTACAAGGATGGTATTTTCTCTTCCTTTGAGCAACTGTACCTGTTCAGCAGGAAGAAATTAATAAAATGTTAGGATCAAGAGGAAGCAAACACGAAACTGGCAGTGTGCACAGATTTTTGGAGGTTCCCACAGAATGACAGCTCTGCCTTTGGCAAATTCTGAAGTCAAGTCTCAATAGCAACAGTGAGGCTGTCCTGAAATCCAGGAAAACTGAACTTGCTGAAAAGGAAGCTAGGCTAGAGTGAGGACTGTATCAATTACTGGTAAAGAAAACATTTTCAAATCTTTTAGCTGCTGCACACAGATCTGAGATTTTCTTACATAAGTGTGTGAGGCATTTCGTAATGAAACACATTACATACACCTATTCTGCTCAGGTTACCCAGCCATCATCCCCAAACTTCCTGGGAAACGTGTGAGGGCAGATGCTTTTGGTTATCTGGCTAACTCGGAGTAGCTTTTAGCTGAACTTCCTTGAACTCTTCACACACATATGCTTTTCTGTTGAGGGCAAGGAGACTGAGCCCTTTATGAGATATGTGGCATCGGGTCACCACATGCTTTAACTCTCACAGAATCCCTTCCTAAGAGTTTCTCTCTGCCTGTGCTTCATCTTCACACTTTTCCCATGTTCCAGCATGGATCCTCTCCATGTCCTTCAGGACCAGTCTGCTCTAGCATAGCTCCTCCATGGTCCATTGTTCTACTAGAAAAGCTGCCCCTGTATGGTTTTCTCTCCATAGCTCACAGTTCCTGAAAGGAATCTGCTCCAGAATGGAGTTGGAACCAGGCTGGAACCTGGCCTGCAGTGTGGATATCAGCTCCATTGTGAGCTCTCCAAAAGCTGCAGGGGAATCACTGTCTCAGTGCCTGGAGCAACTAATTTTTTCATTTACCTGCACAGGTATCTCGTGTTTATTGTGATCTTAGTCACTCAGGAATTATAGGATTGTTGGAAAGAAAGAGATTTTGTGTGAGGAAGACACACAGACCTTTCTTCAAAAGCTGAAAAACCTCCAGTTAAGTATACAATTTATTGGGAATAAACTTAATTATGTAAATCAGTTAAATAATGTGGCAAATGGACTGCTGGAATATGGGGAGCAGAAAAGGATGTCTGCAACAGAATTGGCAATGAATCCATTAGCCTTCACAGAGGAAGGGAAAGGCAGATGAATATCATCTGTGGAAAACTGAATAGTTCCCTGGGGCAAGATATAGATAAAATTATCTGTAGTAAAATTAATACCTCTGCTGAGCCTAAAAATATTACCATCTTCTTAATATTGTAGAATTTTGTTTTAGATATGTAGGCACTAGTAAAAAGAAAGAGAGAAAGCTTTCCTAGATCTCATATTAAACAAAGTGGTGCTGATGCCAATATTTTAGGCATGTTAGAATAAAGTGACACAGAATAGTGGATTTCTCTTAAAAATTAATATTTCTGCCTTTTGTTCCCTCAAATCCTCTTTGCTCTAATCTCTAATAATCCAAATTTCATTGTTCCATTCTTTTCAGACACTTTAGTGCAAGAAGCTGACTTGTCAGCAGCAAACGTAGTTTCCATGTATGATAAGTGAATGTCTGTATAGTGAGCTATTACATACAATAACGTACAAAAATCAATAAATATGTAGTACTCCAAGTCTATTAATTGCCAGCAGAGTGACAGATTGATGCTTGTTAAAATTTATTCAATTCATGCTGTAAGACCTCAAAGTGCTGAGTAGAAAAAATGCCAACTAGAAATACCCAAGTCAGCATAAAACATTATCAGTAAGTTTTCAAAAAGATAGAAATACAAGTCAGCAGAATAAAAACTACATTTCTGTATGATTTTGATCTTTTTAAGCTAAGAATACTCCAATGCAATTTAATAGGACACTGTATTAAATATCATCAGTAGTTAGCTTGTCTACCAAGTGTACAGTTTAAGCTCTAAAAACTTCTATGAAGTAGTAAAAGCAGGTACCAGCCACCCAGTCCCAGGTCTCATGAGAGGAGCAGAAGAAAGTGGGGCAGTGCTTCTGGGCCCTGCAGGGAGTTCAAACTGAAAGTGGCCAAGTGTAACAGGGTTGCTGCCTGCTTTGCTCACCCATAGGCTTATGCTGCAAACCTGGTGGTTGTCCCAGCTAGGCAGTTGGCCATGCAAAACTACCTGGAAGCTTGAGATCTCCAGGGAGCTGGAAGTGTAACATCTTTCAAAAGAACTGCCATTTTATAAAAGTACAAGTTGACAGGGGCCTGCTGAAAGAAAAGCAAGGAGATCATTTCTACCCAAACTGATCTCAAAAGGACTGAAATATCTCTCCAGAACTCAGGTTACCTGGGTTTCCAGCATCAGGAAGCCTCTCTAACACCTAAACACAGTGGTGGATGTCACAGTGTCAAGTGTGCCCACCAAGAAGTACTTTTCAAACGAGTGGCTATGTTACAAGAGGCACAAAACAGGCAGCTCTGTATCTCAGAATGTGAGTGATGGATCAATGCTACTGACTGTGTGTTGTTCCAGGCTGAACAACGGCCTGGCCTCAAGGCCATGCAAGGGGAAGTTAAACATAAACTCAACCTTGAGCTGGCTGACACAAGTAACCCTCAAGATGAGTTACTACTTGGGCAAAAGGAAGAACCTTCCCCTAAGGAATGACTACATAAAAAATACAATGCTCTGAGGTTGAAGAATGAAGACATGAATAACAGAGGAGGATGCAGGAGAAGCTGACCATGAGAACTTGATCCAGCAACCCACCCACATTAAAACCAGTGCCACCAAAGTTTGTAAAGTAACCAGAGATTTCTTGTTGTGACCCACCAATGCACCCATTACCATCCAGTCAATATCTCTAGAGAATTTTTTTCATTCCTACCAGTTCATGTGGGGTCAAATAATACTGTGATGGAGAAATTTGGTGTCAGAAGTATTGATTAATATTTTCAGTTTGAGCTTATGGAGTCAAATTCAGCAATTCTTTAGCTTGTTTGAAATTCAAAAATTCTCTGATAACAATAATAATTTTTATTCCTATAAATAATAATAATGAAATATATATCATGGGAATGTTAAAAGCTTTCCAATCATGTATGCAGACCCATTTTTTACCTAGGAGACCTTCCATATAATCATAAATTGATAACTTTTTGTGGTTCATAGTATTCTTCATTGTATATTGATACACGTGAAAATAATGACAAAATCATAGGATGGTTTGGGTTGAAAGAGACATTAAAGATCATCCTGTTTCAGTCCCCCTGCCTAGTGAACAGCAGGGATACATTCCAATAGATCATGCTGCTCAGAGTCCCCTCCAAACTGGCCTCAAAATCAACTAAATTTTTAATTTTAAAATTCTTTCTTCCTTCAAATATAGTGGGACACCTTGTCTTGTTTAAGAATCACAATATTTGCTATGCTTTTGGTATTGGCTTATATGAAAGTGAATGAATAAATAAGAAATGGCAACAAAACTTAGTGATATCTATATTACATCTTTATGGAATATATGTTTCTTTTGTGATGGACCAGACTAATGCATCACCAGACTGTCAGCTCTTATCACAGCCACTCTGATGATGTATTAATGTAGCACATCATCATAGTGCTGTCACTGATAATTTAGTAGTGTGCTACATCATCAGATTGATGAAGAAAAAAGACAGAAATCACAGAGAAGCTTTGTTGAATTCTCCCAAGCTCTGTTTGAAGGTACACTTGAACCGGTCTGTGGAGACAAGTGTTATAATAGTTTAATGCTCCCCTACCCTACCTGCTTTCTATTTCTATCTTCTGTTTTATTCTCTTTCATTTCCACTCTGTTTATTCTTCCAGATTATCTTTCCTTTTGAAGTTTTCCGCCCCTATTGCTTCCACCTACTGCCCTTTCCCTCTTTATCCTGATGTAGGATAACACAGGTCTAGGGTGGGCTATGGTCTTCCCTGCTATCCACCTGTCTCCTTTCCTTTCCTGTTCTGCTTTTCCATCATCACTTACATTATTTCTATATTTATTAGTCTGGCTCTGCTCCTTCTGTCATGCTAGATAATCCCTGTGGCCCCTATTCTACCTTTCTGAAAATGGTGACCTCTGGCTTAAAAACATATATTTCATTTGGATTCTGTAATTGCCATAATATGTGGGTTTTAGTGTCTTTCCCTTCATTATCTCCTACATATTTTCAAATGAGGTGAGATGAGGCAGGGTGAGGCAGAGAGGAAAGGCAAGGCAAGGCAAGGCACCTAGATGTTTTTACAGTTGGTCATTAATTGAAATAGGATATGAGCTGAGAAAAATATGTTCTGTAGAAGGACAGCTTGTCCCCCTGTATTTTCTTTTGATTTGTCTTGTCAGTGAGCAATTTAACTGCCATCCTTATTAAGAGCTCATAGTTCTCTAAACAAAGAAAGCTACAGGTCTGGAATAGCAAGTTGAAATATTGTCCCATGCCTTGGATACCATGTAATAGTCACAAATTAAGAAGTTTTTAAAAATTTTTGTTTGGTTGTTTTTTTTTTTATTTAAAAGATTTCATCTTGATCTCTTAAACATTAAGAACATCTTCAAATTTAATTTGCTTTATAAGTGCAGAATTATCTATCTCCATGACAAAATCCTGATGCTACAAAGGTGAACCTAGACTTTTCTCATATTCCTAGCCATGTCTTTCACCCTAGGAGAAAAAAAAACAAACAGTATGTTCCACATAGGCTGTAGGAGATGAGTATTCAACACTCCTGTGTAGAGCAAATAATGTTGTCAAGCACAATCTTACACAGAATCTCCAGGGGCAAGTAGTGTAGGGGATATAAAATTATGACTTCCTAATGTTTTTGGTCATTTCTATAAACTCTTCATTGGAAGATCTCAAATGGTCTGGTGGTGACTGCATTTCCTGGGTGGTTTAGGGGGTTTTGGATTTTTATTCAAATGGTCTGGTGGTGAATATTTCCTGGGTGGTTTAGGGAGTTTTGGGTTTTGTTCCTCCATTTTAAGTATGCACTTTCGTAAGATTTTCGACATTCCATTGCTCATGAAGAAATAAATTTCTCTATTTTAATATTACACTGATTTTGGCTAGGATAAATTTCTTCATAGTACCTAGTATGGGGATAAATTTTGAATTTGTGCTGACAAGAGAACTGATGATGCAGAAATGTTTTAGTTGTTGCTGAGCAATGTTTACACAGCGTCAAGACATTTTGAGCCCCCCACCTCATCCCAGCAGTGAGGAGGCTGGAGATGCACAAAGAGCTGGGAGGGGATGCAGTCAGCACAGCTGAGCCCCACTGACCAAATAGATATTCCACAATATATGGCATCATGGGCACCAATTTGTCACAGAAATCTTTTGTGGAAAATCCTTTCTTTAGGATTTTTCTCTCTTCTGGGAAGCTGAGGCCCCAGAAGAAGAATGTAAACAATGGTTATCTGCTGCTGTGAAATGCAACAGGTGCACCTGTGATTGGCTCCCGTTCCATATGTACAATTAAGGGCCAATCAAAGACAAGCTCTCTCTGGGACAGAATTGGAGAGAGTTCCACTGTTGATTCATTCCTTTTTCTATTCTTAGCATAGCAGCTTCTGAACTTTTCTCTCTATTCCTATTAGTATAGTCTTAATGTAACTTATATCATAAAATAATCAATCCAACCTTCTGACCATGGAGTCAAGACTCTCGTCTATCTCTTCACCCCTGAGGAACCCTTGCAAGCCTGGTAACACCAATTAAAGCTGGTGGAAGAAGTTTCAGAGTGACTTGTCCTTTAAAAGCAGTCTCCAAGCACTTTCCCAGAGATGTCTGCCAGGGGAGATTCTGGACCACCCTGGGAGGTGATGGCAGGAGCACTGCACATGCGCAGAGGCACAGTCCTGGTGTGCAGATACGCCACAGTTATAACAAAATGAAAAATATGACTTTCCTGACTGTTAGTCATGCATAAATTAAGTGCCATAATTCTTGCCAATCTCCTGGATGGCAGAAAATATGGAATCTGTCCTTTCAAATAAGACTGGAATAAGTCTTTTGTGCCTCACTCTCTTAATTATTTCAAAGGAATTGTAATTGTAGCAGGGAAATACAGAATATCCAGACTAAAAGATATGATGCTAAAAGACTTCAAAATAAATTTCATTATTTAAAAGTGGGAGGGGAGAAGCAGTAGCACAGAAAATGTAAGTGTATGTAACATTTCACCTATAAAATGAAAACTATATGAGGAAAAAAAGCACATAAAACCTAGATACAGTCTTTTGGGCCGTGCTTGGTGAGGCATGAACTGCTCACTGATATTGAAGAACTTATTGAGGAAAGCTGTAAATAACAGTGTAGTACATCTTGATGGCTTGTTCTAGTGTTCTTGCTAGAGCTCACTCTCTGCATTCTATGCCCAAACTGATGGGTAGGGGAAGTTAAAACCTGAAATCATACACTCAGGGGGCAGTGGGTTAAGTCACAGCAAATGTTCCCTTTGGCTTCCTTTCAAAGGTTTCAATAAAGTGGAGTAATAATTTTTAGAATATCTTAAGTTTGTTGGCTCTGTATCAGACTTCTCATTCTGTACCAGACTTTTCTCTTTTTAAAAATAAAAAGTTGACAAGATTTCTCTTTGTCTTGAAGTACTGCTCCCAAAGATAGCACAATATTTTCTGCATTGCCAGAAATTTGAATCTTGAATACATTCATTACATCCTTTCATTTTACAGGGAGCCTTTGCTGAAATGATTCTCCTGAATATTTCTGAGCCGTTGTTTGACCTCTGATTATCACCTGACATATTACCCAATATTAAGTACTGAGCTCAGAAATGGTTAGAAGAAAAAAAACAATTTAACCTTCAAGGCATTACAGTGCAAAACTGTTTTTTGAATGGTAGTGTTTAGGCACAAATTCATTACATTTGTCTCTAGAAATGAAAATGTGCAAAAGTTAAGGTATCATATTATCTATATGATTATACGCCTTTAGGTTTTTTTATCTTCTCTTTCGTTTTCCTTTAATAATGTGGGCAGATTTACAGAGATTGTAGAAGCCTGAATGAATTAATTCTATTGTTTCTTTTCACTGCAGTAAAGGAAGCCCTAATAATAGTCTATGATCTTTTACATTATTCCCATTATTCTTTTAGAAAATACTGTGTTATTCTAGGAAATGGGTTTTGTTTTTATTTTTTATTTCATTTATGAACTTTTATTTTTAACCATTTTTAACTTCAGTGTGCAGCAACATATTAGTCATAAGCAGTAGACAGGAAGACTTCAAAAAAGGGTATACTAGTAGATTCAAAATTAAACATCAGCTCTTTGTAGGGGGGAAAGACAATAAATATAAAATTTATAGTTCTAGAAAAAAAGCAGAAAGAAAATTGCTTCCATTTGAAATTGTATAAATGAGAATGTAAGCCACAATACAGAATATATAAATAGGACCAAATTCTGGTTGTGGTACTTTTCCTGATGGTCCTATATCCACTAGCACTGATGTGAAACACCAGGGGGCACATCCTAACAGAAAATATAGAGTATCCTGACATGATGCAGCCTTAATACACGTAGTTAAACAACAATTAGGGAATTCGGTGTAATTTAGCTACTTCCACTGTGAAGCTGAGAATACAAACATGAAGACTTGGACTAACTGCATTTTACATTGTAGGATTTTGGAATCCCAAATGGCAGTTCAGGGCAGTCAACCTGCTGAACACTTCAGTGGTCAGTCAGCAAATTTACTATAAGGCTGAATGAAGATACTAATTAAAAAGTGCTGAGGAAATTGACAAGATGCAAATTATGCTTCTTGAGCACTATACCAAAAACTGCAGAGACATGTTTCTTTTTGCTTTTAATTTACAAGTCTAAAAGTAGATTTATATTTTCTTAAAATTATATTTTAAAGATATCTTAATTGAACATACATAGAAACATAATATCCAAGCAGTGAGAAAATTATTGTAGATAAGCAATTACTTTATTTTAGAGAATTTTAAACTCCTCTTTAACTCTGGTTTAAAAAAACAAACAACCAAACAAACAAGCAAACAAAAACCAATAAAACAAATCTTGTAGAAATCAGGACAATAAGCAAAATCACTCGGTTCAGTAAGATGGGTTCTTACACTTGAGTTTGCTTGCTCCTAGAACAAGTTAAGTTTTTTTCTAGTTGCTCTCCTGGATGTATACTTCAAAGCACAGAGATCATGCTTGAAATGGATGCTCAGTGGAAGAACATCTTTACCGTGAATCTTTACATCTCAAAGGAAGAACATCTTTACCGTGCAAGTGATGGAGCACTGGAATAGACTGCCCAGAGAGGTTGTGGAGTGTCACTCACTGAGGATACTCAAGAGCCATCTAGTCACAATCCTGTACAACATACTCTGGGAAGACCATGATTGAGCTGGGAGGTTGGATGAGATGACCCACTCCATTCCCTCCCAGCCTGATCCAGCTTGTGGTTCTGTGATTCTGCATGATTGCCCATAACTACTGCCCAGAGGAAGTGGAAAAATAAACCTTGGTCTTGAGAAGAACTAGGGAATCCATTTTTTTTGCTCAGGGATGGTAGACACATATCTGTGACATTTTGCTGGCTGCTCATTCCTCTAAGCATCTGTCTGCCGAAAGATGTAAATCTTGCCATGATCAGAGTTATATGATTGGGTGAGTTCTTAATTCACATCATAAAAATTGAGATAAACATCAATTTTTTCAAGCAGTATATCTTGTTTGATGGCAGGTATTTAGGGTGGAGGAATACTCTCAATTAGTTTTCACATTAGAGCAAGGTATATATTATAAAAGTAGAAGTGAGTGCCTGCCTATTATTAATTTCCTCCTTTTTAATGCTTCTTTTTTGGGTCTGGGTGGGGAGGAGTGAACTTTCTCTACAACTGCCCTCATAGTGGCGTGCTTTGTGTTTGTAGTAAAGCAGCTAAGATAAGATACCACAGTTTTGGCTTCAGACACCAGAGTTTTGGCTACTGCTGCACACCATCAAGACTATCTCTCCAATTTGCTAGCACCACCAAAGGCCAGCAGAGCAGGGTGGGTAGGAAGGTTTAGGGAGTGGCTGTGGGGGAGGTCTGGTTGTAGTGTCAGTCTGGGAGAGTTGACCCAGACTTACCAAATGGATATTCCATGCTATATGATGTCATGCTCAGCAATAAAAAATAAGAGAAAGGAGGAAAAGAGGGACATTTGTTTTTAAGGTGTTTGTCTCACAAGCAGCTGCCATGGGTACTGTGGTCCTACTTCCCAGGAAGTGTCTAGACATCACCATCTTATGGGAAGCAAAAAATAAGTTTACCTTTTTTTTTGTTTTACTTCTTCATGCAGCCTTTCCTTCTCTTCATTAAACATTTTTATTTACATTGAAGATGTTTGGTTCTTATTTTCTCCACCTGCCCTGCTGAAGTCAAGGTCAATCCACTACAGTGTCTTAAGGTAAACTGAAAATCAAATATTCTTTTTCGCTCTATTAGCTATGCGAAGGATCTAGAATTATATAGTCAGTTATAATATACATACATACATACATACATACATACATATATATATGATATTTCACCAGATTAATACTTTCATTTTTATTCTTTAAAATTCAAAATATTTTTAAAAGAAGACAAATACTTGAGCTTTCTTGCTTTCTTTTTTAAAAATAAATGATAAGAGAAAAAAAACACCAAACAAGAAGAACCAATTTTACAATGAAAAGGAAGTTATCAGGATAATTACTTTTAAATTCTAGCTCTTACATCAAACAATATTGATTCTTCCTATTTTTATTAGGACAGCTCAATGTATGTGTCTCATCAGGACTGATGAAGTTTTTCAGTATAGAGGTTGTTGCTATATATACAATAAAAAAATTCTCTTAGGAAAGCGATAAGAGGTATATGTTTCCAATATATTTTTCTACCATTATTGTGCAAAGCTTTTCTTGAAAAGGTTATCTACAGAAAACTCATTGATATTGACAATGTTTTTTCAAGTGATTTCTGCATGACAGGACTTTACTCACATACATGTTTGCATGGCTATATTTTTTTCTTATGCAAAACATTTTCAAACCAGAACAGCACCTATCACATTTGATTTAACGAAACAATAAAACAGCTTAGAAAAAAAATGAAGAAAATGTTTTTATTTATTCCTCAAAAGTATTACATGCTATATAAAAACGGTGGGGGATGTTGCTTAGTTTTTGAAGTAATACCATGCCTCTGATAAAATAGAGTATGTTCTCCAAGAGTAAATATTTAGGGTTTTAAATGATGGTGATGTACATCCTTGTAAAGTAATATTTCTTGGATCCTTACATTTTTTTCTTTTCTTTTCTTTTTTTTTATTCTGTAGGAGAATAAAGAAAACATCCATGTGTACCAGTTTGGACAGGGATAGAGTTATTTCTTCTTAGCAGACGCTATGGTGCTGTGGTTTGGGTTTGTTCTGAGAACAGTACTGAGAGCACACTGATGTTGTACTCATTACTGAGCAGCACCTGCCCAGTGCCAAGGCTGTCTCTGTGTCCCATACAGCCCTGACCGTGAAGAGCCTGAAGGTGCCCAAGAAGCCTGGAGAGGACACAGCCAGGACAGCTGACCCCCATGGAATGTCCAAGGAATATTGCACACCACTCAGTGCCATTCTCAGCAGTGAAATGTGGGGAAGAAGGAGGAAGGGGACACATTGGGAGTGGTGGAGTTTGTCTTCCCAAGTAATCATTGCACTTGAGGGAGCTGCTTTCCTGGAGATGCTGAGCACCTGTCTGCCCTTGGGAAGCAGTGAATGAGTTCCTTGCTTTTCTTTGCTGGTAGACCCAACTTCTGTTTTGCCTATTAAACTGTCTTTATTTCAACCATATTTATGGTGTTTACCTTTGCCATTCTCTCCCCCATCTAATGTTGGACACTTGAGTCAATGTCATGTTAATGTTTTAGATTTGCTCTTTCACTTCATATGTTTTGCATATTTGGGCCCAAATTTCTAAAATTGTCAATGTAGCTATAAGACTAGTCCTTCATTTCATATTCAGCTGAATTTATTTGCCTTAACTGTTATGGATTTAAGCCACTTATTATTTGCTAGAATATAGGGTACCTGTGTCTGGGTTGCCAGGTAAAGCATGTATAAAATAATCATGCCTTCCTATAGCAATAGGTAGAGGTCAGACATGAAACACCCGAAAATTTCAAATTATGAAAATTTATCATCAAGATTTAAGCACCTAAATTTCAACACTAGATTGTATTTATAAATTTAAATTACAAAAACTTGAAATGAATCGCCATCACTTGTATTAGTTTCTTTTTCTGAAAAATAATAATTATATGGTTCTTCCCACTGTTATCTCCAAGCAATAATTTGAATTGAAGAATAAATACATATGTATGAAAATATTCACCTGTAAGATCTTCAGAATTCAGCAATAAATAAATATTCATGCTATTGCTCTCTCTTTTCTAAAGAATGGCACCAGAAACTAAAGCACATTTATTTCTAATGGAATACATGCTCTAAATTACTCTAGTTCAAGAAATGGAACTTTTACGAGTATGGTTGTTATCCTTTAAGCCTCTAATTGCTCAAGGTTATGACATTATGGTAATTATTTTGTAGTTGTCTTTTTTCCAGTATTTCAGGCACTGCCATTGAAAAACTGCTTGTTTTCTTTGTTTTCATGAATGCAATGCTTATTCAGATAGAGGTTTATGTGATCGGTTTAAATTGAAAATGAAATATAATTAGAACATATTTGCTTAGAAATAGGAAGTCACATAGCTGTGTTAATGCTCCATTGTTCATTCTATGTAATAAATAAATGATAGCTCTTACATGTAAAAAATTGAAATAACTTTAATGCAAATCTATGTTTATTTCTCATGGTAATGTAATAATGCAATGTGATGGATTTCTTCATTGTTGAAAAGTTTTAGACCATCTGTGTTTTAGAAACATTATTTGGCAGTATTTGACCTTCTAAATGGTGATTTTAAAATTACTTTATCATTAAATATTATGTTTAGATCTTTGGAAAGATATGTATTGTCCAGTAGCAATTTTTAAAAGTTTAAATTTGTTGCCTCATATTCCTGCTCATATACTGAAAAGTACTGAAAAGTTGCTCATTACATACAAAACATTCCAAGACATAATAAAGATCAATTTTTCTTTTTTAAAATTTGAAGTACTTTAACATTTTATAAATTTAATTTCAAATAGAATTTAAATACATAGTATACAATTTCTTGACTCCTAACTACATTGTTGTGAATCTTGACCATTTCACAGATTGAATAACATACAGATTGTTCACTTTTTGGTTTTTTGTTAATGCTTTGTGTTTCTCTCCATGTAAGATAAGATAATATTTTAAAATCTTAAATTGTGATTCTGCAAAGTGCTTATGTGATGTGGTAGTAGAAAATTATTATAAGAAAATTAGTTGCTAAGTTATGATTCTCAAATACTTTTCAAGATGCATTAAGACTCCCATCTTTATTGAAACATGTAGCATCAAGGCTACTATCAAATTCTGCAAAAAAATATTTTCAAGCATTTTAAGGAGAGTTAGAAAGCAAAGAAGAAAAAGAAAGAACTACCATGCCAAGCAAAAGCAACCTACATTTACTCATTTTCAAAAATTTACAGGATTCTCTGTTAAATCCTTAAAAAAAACTTATCAGAACTGTAAAGGAAAGGTTCTACAACTTATTCAAATTAATGGAAATAAGTTTTGCAAATTCAGTAGGTCAGTTAACACTGATGAGATTGCAGAACCTGTCTGAAACTAGAACTCTGCTGTATTCTTGTATGTTTCTTGAATTGAGATTGTGGCTTTCCTCCTCCAGTTTTCTTTTAAAAATGTCTATGAACATTTATATAATTTCTTTAGCATAGTCCTTTCTTAAAGATATTTAAGAATAAATCTCTTGTCTTTTAACAGCAGATAACTTAAATGGATTCAAGGTCAAATTCCTCTCTTTCTTTAACATAAAATAAATGTATTTCCCCCTTCTCTAGTCATATTTTTATATAAATTCCAATTAGACCTAAAAAACTGAGTTGAGATAAACTTTCTAAATACTTTTCCTTACATTAAAATGTGCTTAAAATTATCAAAAATCAGTATTAACATAACCACTACAGATTGAAAAAGCAGCATGGACCTAAATAGTATTGAGAGGATGAATTATATTAATATTGTGTAATGGAAAGTGTTTCATGTAATTCCTTTTTCTACCTTTTAATTTTTAAAATTAATTTTGGAATTACTTTTATCTTAATATTATTACACCTTATTTTACAAAAATAAAATATTGCTAATAGATTCTGGGGTTTTATTTGTTTCTGTCAAAGTGGTACAAAGTGCTTTCACATTGTATTTCTTTTAGTCTATCTATTAAAGCATTTTGAGTAACCAGGAGTCAGTGAT
Organism: Melozone crissalis; assembly: GCF_028551555.1. Taxonomy (NCBI): domain Eukaryota; kingdom Metazoa; phylum Chordata; class Aves; order Passeriformes; family Passerellidae; genus Melozone; species Melozone crissalis. Next base: position 32,209,810 of record NW_026535791.1, read on the forward strand.
TCTATCAAAGCAGAGGATTAAATCTTCAAACTACAGCAGTGTTAATGTATAGAATAAGATAATAAAATAAAATGTCAATAGTAGGAAAGACTAAATATTTCTTACAGATGATAAAATTGAGAAAAATAATGTAGTGTATTGAAAATGACAAAAAAAATTCCCAAGTTGGAATATTGCTTTGAAATCCAATTTTTAATATGTAATATTGTTAAAGGAAAGTACACCACTCAGGATTTGACAGCCCAAGCGAGATGAGGCTCCATAGCCCCAGGTCCCAGCCACAGAGAGGTTGAAAATGTCCAGCAGACACAAGTATACAAACCACACACACGTGCACACCCAGGCAGAGATAAATACTTATTTACTTCCATGCATTCATAGGCAACAGCCCCAATGCTCACACAGTCATTTCAGGGGCATGGAAACAAGCAGCAGCAAAGGGCTCAGCCATTCAGCCTGACCTTCAATGGGCTTCAGCCTGACCTTCTCTTCACTCTCTGGCTCACCTCCTCTCACTCCAGCTGCTGGCAACCCAGACTCCCATAAATGCACATATCTTTATGAGAGGCTCTTACTGGGGAACAGCTGAAAGCAGAGATCAGCTCACACCCTCATACACACAGGACCAAGAGTCTTCACCCAGGTTAGAGATAGAAAGGAATTTAATGGGAAGACATGACAGATGTCTCTGATCAGGTACAGGGCATAGCCAGACAAGCTCATGAACCAGCTCCTCCCTTTATCCCCTTATCCTTCTGTTTCCCACAATTGTTAGTCCCCAAGTCATCTAACCCTCTCCCTTTTACTGCCATTTGTACCTCCTCTAAGTATCCCGAAATGAGCCTTGTGCAATCTCAAAATGCTCTTCCACTGTATCTTATAATGGTCCCCACAGCCCGTGAGCAGCAACCTCTATCAGTCTGAAAAGTGTTCTGGAGAATGTCTCCCCTCCCCTTGACTTCTCCTGACGGATTTCACACTTAGATATTTAGGCTGAGGCTATTATGTCAGGTTTCCAGCTCGCCATTGTGCTTCCCTGTATTCTCTGGACTTGTGAAGATGGACCTTTGTGGGCTGATGATCCCTGTGACAGGCCTGGGAAGAGCCAGGCAGAGTGTGTTTGGGGCCCCTCATCTGCCATAATCTATCTGTGCTCCTTTGTGGGTGTGGGGACTAGATTTTTAAACCACAAATCTACCAAACACCTTTCTAGAAAGTTTAATTTTTAATTTTACTTTAAATAAATAAAATAATAAAAAACATGAATGTCTTTAGACCCATTCTGGACATTAATGGATATTTTGGAATATTTTACAGAAGTTGAATTTATTATGAAGATTCCTTAGGGCACTAAAGTGAATGGCAGCAGAGACAGTAATTAATAGACAGTAAACCACCACTTTTGAAAGTCTGAAGCATGACTCAAACATTGCTAGAAGCCTCTAGGACTGTGAGAAATAAATCACATCAAGTAAAAGAAAAGCCAGTGGAAGGAGCTGTGGAAAAAATATGTGTTGAGGCTTATTTCAATTAGAGTCACCCAGATGAAAGTGAGAAAGGTTGGATTGATTGCAGTTCAAAGAGATAGGAACTTAACTTCAGTCTCCAGTGAAGCATTAAAAGATAACTGAAAAGCACATTTTTAAGAGAAACATCTGTGATAGAACCACCATGGATTCAATTTCAGCACTTCAGCTTGTATTTCTAAGGTGATAAAATGAATATAACCTTAAAAAACTAAACTGAGTTTAAAAACTTCACAGGAAATATGTGGGTTGACACAGATTGATCTGATAGGTGAAGGATGCCTATAGCTCTATCTTGGTGTGCTCATTGGGCGATAATTCCATCAGAAGTGGATCCCAAACAGCAGTTTTGATCTGATGCATTTTGCAGACCTACAACATCAGTAATATTTTATTTTATGGAGCCACATTTGAGAAAGTGTTGATGTCAAGAAAAAAAATGAGTTAGAAAAATAGCTGGGATCAAAATGTTAGTACCAGTCAAGGACATTTTATGATCATGAACAGAAAGCACTATTTTTTTGCATTTAATTAATTAGACACTTATATGCTAGAAGTCATGATAATGAACAGACTTGAACTTATACTCTGTTCAGCTCTGTTTATAAAATAAGTACACATGAAACAAATCCCATTGAGAGCTATGCCTCTAGCAACCCAAGGCTTGCTTCTTTCTGTGGCATGATTACTTATCCCTAGCTACTTATTGAAGGAAGCCTTTAAAACCTGAGAGCTTCTTTTCCTTTAGGGAAGAAAAGTAAAAAAAAAAAAAAAAAAAAAAAAAAAAAAAAAAAAAAAAAAAAGAGTTAAAGAAAGAAGGAAGACATCTTTCCAAAGGCATCACAAATGCAAAACATATTGAGTAGGTCTGAGGATATGTATAAATTTGCATGGGACCTGTTGAAGAAAAATGACATCATAAAACTTTTGTTGGACAATATTACACATTAGTCACTACCCAATCTGATCTAGCATTCTTAAAAAAAAACAAAAGTGTATTTAGTGTTTAGGTAATTCTCCTTATAAAAGGATTAAACATGTAGATAATGTCATTAACCCAAATAGGTCTTACTTACAGGGAAAATAGGCAATAGGTCTTACTTACAGTCACCTTAGTCCAATATTGATGGTCTGACACCCTGAGCAGGCACAGAACACATGGGCCAGCATGGGAAAGCTGTAGGCATGGACCTGCATGTGCAAACAGACTGTGGGACTGACGGTACCATTGCTGGTCTTTATCTTTTAAGGGTGTGTTTGGAACGATTTTCTAAGGAATGCTGTCTAGCAGTCAAATCAGAAAGTTGCTGGGTCTGCATTTCCAGTTGCCAGGCAAACCTTTCAGCTGAGACAGGTGACTGGCCATGTTACTAATTCAATATCTTTCAAATAAAATCAGTTTCATTTAAACTGCCAGAGAAATGACTTGTAACTCTACTTGAGAGAATACAAACCAGTACATGTGTGTATCTTTTGTGGCAAGCATCAGATAGGATAAGATAAGAAAGGAAAATATCCACCTTTAATATTCCACTTATCCTAACTTATTTGTCTAGTGCTTAAGGTGCTTACCATAGAGAAAGGTAATCTTTGGCATGTGTATTTCATTCAATATCTGTCAAGAACAGAAAATTAACAAACAAGCAAAAGATTAGTAGAACAATTCTTGTTTAAGAACATTCCAGGAAAACAGACTTTGTCCAAGTGCATATCCTGAACATATGTTTGAAGAGTTTCACTCTCCAAGGACTTCTTTTCCAAGGACTATTTTTTAATCTTTGCCACAGGTGTGACTCTTAATCACTTGAATGGGAGAAAGTGAGGTTCTTTGTACTGTCATATTTAATTAGAGTGAGCTGCAGATTAATATTTAAAGTAAGATGCTAAGGGGAGCCTGAAGATGTGAAAAGATTTAGCAGCTTGTTTCTTTCTTAATGAATTCTCTAACCTCTGAGGCACTTCATAAAAGAAATAAATTTTGTTGGTTCTTTGTTTAGTTTGTTTGTTGAATACATGAAAACTCCTTCTTTTGGAAAAGTAAACATAGGAAGAAAATTTTAAATAAGGATAAAGAACAAACTGGCCAGAATTATGAGTTTTTAAATAGATTTAGCAGGGGGTGGAGTAACAAAGACCCAAGCCCTCCTGATATTCTAGGAATCAACAGGGGAAAAACCATAGTGCAATTCTTCAAAGGAATTAGGACACGTTCTTTTAAGAGGTTGACGTATGAGTCCCAACTCTGTATCAATGCATGGCTAAATACCAGGAGTTGATAGCCACTGTCCATCTAGAAACATGACCTGTCTGCTGTCAATGAAAAAGTGCCAGAATGAGTTGAATTACTGAAACACTGCAATGAGCAGCTATAAGCCATTCAGAAGAGACAGGGAAGGAAGGAGAGAGAGGAGTGGTTTTGTAGAAAAATGGACTGACTGCACAGAATAACCTTTCAAAAGCAGTAATGAACAGGTTGACAGACTATGGGTGAAAATTAGGGGCCAAGACAGCAAAGGAAACCTCACATTTGGAGTTTGCTTCAAGCAACCCAGCAAAAGGGGCCTGATAGATGAAGAGGATCTTCCTTCATTTACTTAGAACAAAACAATTACATTACCTTCATGTATTTTTTTTGTGTGTGTGTTACTGAAAAGCACACTGTCAATAGATGTCAATATAATATCAAACATATAGTCTTGAAAATAAATGAAAGCTGTAAATCTAAGAGCTAAATATCTAGTGTTGAAAACATCAGGAAGTGCTCCTAGACCAGCCATTCTTCCTAAGTATGTGCATAGTTTTGGTATAAGTAACATAGAAAATTTCAAAGATTGAAAATATGTGGTTTAGATGTAAGTAAATTATGCCCAGAACAGTACAATTCTCTGTGTTTTAGAAACAAAAGTGACATTTTAATGGAAAGAAATATGAATTCTTATCCTTTTCTTTAAATGTAGCTACCTGTAATATTTTTTTTCTGAACTGACAAGAATTTAATTAATAATGTAGTGGCAAATCAGAACAACTGCATCAGACGGACGGCAGCAGATCTTCTGCCTAGAATCTGATTCTCTTGCTTGCAATAGCAAAATGGGGGGAAAAAAAATCCTAAACCTTTAATTTGCACAATGAAAATGTGCAAGGGACAAATGAAGCAGACTAACTGTTACTAGCCTTCATCTGTACTAACAAGATAGATGTTTATAGTATGAGACTGGGAAGTGGCCTTATGGGGTTTTGCAGGACCAGGAAGCAAAGGTAGATGATAGCAAAATGACATGATAAAAAGTTGCAGCTTTTGCTGAAGTCATGTCTACAGATTCCTTCTTTAACATTAAGGGAAATTAATCACCACAGGGCACGGTATTTCTGATTCCCTACTAGGCAACAGCAGTATCTCAGGAGGAGATAATATGGTAAAAATGGGGGTTAGATAGACAGCAGAGACCTACTTTATGATGATTTATATAAGGCATTCAGTCACATTTTCCTCTTCCTTTTATATAGTACCAAAAATAAATATACTTTAGAGTTTCATGATATTTTAGGATTGTGGGGGTTTATGGGGGGGGGGTGGTTTCCTTTTTTTTTGTTTGTTTGTTGGGGTGGGTGTTTTTTGGTTTTGTTTGGTTTTGTTTGATTTTGTTTGCTTTTTTTTCTTCTCTTTCATTCTTTTTTTTTTTTTTTCTGATCACCTGGACTTCATTCTGTGATGCTCAGAAACAGAAAAATCAAGTAATGCATGGTACAGTGAAGTGTAAGGTAACAGTACAAAAACCAGTTCACCAAAAAGGTATAATCATGTAAAATATGTAACATAACTTATGGGACTTTCAGCCCAATTCATCATGAGTAACGACATTCTTATAGTACTTTTTACACTGCCTGACTGGGGAAAAAAAAAGTAATTTTTCATTTAAGGATCTTAAGGATGGAAGTCACAGAAGACTGAAAATTCCAATTTGCATCACTATGTACTAGGTTGTTTTGGTAAATGTAATGATGGAAAACATTTTAAAACAAGCCATGAAACACTGTAAGTGGAAATAAAAGAGAACTCACAAGCAGGAAAATATCTTGCTACAACTTGAATTACACTGGTCTATTTGGGGATAATTGAATACATGTTTGTCACAACTGCCTTTTTAAAATTTTCTTTGGAAAAAATATGCATCTGAACTTCCACTGTGCGGCTGCCAGCAATTTCAAGAATATATATTCTTTCAACCGTAATATTCACATCAATGTCTGCAGAACAATCCCTTCTGTTCATTTCCATGGAATAAGCAGTATAGGCGTAAATACCAGCATCAAGTGCTGCATGTTAAGTTAATGTCTCTAGCCAACCTCTGCACCTGTAAATGAATAGGAAGGTTTTTGCCAACAAAAAATATCCCTTACTTATTTGTATCATTCTACTAATTCAGCAAGAACATTAGGAATTTTTCATTTGATTGCTTTGGGTGCTTTTTTCTCTCAATTTTTTTCTGTATTATGTGTTTTGACCTGGGTCTGTGCATTCAAGGTATTTTAATTGTCCATATGCTTGGTATGCTAAATATCTGTTCTGTGATGAATTTGCAGTATTTCCTCATGAAATTCAAGCTGAGAAATTGTTCTTTGTATTCAGCTGAATGCCTGCTGACTGCTGAAGTGGACATTAGACTTGGTTGATGTGTTGGATTCCTCCAGGCTATAATGTTAATTTTTCACTTGTAAAAGATACCCTTGGTTCTACAGTAAGGACCCTCACTATACTATTCTTTGTAGCCTTACTTCCATGTTACTAAGAAGAAAGCATACGGTCATACAATCTGTGAACACAGTGCCATAAGATTCTTCTGCAAGGGAAAATACTTCATTCCTCATAGAATTCCATTTCATTTCATTTCATAGCAATAGATAATGGGTAGATTCATAAAATAGGTAAGCAGGAGCAAAAAATCTCAGTTCCTAAACTTTTTCAGTTTTACAAGGTTGAATCAGAATTTAAATGTTTCATTAATATAATGCACTGAATGGTTGATTATCCTGTGCCAACACCCAAAAATATTCTACATGTATTGTTGCTGCCAAAATCCTATATACTTAGAATGAAACACTGAGCCAGTCAAATGTAAGTGTGAACCATGAGTTTTTTACATTTACATGTTACTAGCCTGGGCTTTCTTCAACAAATTACCAGTAATGAATCTCAGACAACAATAGTTTTATAGTTCTCACTGTGTACATGCATATATCCAAAGTCTTATTTCTGTACTCTCATCCTGCATAATACTATTTATATAAGTATTGCCTCTTCAAAAGTTTTTTTTGTAGCTTAATTATTGCAATTTCTCACAGGAAAAGATCATCTGCCAATGCAGTTGCTCAAACTGACTTTCAAATCAGAGGTTGTCATACATCCAAAATTTCCTTTCCATACTTAATTGGGAATTCTTAAGTCTATTCTTCTATGGTTTGTAGGAAATAAAAATGGTTTCTCTTATCTTCTATTTTCCTAGGACAAGTCTGCATATATATTTCAAGACTTTTTTCCTTTCTATAAATAACAGTTCTACCTCTGCTTTACAATGCCACCTGTCAAAAATGAATGCTTTTGTAGTCAGTTGTAGACAAAACAAACATATTGAAAATGCATTTTTAAAATTTTCTTCTTCCAATTTTCATGACAATTAATACCATTTTAATATAAATTCTATGTTTTCTCAGCATGACTAATAAGGAGAGAAAAATTCTGTCAGAGAATATCATATTTTTTACCATTAACAGAAATTTCTAAAGCATTTATTATCTCTCCTTTATTAATGTGCAAAAATCTTCCTCAATGTTGTCATGTTTAGACTTGAGCTTCTCAGACATTGAAATGTTTTCAAAGTTTTTAATTTTCTGTGTTTGGGGGTTTTTTGAGAGCCCTTGAAATTGCTTAGATTTGGAAATACTTGTTCTGTCTCCTCAGTTAGCTTAGTCTTCTTACATGCTAGGGATGACTCACATAAGGCAATATATTTTAGTAGTCAGAATAAATCTTAGACATTGATTTACATCCTGAAGAAATCATTGTGTGTTCCTTCAGATTTTGAAAATAAATTCAGCTAAAAACTTGTTATACCCAAGGCAACAAACAAATCAAACCAAAACAAACGTAACCCATATAAAGCCCAGACATAAATTTACTAATCCTAAAAGATTGGTGGGGGAGGAATCTTTCACATGTCTCGAGTCTGGAGACAAATTTGTTTAAATGTCTCTCATGTAAGCATGTATTCTTAAGGTCAACATCTAGGCTTTATTTAGAGTCAGTAGAGAACAAACAAGTATATTTAGTTACATTTAATCTTTTCTTTAAAGCAGACTTTAAATAAGCCGTGTGACTCATGGTCTAAAGTGTCTATTTTTTTCTTGATAGGGAAAGCTTTTTTCAGAATATTTATTTGACATCTCCACTTCTTACTATTGCCCTGTGAGGACACACTTTTTGTCTCTTTGAATGTGTGTGATCTATGTTATTAATAATAATAAAAATATTTTGTGTAATTTAATTTTATATAATACTATAAAAATATAAAGTGTTTGTCTTGGTCAGTTGCTTTGGGCTGATTGCAAGAAGAATTCCTCCTAGTTATAAATGAATTTATTTATAAAGTTTATGTCCTGGTTCTGGCTAGGACAAGGCTAATTTTTGCAGTATCTGCTAAGGAGGGGGAATGGCTAGGATGCAGAGGATATTCTATACCACTTTTTGTCTTTGCTAGAGGTGGGAGGAGCAGAGTCTCTTTCCTGGAGAAGGAATTCTGGTTGTTTTCCTGTGGCAGAGGAAGAGATCAGGATAACCCTGGTTCTGAGCATTTTGCCTGTGAACCACTCCCCTCTCTCTTGTACATTTTTCTTATTAATAGTGTGATTGTTGCTGTTTGTTTTCTGATCTCATTGCTGTTTCTGTAAATTGTTGTTATCTCAAGGTGCGACCTTTACCTTTTGTTCCTCCAGTTCTCTCCTCCATCCCACCACAGGTGGCAAGGGGAGGGCAGGAGTGAACACGCGGCAGTGCGGTTTGGAGAGTACCAGTCCTGAACCATGACAGCTCATTTCAATGCAGGACACAGACCCGATCATTTTATAATAGAAAAGAAGTACTGAAATTAAATAAAAATTTCTGATATACATAGTAATGGTTTGGGGGTTTTTGCATCAGCTGTCAAAATGTTTCCATCTTAGGAACTCACTTTTATGATGAAATGAAAAAAGCCCAGAAGTCTCAAAATTTAAGTTTAATTGAGAAAAATATTTTTGCAGAGATAGTTCAAGTGATACCTTTTTAATATTTACTTTGGTATATTTCTTTCTGAATCTGTGCAAAAGATCCATGTTTTCAAGGAAAAATGAACCACAGGAAGTAACAAATTCCTCCGCAGGATGAAAGGGAAAATCTTTCCAAATGTAGCTCTTCTCCCTGTGAAGCTGTTTTCATTTTGCCTGAAAAGCAAAGTCAGCATAGATTAACAATATTCATAAGTTTCCATTCGCTCTCCCTCATAAGCTTAGTTTGATAAAAAACAGTGCCTCACTAGCTTAGGTTTACAACAAGCTTTAAAAGCTTTAAGTTAAGCAGTTATTAAAGCAGCTTTGCTAATAGGGTTTAATAAAGTGTTGACAGCAGTATATTTTAAAATACAGTCTAGATTCACTTGTATTACTCCAGCTTTTATATCAACATATCTGTCTGAAACTTGTGTAGTACCTTGGGTGTGAATCATTGCTTCATTATGCAGCTTTAAAAAAAAAAAAAAAAAAAAAAAAAAAAAAAAAAAAAAAAAACACAACAAAAAGCTGCTGATTTTGGGCCTTTCTGGTAACAAATCAGATTTATTTAACCAAACTGGGGAGTTTTCCTTTTGCAGACATTGATATAGGTAGCTTTTATCCAAGGGCATATAGCCTCTTTTTCCCTAGAAAATTCATGAAATACAGCATTGTTTCCATCTGGAATTCGTGGCAGTAAACATTGTAACACAGCTGTTACAGCTCAGAGCAAATAATACTCTGTATCTATATACACTTATCTTTACATTTTATTTCAGCTTCTGTGCAACACAGGGATGTTAAACAGCCCTTGCTCTCATAGCCATAGAAAGAAACAATAACTATAAAACAAGCCACTGTTTCAAATATCAAACCCAATTCCTCTGGTAGTAAATTTTTAAGTGAGAAAAGACATTACTCACCAGAAAAATCTTCAGTGAAATTATTTTAATAAATATAGGTTCTCATGCTTCACAGATTTGGGGTGGCAGTTTGTGAACATTTCCATTAGATCTTAACTCCATAAACAAAGGATGATCATTATATCATGTTTTGGGGACAAAAGACAATACCTAGGAGTAAAGTAATACACTGAATTTGATTTGTATTTCCAAGACTGACTAGGAAAGTTCTCCATAATGAAGATTTCGCAGGAGCATACCAGGATTGTTACTGATGAAGAACATCAGTAATAATATTCCATTTAAATACAAACAATTAAACTTATCATAAGACAACTTAGATCTCCAGATTCCATCAACAATATTGAATAGGGGTGAAACACAACTGTGTAAAAGCATGTCTAGTGGGTAAGTATCTGAAGCCCTCTTGTAAGCCTGAAGAGTCTGACACAGATTTTAGAGGAGACTAGAGATTTTGGTCTTTACTAGCACACAGCCAGGTGGCTTACTCTAATGAGCTTCAAGTATGATGAGACCCCCATGATGAAACCAATGAAATTTGGGTTTGCTTTAATTTGAGTATCCTGATATCATAAACTTATAACCAACAGGCACCACATCTAGACACTTCAATTTACGAGTATATTACCTGGAATTGAATTCCATCCTTGATTTTTGTAAACTTACTTCTTTTTTTATAATCACAGCCACCAAGTAAATTGTGCCTGCAAAGTAATTCCAGTTCTTATATTCTTGTAACATAAGCAGAATTACCAGCTGAAGCAAACAATGGGTTACTTTCCGACAAACAAGCTTTCAAAAAAGTGTTTCATCTAAATGCTTTGATAAAATACCTTTCCCCAGGACTCACAGACCCTGATCTATCATGATTAAGCATCTCCTTGAGATTTTCAGTGAATTCTAATAAGCTCTCTTTGCTTTGATAGTAAAGACATTTCACGGACATGAGGGAAAATAATGTGGTTTAAAATATGTCAAGACTGAATATTCAGTCCTTGTTTGTTTCTCTGAGATGGCAAGCAATATAATCAAATGTTCTATGCCTTGCTGGCACTTGAACACACTCTTTTTATCTGGAAGTGCACCTGTGATATAAAGTTAACCATAAACAATATTCATCCCTTTCTTCTCTAAGTGCCAACTTATTAGTTAAAAGCCTACTGCCATATGGTGAAGCAGTACTGACTGAGAAAGAAAAAGAAGGAAAAAAAAAAAAAGCAAGCTTCTAAAGAAAGATCTTTCAGAAGAAAAGTTTATGTGATGCTGAGTAACAAACACTGGCATCCAAATTTGGTATCTGAGTTAAAAAAAAAAAAAAAAAAAAAGATGCTATTGTGAATAAGGAGAAGATTAATAAGCAAAAAAACCCAAGGAGTAATTATGACCTCATGGTGTCCCATTCTCATAGTTTGCAATATAGTAACAAAGATTTTCCCCCATAAATTGAATGCCAGAAATGTCATTGTATTTGAATGAGACAAAACTGCCAATTGGATTAGTCTGCGCAGCTTGACCAAGCCATTATGGTAACTTTCAAATTTCAAATTAATCCCTATTTAGGTGTCATGGTTTAAATTGAGTTCCTTGCAGCTGTATTCTGAAAGAATTAATCGTTGAAACTTATTTTACTTTACTTGATTGGAGTTGCAATTGTATTGATTAATTAGCTTATATTGATTAATTGCACCTGTACCTGAGATTATTTAGGACACCTACCTCTTTAATCTAAATTAGGTGGAAAATCTAGAACTGAACTACTTAGGTCAGTGTGGTCATGCACACTAAGTGGATTCAAGTTGCACACTTAAGTTACCAAACTTGATTGAAGTCTACTGTCTGTATTACAGTGCCAGTAACATATGCTACTGAGAAATACTGAGGTATTTCTCAGCTTGAAAATACCGAGCTAGGGTGTCTATTTAAAAATTAATAGTTTAACAACAGCACACTCGAACAATAGATGCAATATTGATGTCTAGTGAATTAGGCAAATTAATGTAGCTTGGCCAAAAAACATCAAAAATCAGGAGGAAGACAGTTACTTCCCAACTACAAAATTTGGAGGAAAATAATTTGCTTCTGTTGAAACAAATAGGTTGGGAGTTACCAGCTTCTATATTGTTTTGTGTATTTTTTTTTTTTTTTTGTTAAGCTATGTGTGTTTTAATTCTAAACATACTAAACTTGATAAAATATTTTAAAAACACTCTGTTGAGCTGCTTTCTTACATTTGTTCCAAGTAATCATGGAAATCTTAGAAATCACAGAAAGGCTTGAGTTGGAAGGGACCTTAAAAATCATCTGGTTTCAACCCCACCATCCTGGGAAGGGATGCTCCTCACTAGAACAGGTTGCAGTCCTTGTTTCATGAGAGCACAATTGTCTGGGTTATCACCCACTCCTCTCAGTTTGTGCCATCTGTCGGCTTGTGGGGAGTACAGTCTGTCCCACCACCCAGACCATTGATGAAGATGATGAACAGGACTACACCCAGTACTTCTGGGGTACAGTGCTGGGTACTGGCCTTCAGCTACACCTCATGTTGCTGGTCACCATCCTCTGGGCACAGCCACTCAGGCAGTTTTCAGTCTGCCTCCCTGTCTGCTCACCCAGCCCATACACCAACAGCTTATCTGTGAGAATCCCATGAGAGCTGGAGTCAAAGGCCTCAGTGAAGTTTGGGTAGACTATTCACTCTCTTCTCTCATCTATCAGGGCAGCTATTTCATCATGTCAGTTCATCAAGCCAAGCCTGATTTCCCCTGGGTGAATACATGCTAACTATTCCTAATGATTTTCTTGGGATTCATGTTCCTGGAAATGATTTCCAGGGTTAGCTGTTCCCAGGGACGGAGGTGGGACTAATTGAGCTGTATTTCTCCAGTTCTTTCTTCTTCATTTTCTTTAAGGTAAGAGTTAAACTTCCTTTCCTTCAGTCTGCAGGAACTTCTCCCAGTCACCGTGATTGATCAAATATTATTGAGGTTGTCCTTGCAATGTCATCACCTCCCTCAGCACTCACGTGTGCTTCCCATAAGGGTCTAGGTATTTGTGCATGTCCAGTTTGCTTCAGTTAACAAATATTTTATTTAAATATGAATCCACTCTAATTTTTCATTCTCAGTACTCAGAAGAAATCTGAAAGGATTGACACTGATGTAATATTGATTTTTTTATTAAACATGAAGATTTTTGAATTTTTCTCTCAGGGAGGAGAATTTAGAAAACTTATTAACTTGCTAGGCAACCTGTAAATTTACCTGTAAATCTTCCAGGAATACCTGATTATCTTTCCCTGTCTAATGAGACTATGCATAAATTATTAAAATAATTTTATCTAAATTTTGATATCATAAAAAGGAGCAAACAGAGAAGTATAAAATTTGGTCTTTGGATCAAGAAGCTTCTTTTGAGTTCCTGTGGCTCTACGCATTAAGAGAAAATTAGAAAGTTCAGAAGAGAGGGATAAAAGAAATATCCCAGATTCTCTGTGATCTGAATGAAATGAAGACAACACAGGGTTGAAAGAGGAAACTGTTTATCTCTTGTGAAAGTGTCAGCTATTCTCTCCTGGATGTCTATACAGTCAGTGGAAAGAAACAAATATTTCAAGGGTGTAAGTGATCTAACCTTCTTTTAGATATATCCCTTGAGATAAATCATGACCTTTGAAAACTTTTTTTCTCTCAACTGGTTATAAAAAGATCCAAGGATGGCTAGCTTAGGTTTGGAGATATTTTTCTTGTGCTTTTAAAGTTAGATAACTAATCCCATCTGGTTTTTTTACTTCCAGTGAGAAAAATCCCGAGCTGAGATAAAGACAGCTTAATAACTGGAGCAAGAACCTTGCATGCGAGCAAAGCAAAAAAAGCAATTCATCCATCACTTCCCATATGCAAGTAGGTGTTCAGCCACCTCCAGAAAAACATGGAAAAAAGAATCCTCTGGAAGGACCTCCTTAGAGCCATCCACCACTTAGTGGGGGCTTATAAAAAAGGGAGAGTGACAGAGTGACTTTTTACATGGGCAGATAGTGACAGGACAAGGAGGAAGAGGTTTAATTTAAAAGAGGATAAATTCAGACTAGAGGTTAGGAAGAAATACTTTCTCTAATTTAGATTACAGGTTAGGGAGGTAGTGGAGCAGGCTATCCAGAGAAATGGTGTATGCCCCATTCCTGCAATTGTCCAGGGCCAAGCTGGATGGGGCCCTGAGCAACCCGATCTAGTGAATGGCATCCTTGACCATGGCAAGGGGCTGGGAACTGATGACCCCTGAGCATCACTGCACTGAGCCTAATCTGCTGATGCAAAACATTGTTCAGAGAAACAGATTTAAATACCATAACGTCTTCTGGTCTAGGTCCTCACACCATAGCTGCAGAAAAGCACTAACCTGCAATTCATTATTCCAGACCTTATTTCATAATCACTGAAACTAGACTGTTGCTAATCCACTGCATATTCTATTTTGATTTTATTCTTGCCTTCAAAATGCCTGAGCAGTCCGATTAAAAAGCAAAGAAAAGAAAGCAAACAGACAAGTCTTCCTTTAAATTTAAATTTTTTGTGCAGGTAAAAAGTCAAGAGCAGCATCTCATTTGTTAAAAATAAAAGGGAAAAAAAAAAGAAAAATGGAAGAATAAAAGATTTAGATTTACCTTAAATAAGGATATTTGTTTTCAGAAATCTGATTTTAGGGTTCTGCAGTATGGAAGTCTCAATCTTCCTTCATATAAAAAGAGGTAAACTTTTTTAGATGAACCATGAACCATCGCTTTTGTTTTTGAGATAGAATTAACCGTTTTCTCTTTTAATGAACTGAAGAAGAATAGAAGAATAAAAACAATATTTTATACCATATATATGACCTAAGGCAACTGAACTCATATAAAATGGACTTACCTGCACATACCTAACAAATTTTCACTATAGAATTCAGTGCTTTCTTTTAAACTCATGCTGAACCCTTGATTTTCTATCCTACTTATCTGTCATTTCAGTCCCTGTTTGCGTTCTTCACCACATGAATTACTTTTTTCCATGACAGAGTCACTACAAAGGGAGAAGCTCTACCCAATTTAGATAAAAGCTATTCAGTGTCACTTGGCATCAGATTACAAGCTGGTGCTTTATCAGCATTTATATATGGATATAGATGATTCATGTTCCCAAATACTTTAAGGCAGGGCTTTTTAACATTGATGTCTTGACTTTACGTATTCATTTCACCAAGTTGACCTTAATGCACTGAAATATTACTTTATGTTTAGTATGGATTGCCTACAACAAGGCGTTTTCTACATCTAGACCTAAAAGTCTTTTCAATAGATTGGAAAATAGAGTGGGAATATCAGAAGAGGTAAAATCAGGTGTGCTAAGACTATGGCAAGGCACACTTAGTGCTTTCTTTTCTTGCTGTGTTCTTTGTCTTATTTAAATGACCTTATTTTGGCCAACTCATTCTTTTTGATGACAGACAAATCACATCTCTTTATACTTGATTACAGTTATTTCACCTAACAAAAATTGTGTAACATGTGTATGTATAGTCAACTGATCCATTTAGATTTATAGTAAAGTTTTTATATGTATGTGTTATGATTACACATTTATTTCAGCTAAGTCATTAAGCTTCTCTAGGAAAAACTGGAAATTAATTCTCTTCACCTCAAATAACACAGTCAGTTTGATAAGTGTATGAGGACACAAAAATTGTCTTCTAACCAAGAGGGCAAGAACAAAGACATTTCATAATTTAAATGTAAATGATCAAATGCATAAAAAACCTTCCCTTTGGTAATCTTTTGTTTTCACATTTGTTTTGTTTCATTGAATTATCTTCTGCTTCCATAAGAGAAGAACAATGGACAGACTTTATCCCTGGGCCAGTAAAATTTCATGAATTTTCATATTTCTGCCTTATATCTGTCAAGGAAAAAATGCAGGACTCTAAAACCCAAATGCTGCAAATAGGCTACTCATCAGACTTCTCAACCAGAGACTAATCTCACTATTTTTTCCAAGAGAGAACTAGTCACTAAAGGGTGAAATGTCTCTGCATGTTTTTTTCATCTGAAGAGCTTTTAGTGCTCTTCCTCAAGATCATCCTTTGAGCCCAGATTCACAGAATCTGTTGAGTTGGAAGGGACACATGAGGATTAACGAGTCCAACTCCTGGCCCTGCGCAGCGCCCTCCCCAAGAATCACACCGTGTGCCTGACAGCATGGTCCAAACACTTCTTGAACTCTGCTGGTCTGCTGCTATGACCATTCTCCTGGGGAGCCTGTTCCACCGTGCCCAACCACCATGAGTGAAGATCCATGAGTTGGGCCTGTTCCACCGTGCCCAACCACCATGAGTGAAGATCCATGAGTTGGGCCTGTTCCACCGTGCCCAATCACCATGAGTGAAGCTCCATGAGTTGGGCCTGTTCCACCGTGCCCAAACACCTTGAGTGAAGATCATTTTTCTAATATGCAACCTAAACCTCCTCTGACACAGCTTCAGGCCATCCCTCAGTCCTGTCAGTGGTCAGGAGAGTGAGGAGAGCAGTGCCTGCCTCTCCCCTTCCCCTCACGAGGAAGGTATAACCACAATGAGGTCTCCTCTCAGTCCCCTCTTCTCCAGGCTGAACAGACCGAGTGACCTCAGGCACTCCTCACACGGGGTCCCCTCAAGGCCCTTCTCCATCTTTCCCGCCCTCCTTTGGGCACTCCCTAACAGCTTTACACCCTTGTTACACTGTGACTCTCAGAGCTGCCCCCAGAACTCGAGGTGAGGCTGCCCCAGTGCAGAGCAGAGGGGACCATCCCCTCCCTTGCCTGGCTGGCCATGCTGTGCCTGATGCCCCCCAGGACAGGGTTGGTCATCCTGGATTCCAGGGAACTCCTGATCCGTGTTCAACTTTCCACTGACCAGGACTCCCAGGTCCCTTTCAGCAGCACTTCTTTCCAGCATCTCAATCCCCAGTCTGTACATCCAGGGTTGCCCCATCCCAGGTGCAGAATCTGGAACTTTCCCTGCTTGCATTTCATTTGGTTGGTTTGACTGAAGTGATATTTGGTTATCAGTACCACTTAACATGCCAACATTTTTTTTCTCTTGCCTGGATCTATGTATTTTAAGCAACCTGTCAGATAAAATCAAAAAAAATATAGAATAGCCAGCTGATAGAAATTAAAATAAATGGCAATAAAATAACGGTATATTGAGTACTCAATTACAGTTCCAGGATCTGAGTATTTGTCTTTCCATTACATTTCAATTATAAAAATGATTTCCTATATTTAGCAAATATGTAATAATTATCAGAACATGAATTATAACTAGAATTCTGTATTTTTTCCTCTGGGAACTAAAATTGAAATTTGACCACAGGATGACTCAGTAGTTCAATTAGCTATTACCTCCAAAATTTTATTATAATAACGCTTCTGTACATGTATTTCACTGAGAAAGAAAATTAGTGTCCTATCATGATGGAAATCTGTTAGATTATAATAAATTTGGCTAATGAACTTGGCTGATAACAGCAGGCCATTGAAGGTTATAAAAATAATTTTCAGTCTATTGACAATACTTTACTAAATTTTGTTATATATTTTCTACTTATAACCCATTAGAATTTTTGATAGTGTAGCATTTTGAAAATATGACTTTATCAAAAGTAGGGGGAAAAAAAGTAGATGAGACCATTAGATCACATGAAAGGAACAACAGAAATGTGAATATATGGGCTAACAATTTCTAAAAATGCTCTATGAAATTATTTTCTAAAACTGCAAGGGAAAAAATCTCATCCACAATTCATGTGTACATCTCAGCTTCCACTGCTAAATGAAAGATACTGATTATGCTGTATTTTTCTAAGTCAGAGAAATATTTATATTTTTTAAAATATTTTCCTATGAAATGAAAATCCTGACAGCTGCCTTTCTCCAGCTTGACAGTTTTTCTTGCAGGTGCAGGGATTTCTAAAAGCTTTATTTAGGAAATAGAACTTGAGGAAAAAAATCTGTAGAAGTTTTGAAATTATGCATTTTTTACTTATCATAAATATTAATAAAATATTCATACATGCTGGAAAGTATAAAAAAAAAATAAAAATTTTGCCAGTATCTTCTATTCCTCCCAAAAGAAACCTTTAGAGAGAGGTTTATAAGTGACTTTAAAAATATATTTACTTCCCTCACATTTGCAGTGAAATTTACTAAGCTGATACTGTAACAGCTCTGTGGAGGAAATACATGATGCTCAATCTCTGGAACACATCTGCAACTCCCTTTTTTTTTAACCAGAGGGAAGACCAGAGGTTTGTGCTTTAAAAGATACAGTGGCAAACAGGCTTTACCTCAATTTAACAGCTAAAAATAAATTAGTGTTCCCTATGAAGTGAAAAGACTGTAGTCACATAAAGAACTGGACATGAAGAGTTCACATTTATTTCTGTTTCATATTTCAAATGGCAATGCCTCTGATATGCCATATGTTGGCGAGGATGAATACAGGGCACATCCAAAATAATGAGGAATGTATGAGGTGATAATTTCCTTCACAGTCTGGAGAAGTATGAACCCATCTTGCTTGAATGAGATTTCTCATACATACAAAGAAAAAAGTCCGTCGTAGTATTCTTTAAGCTTATTTCTGATGTCTTTGAGCAGAAAGAACAATTTTATGTAAATAATATTTCCCTTTGTTGACTACAGAGGGCTCCTGAGTGACTTGCTTTACAGTCAGATCAATATGAGTCCCAGAAGTTTGGAAAATTCTTGTTTATTCTTTTTGAAGTACACTACACTGTGGAACTGAGTGGCACTGTAAAAATTGACAGTGCATTGAAAACAAACTGCTGGCAATTTTGCCTTTACTGTAAAAAATGCTGAAGTCCACCATTGCATTTAGACTAATCTAAAATTTGAGGAGATAATTTAATTCTAATGTCAAGGAAAGCAACTACTTTTAAGATTTCTGAAATAAGACTTGGTAAAACTGAAAACAGGAAAAGCATCTTCCCATAATTTTATGACTGATCTTGAGCAATTAACTTGAGAAATTGCTGCTAAAAAATATAAGTTCTAAGTTATTCCTGGAAAGTTAACATAAATTAAGTTTATTACTGAAAAATCTATTTCTCTGTGATATCAAAGGTATGAGTACTTTTTTAAAAATTAAAATGGAAGATAGACCAACAAATAAATGGAATCATTTAACCTGACAAAGGCACTTTTAACTTTCTGTGAAATGAAGATTTCTTTTCACAAGAGTCAATAACTATCAAGATTTAGACAAATTTGTTTTGATTGTTCCTTACCAGAGATTTGTGCCTATCATACAACAATCTCCATTATCATCCCTATTATATTGGTTAAATTACACTTTTCTTTATTATGTTGGTAAGTTTGGAATGAATGAGAGTGTACTCTTTGTGTTATCACATGTACTCTTTGTGCTATCACATATCAAGCACCTTTCACAGTAGGTTATAGAACAAAGTATTTTGCTTTGTTGCTATAGCAATATATTGCAAAACTATTCACTTCTGTGTTCACTTATATTATTAAAGTGAATTTTCCTTAACATTTTATAATGTTTTTCACTTTATATGAATAAAATAGCTTCAAAATACCCTACAAAATTTCCAAGATATCTCAGCTTCAGACATCAACAGAGTAATTGTAAACTCAATTTTTCTCCACAAAAATCCAGGAGAGCTTTGAAAGTAATTTCAGTTTTACAAAAGTTCAGTAGTATAGGCAAGAGACCATTTAAATTCACTGTTTGGTTAAAAACTAACAAACAAAACCAAGAAAAAAACATATGTCTGAAACGACTCACTATTTTGTGTTCATTCTACTGAACAAATTTTCATTCCTAGCCAACAGGAAATCTGATTTCAAACCTCTTTTCTACTGTAATGTCACATACATAAATAATATATTAGTAAGGATTTGGGTTTGTGCTTTAAACTGGGCTACATGAAGAACTGGTTGCGCAGACAGCCATGATACAAGGTCTACATATTTCTCAAAACACTTGAGTTTAAAATTTTATGATGAATGGGGGCGGTTCTGTGATAGACTTGTTGGGATTTAACAGTGACCTGGATAGCCATTATGTCTAAAAGTAGTTCAACGCAACAGAACCTCTTTATAATATATTTTGTGAAATTAAGCTTGAGTAAAAGTTCTCTTTAAAGCATTTTTACCATACTAATAGAAATTGGAGTTAACTTTCATATATTTCCACGGAAGAAAATGTTGCGGACCAATAAAAGTTTCCATGTCTTTTCCATGGCACCTCTAGGCAGCCATTATTTCTTCCTCTTTTTATTTTGCAAAAATCTTTATCTCTGGTACTTTTTTTCTCACCAAATTTCCTGTTATGTCACTTCTATTTATTTAAGTAATCCACAGAAACAGTACTACAGGTTTCTGTAACCTTATGTCATGTCACCTGGGGCAGAAAATAGTCTCCTTTTGCTCCAGTGAGTCAAAGAGCCATTGACCAGCACCTGTCAGTATTTCAGAAGGATACTCAGAGTCCCTGAGAAATTACACCTACTTCGAACACTTAGAGAGTTTGGTCTGTGTCTACAAAATATAGTGTTATTTTTATTTCTGATAGTTTGATCTGATTGTTGAACTTCCACATATAGCTGTGAGTATTGAATGTGTTTTTCTGCAGTGTAGGCTCTTGTGCACTGGCAAGGTGCCTGCTCCTTCTTGATTCCAAGTTAGAGAAAAAAATAGACAAGAAAACAAAACAGAAAGATGATAAATCTTGTATCCCTTCTGATGATGAACACCATGAGACAGTGCAATATTAGGCAAAAAACCCTGTTGTATAGCTGTAACCATGGAGAGGTCCTCCAGCTACAGGGTCTTGCTCCCTGTTCAGAATCCTCTGTAACAGCAATCGCTCCTAGAATGAGGATTCATCTTTGAAGAGTCCCTTGGAAAATACACTTAGATATCATCTCACTATGAAAGCTATAGTTTCTGAGCAGATTCATGCAAGTATTCAAGTACACAAGGTAATAATCTCTCTATGTGTTTTTGGTTGAATACATGTTTATCTTTAGGTACACTGAGTAACTGTGCAATAACCATACCTGCATTATTAAATATAATATTGATTATATACACTGAGATTAAGTAGGAGTCACATGGTATCCATCATGCAGTGATGTAAACCTGGATTACCCACTATATGCATCAATAACAATGCAAATAAGTCATTCTGGCTGACAACTACACTGCAACTATGTTCAGGAGGGTGAATTTGGTATCCAAGAAAGTACAAGAAACATTTTCACCCTAGGTAAACATTTGTAAGATGTTTCCTGTACACATCATCTAGTTTCTTCTAAGAGGAAAATCTAAACTGTGATTAATTTCTTAAACTAGGTGTAAATCAACTACTCAGATAATGCCTGTTGCCACAATTATTTTAGCAACACAACATTAAAATATATTATGACTGTGATGGTATTGGTAGTCACTTTTGTTTGTAATAAGGGAAATAACTGGGAAAGATAAAAAAAACCCAAAACCTGTACAACCACTCTGAGGTTGCATCAGTTCACTTAATAATATTGTAATTGCACTTATCTACACAATCTGAGTAACTGGAAAATAATGAGAAGAAAAAGCATTTCAGCAATATTAATACAACATCTAAAAGTGAAGCCAAGCGGAGCCAAAATAAAGGAAGAAAAAAAAGCATAAACAATATGTTATTCAAATGAGAGAGAAGGAAATCCCCACTATGAAATTAAAATAAAGTACAAGAGGTCAAGTAAAAAAAATGTAGCATCAATAACATATAAAAAAAGGAGCAGAGATATCTTATAAATGCCAAATAATCCTGCAGAGAAGACTCAAAGAGCATCTAGTAAAACATAATACTTTTACAAGACAAGGAAAACCAGACCAAGTTTTGGCCCTCAAAAGAAGATATGAATTGCATATGAAATAACCTGGTTTTGTTTTGGGTACTGGCAGGGAAGAAATGAAAGAGGGAGGAAAGGAGGAATCTTTACTTTGCATCTCTTTGTTGCCAAGTTCTCACATCTGACAACCTTAACCCCTGGGTCTAGGAACTGTCAAGGATCATACCCATCTCTGCTAAATCAATGTAATTTCCATGGTATTGTATACTGATAATAAAAAATAGTATATTTTTCATCATTAATAATTCTTTGAATATGTAATTGCAATGTTTAATAATGATTAAGAACTAAGCACCAGCAATATTGACAATTTGAAAGAAAATCTGATTTTCTGTCCTTAACACAGTCACACTAAATTTCCAGTTTACTAAGTATAGATACATCTGTACATTCATTAGCAGTATAGATCAACTCCTGCTAGTGTTCTGCAAGGTAGATAATACAAATCAAAAATCAATCTTAAAATGAACCATACAACCAGCAAAAAAGAACTTGACATAAGTTTCAAAAAGCTTTTACCATCGGGAGGATTGAAAACTACTTTTTTGGTCAGAATTCTCTCTATGAATATAGAATGATTGAGATCATAAGAGTGTGTGTTTACCACATTTCACATTACTAACATTTTTTAGTTACTAACATTACTAATATTTTAAATGACAGGAGGTTTACAATAGTAAAACACAAATTTGCAAGTGGGAGAAGTTAGATGAAGATGTAATGCAAGGAAAAAAATCTAATCAGAAAGAAAAGTGAAATTTCCCCCACAAAAGCAAAAGTTCTTAATTTATTTTAAGACAATTTATGTTAAATTAGTCCTTATCAGGCACTGCTTGTTGAAATGGAAGGAGATGTCATGGTTACTTTCACTTTATTACTGAAATGGATACATAACTTGTACAGAGATAACTTGGATGTGCCATCTTCTTTATTGACAACACCACTGTTGTTTAAAGCACAGACCTTACCTCAGAAAATATCAAATAGCCATCCAGTGTAGCATGTAGCCATATCTCTGTAAAAAAATGTGATATTTTATATCCAACCATTTTAAAATCGGACATTAAGTGAGCTTCAAATATTTTTCTGTGCATGCGGTTTTTTCAATAAGAAAAAACTGTATCATACAACTCACCTTTTTTTCTTCAAATCATTCTTCATTATAGTTTTCTACTTGCATATTTCTAAAGCAGATGGCAGATTACAACACCCAGTGTTGTTCTTGCATGATAATATCCTTCTGTAGAACTTTGATAATAAAAACTATTTGTTCACAATTGTAAACATTGCGTAACTCATTGTCACTATATACTAGATCATTTTTGGAGATTATGTTGCAGCTATTTAATTATGACATTACTTATGAAATAAGTCATATGCTACTCATTTCTAACATAAATATTGAAATTTAAATTAAAAAGTTGGCTTAAAATAGAGGATGGTTGAGAAATGGAAATTTCTAAGAGGATTACACATTTTCTAACAGTTTATGGTAAATTCTATTGATGTTAAACTCGAAAATTTTGTTTTCTAGATTTTTTTGTAAATCTGTTAGTACTGTAAGGCTATTCTGAAATAACTACAAAATTTAAAATTGATTCCTTAAATTCTGTTTCTAAAAGAGAGAATAGCCTTTTCAATATCTTACTTTCATCTATTTAATTGATATATTTTAGTATATGCAATAATATTTAATAATTATTTTATGTATATTTTAATATTTTGATAGTTGTTTTCTATTAGATATTAAGTAGCAACAGTTGTATTTATCACCTGTACTGTGGCAGTCAAAATTATAGAGAGAGAAAATAGAATTCATGTCTAAAACAAGGTAAATATTGTTTGCCTAATGAAATTCTAAGTTACCAAATTGAAATGGATCAAAGAATGACCATTAGTCTAGTCACAGCAACACTTTTAGTTTAAATTAATACAGGAAAAACTTTTGTACAATACACTAAAAAGTTAAACAGAAGTCTTTATTGCATCTGCCCCTCTGCAACAGGGTCGTGTTCATTCTTTTTGATGGTCCTTGGGTCTTCAGGTTGACACTGGTGATTTCCAGTGAGCAAAGGGTGCTGAAGCCCCACCATCACTCACCTCCATCCTTCCCTCTTTGCTGGGAAGTGGTCAACAGTGTGAGAGAGCACAACAATCATTCCCTAAGTCCTGCAGTCCCTTTGAAACCATTTTTCAGTCTTTTCTTCTTGCAGTCTCTTTCATCCTTCTCTGGTTTTCTCAATGTTTAGAATTCACTGGCTGGATCTGCTTGCCTTTACCATCTGTCATGATTCAGCCACAAAAGAACCATAGAGATATTCACTCCTCCCCCACGCCCCTTCCCTGCCCTCAGTGTGGAAGAAAATCAAGGAAAAAAAAAAAAAGGGTTGAGACAAAAACAATTTTATAACTGAAACAAACTATAACACAATAATGGTAGTAATGAAAATGAGAAAGAGAACCAGCCTTACCCAAGAGAAGTGACGCACAATGTAACTGCTCACCACCAGCTCACTGATGTCATGCCTGGCCCAAAGCAGCAAGATATTTCCTGGCCAAATGTCCCCAGTTTATGTGCTGAGCACAACATTCTGGGGTATAGGATATCCCTTTGTCCAGGCTGGGTCAGCTGTCCTGGCTGTGCTCCCTCCTGGCTTCTTATGTATGTGCACACTGTCAGAATATGAGAAACTGAAAAGTCCTTGATTTAGGGTAAACACTACTCAAACCCACCTAAAATGGTGTGTTTTGTTCTCATCTTAAATCCAAAACACAACACTGTACCAGCTACTAAGAAGGAATTTACCTCTATCCCAGCCAAAACCAGGACAACATCACTGTAGGGGTTTTGTCTGCCCTCAAATCCCTGCTGTAAAGTTCGTGGATCTGGCCCAGCTCCCTCACAGCCACCTTTCTGCCCCTATTTCCTTTGCTAGACTAGATTTCTTGTTGACCTTCAGCCTGGCCTCATGCCCACAGCCCTCTCCAGCCATTCTGGGGCTGTGTGACTCTGGTTCCCCCCACCAGGCCTGATCCCAACACCTCCCACAGGCTAACGCCCTGCCTGTCCTGACCTCAGAGGCACCTGATGCCCTGTGCCCTTCCCAGCAGAGGTGTCTGATGGTGCCCTGGGCTGTGGTACCCTGTAACAAAAACCTGCTGTTTGCTAAATAGTGACAGCTGTGGAGTGTCATTAACCTTATTCACAGATGTGAAGCCAGAACATGCTAAATCATAATCAACAAATAATTAAAAAAAAACCACTAAAGCCAGTTTAGATTTAAAAAACAAACCTACATTTAAAATACCTAGTATTTATTTATATTTGAAACAGGATTGTTTAAATAATATAAACACATTTTCTATGTTTTAAAGAAGTATGGCTGTGATACAATTGCCGTGGGTTTATATTTTATATATTCATGATTCCTATATATATATTTCTATATCTCTTTGATTTCTTTTCAACAGAATCTAATAATTTTAAGAGGAAATAAAAGCCTACAATTTTTCTTGACCCAGAACATCTTGTATGTTTCAGTACAAGTCACTAATTCTCATTATTGCATTACTTCCCCTTCATGGGCACAATTACTGCATTACTAAGTTGCCTTGAACTAAAGGTTCAAGTCTGTTTCATTCAGGTTATCCTAAAAGACCACATTTAAAAACATCCCTTTCTCCTTCCCAGGCTCTGCCTTCATTCCCCTCAGCAGTGCAGTGAGACAGGGAATGGGGGTTATCGTCATGTTTTTTCTCTTGATGCTCAGGAAAAGGAGTCCTTCCCCTACTACACCATGGGGTCCCTCCCACAGGAGAAGGCTCTCCACAAACTATTCCGATGTGGATCCAAGGTGCAAACTGCTGCAGCATGGGTCACTCTTCCATGGGGTGCAGTCCTTCAGGCACAGCCTGCTCCAAAGTGGGTCACCCAGAGGGTCACAAGTCCTACCAGAAACCCATTCCAGTGGGGGCTCCTCTCTGTATGAGTCCACAGGTCCCTGCCAGTAATCTGCTCCAGCACAGAGCAGATTTCTGATGGGATCACAGATCTCTTTTGAGCACCCATTTGCTTCAGTGGTGGATCTCTGGATCCCCATGGATCCCAATGGGTTTCAGGGGTTACAGCTGCTTCCCCATGGGCTGCGTCATTGTTGCAGAGGAAACTTAGCTCAGGTGCTTGCAGAATCTCTCCCTCCTCCTTCACTAACCTTGGTGTCTGCAGAATTGTTCCTCTGACACGTTCTTACCTCATTCTTCTCTGGCTGTAATTACACCTGCACAGTAAGTTTTTTCTTATATTGTCCCATGGCTAACAGGTCAATCCTAATAAAACTAACCATCTGGCAATCAAGTCAGAAAACAGAGCATACAGTTCAATCATCACCCAGAAAATTTAATGGAATATGTCCTAAGAAACACAGCAATAACTTTCTCATATTTACTGAAATAGCTTTTCCATGTTTTGAAACTGTAAGATCTATTAAAAATTCTATGTATAATTAATATATGTATAAAATGCATATAACCATATACATAACAATATATATATAACTGTATAACAAAACTGTATATTGAAATTTAGTTCATGTAATAATACTCATGCCTAGTGCTGCAAAAAAACAGGATGATAAAAGTTGCTTCACAGACAAGAATATCTAAATAGGCGACATCTTTTCTCTCTCAATCATGTCTCTCCCCAAAGAGATTTGCAAGCCTCCCCAAACTTTTGTGCTTATCAGCAAAGTGAAAAATGTTAATGACATCAACTGATAATAGCTAGAGAGATTATGATAGGTAGCTCAGAATACATTTCCATACATTCTTAAAAATAAATGAAATCTCCCTTCATCTAGATTCAAATAAAGCAAACTTCAATATATCTAACTATGTATGCTTGGGTCTGACTGGGATGGAGTTAATTTTCTTCCCAATAGCCCAGAAAGAGCTGTGTTTTAGATTTAGATTTTTGACTAAAGTACTGATGATAACAGATTTATGTTGTATTTATTGCAGGACTTTGCTTTCATGGTATCAAGCTTTTCATTCTGCTGCTACTGTGAGAACAGTGAGGATGTGGGCAAGAGGCTGGGAGTCAACATAATAGTGAAAGTAGACAAACAGTGAAAAGAAAATTATTTCAGAGCATGCAACATAATTTTCAGCAATAAAATTGGGGAAGTATAATTTACAAAGCAGCTGTGGCTCAGAGACATTCTGGGCATTGACCTCCTCATGGAAGGACATGAGCAGCTACAATTAAATTGTTTGGTTTTGAGGAATGTTGTTTTGCCCACGTTTTGACTTTCTTTGGTTTCATTTGGTTTTTTTTCTCTTTTTCCTTGCCTGGTAAATGTTCTTTATCTCTGGCAGTGAAATTGCAGGTTTTGCTCTTCTGCTTCACTCCCCCATCTTGCTGGGGAGGACAGAGAGTGAGTGTTTCTGTGGGTGCTCAGTTTTTGGCTGGGGTCAAGCCACCAATATTTTGTTTAGAAGCCAACACGGATCTTGGGAACTTTTTGATAATTTAGATTTGATTGGAATACGCTAGTCTTCGTTCATAGTAGCTGTAACAGTTTAGCACTAGTTGGCAGTTAGCTGCTCGCTGTTGCTTGTCACAGTGTTGACTTGATAGCTTTTGATACCGATTCCTTTGTTCCTTCACCTGCTGTGTGGTGTGCTCTCTTCTCTTGTTTTCCTCCAACCTGGCTGTGTTCAGCTTTTTCTGTTTGTTCTGGATTTTTATCATTTTACCTGGTAAATACTGTGGTAGAAACGCTTGGTCTTTTACCCAACATGATATTTGGGCTGTGCACTGCTGCCATCTCAGTAATCTAGGAGAGAACTTGTGGAGATTTAACTCAGAAAAAACAAAAAAACAAACAAAAGCAAATTCATAAAAATATGTATTTATACACCTTTGCTTCTCATCAGTGGGTTACTGAGAAGATATTATGTTTTTCTTCTTCAACAACTCATAATCAGAACTCCAACAGAGCAGATGAAGGATATATGAAAGTGTCAGTGGAAGAACTCCAGGAATCCTTACTTCATTTTTATTTGGTTTTACTTGTTTTGTATTTGAAATATTTAATATTTGAAAATATGTCATAATTTTAATACAGAAAACATATTTATTATTTCTTAAAATATATTACATGTAACAAATAAACAAGTAGAATTTTCTTACCATATGGTAGTCGATCTCAAAATATTTTAACTCTAGAAAATTAATGTCAACTATTAAATAAGTAATAACATTTAAATAAGCTCCTTTTGGATGTCAGAAGCAAAATTAGCAGGAAACAATGCTCTTAAACTGAAAGAACACCAATAACTCTGTTCTTTCTGAGGATCCAGTTTATTTTCTATAATCTTTTTAACAATAAAATCAGCCATAATGCTAAATTGGCAATTAAACCAAAGCAACTAAAGTCTTATTTTTCACTTAACTGAATCATATGAAATCCTCAATTGAAGAAGAAACAGATTAGTTTTTTTTATATGAGTTGTTCAGCATTTTGGTTTGGTTAGCTTTTTTTTGCTGACTCTATTTTGGACTGCTTACAACCTGAGAAGCTAAACAGCGCTGAGTAAAATATTCTTATTTCTGAGAGTTGTAGTATTTGCTGTAACTGTTGACTGTAGATTGCCTTCAAGTCTTCACTTCTAGTGCTCCTAGTCAGTCATATTGATCTTTTCAGGGAAGCTAAGTCTTCATGTTGTTGTGACATATCAGATCAGTTGGGACTACCTATCACTCCTCAGTGCTGCTTCTATGGCTTTTCTTTCAGACACAGTCCCAATATGCAGTTGCAGAACACCCGTGAGGGTGTTATCCTGTCTCAGGCATGCTGAGCAGTACTATCCTCCAAGAGTCTCATCTCTATTAGCAGTTGCATTGGCAAGATCTGAATTACACAATTCTGAGAGCTAAAGCCTGAGAATGGTAGTTCTGAGTGGATGCATGTGCCAGAGTTTCGGGCTAGAGATGTAACTTTGGTTTATACCAAGGAAGACCAAGAAATAAATCTCTGCGTAACAGCCCACTTGACTTCTTTTCATTTTATACAGTCTGCAGTTTTGTGGGATCTCAGTCTCTCAGAACTGGGGGGCTCGGGAGTCCTGGAATGTTGCCAGAAATGTCTGGTGGCTGGACTTTGATCCCACATGGGAGATGACATCAGTATGAGGACGGGAGGATTTCACTGGGGTGAATGGTGAAGGGACAAGTTAATTGGAGTGTGAGATACAGGGTTTAAGATCCCTGTACAGGGGGGTCCAGAGAGGTAAGATGGAGGAATTGGGGCGTGCCCTTCTCCTTCTTCTTCTTCCTCTAGGCCTCCATCTTCTGTGGTGATGTTGGCACTCCAGGATTGGACCTTACTAGGGGAACACTGGTTAATATGGGTAGAGGGTATTGGAGAAAAATGATAAATATTGTATACATAACTCCGGGTATAAAGATAGGTGGCCGCCCCAGGGGCTCTCAGTGTGTGCCCATGGCTGACTGCTGAGCAGAACTCTGTCAGGCCAAGAGAAAATCTTTTAGATAAGCAATTAATAAACACCGAGACCGAGAACAATTCTGAAGCTTCCTCTCGTCCTTTCGAACCCCGGGGGCCCAAGGCCATCTTTGGGCTTTTCCCAGACCATCTAGACAGCACCAAAATCCGACACAGTTTCATGTGACATAATTTCTGAATTTAAAAATATTCTACAAATGCCATATGTCTCAGTGATTTTAACTGCTGTTGTTGAAATGCTTATGACATTGGGTAAGCATCTGATTATCTTCCTCTTACTCCTTTATCATTACTTCTCACTGCCATTCCCAAAAATATGGGCACAGTTGGTCATCTTCTGTTGCTGATAGAAGAACAGAGAGAATTTGGAGAAGGCTTTCTAATTCAATTAGCAACTGATGCATTTCCATGACGTACTCTGGGAGATATTGTGAATAGAACATCCTGCAGTCCAACCAAAGTAGCTCATTCTTGCTACCTGACAGAAATTGGTGTTTGCCATTTTGCTTGTAGCGACAAAAAAAAAAAAATTAAAAAATCAATCAGTTTGAGGAACCATTTATTGATCATCAAAACTAGGTTATCTTTTGACTGGGAAGTAAATCACTTGTACTGGCTCTCATTGGGATGGAACTAGCTTTCTTCATAGCAGCCCATATGATGCAGTATTTTGGGTTGCTGGTGAAAAGAGTGGGTAAGACTTCAGTGTTTTGGTACTGCTAAATAATGCTTAGAACAGATCAAGGCTTTGTAAATTAAAAATTTACCCTTTTTCCCTTTTTTTGGTGTTTTTTTGTGGTTTTGGTTTTTAATGTGTTTTTATTTTAATTTTTGTTTTGTTTTTTGTTTGTTTGGATTTTTGGCTTCGTTTGTTTGGGGCATTTTATGTAGTTTTTGTTTGTTTTTTCCTTTGTTTTGCTTTTTTTGGGGGGATTCTATTTTTCCCCCCTGTTTGTCCTGCACCAGAACTAGTGTGAAAGTGAGCAAGAAATTATGGGGGAGCATGGATGGCACAGCTGACCCAAAACTGGCCCCTAGTAGTAGAGTAAAAAGCAGTGGCACTGTCCTCCAAGGTGTCTGGGCATCAGTCTGCTTGTGAAAAGGGGTGAATGATTTGCTTTGTATCACCTATTATTTTCCTCGATCCTTCACTTTCTAAACTGTGTCTGTGCTGACCCATGATTTTTCAGGTTTTGCTTCACTTCTCTCTTCCATCCTGCTTTAAGAAGAGGAGAGTGAGAGGCACTGTGTGGATGCTTAGATATTGGATTGGGACAACTCATCATGTCAGTTAGGAAAAATTTCAATATTGTTACTGATAACATTAGCCTTTGGAATTTTTTTTGTTGTTGTTGCAGATTTGGTAACTGAAATATGTGACGGATTGGAATTTTCTATTTAGTATAATTCTTGCTATGTTGTAATGTCTGCAATTTATAGCAATCAATTTTTTTAAAAGGCAAGCTCGTTAGTATCTTGATTGTAACAGAAGCAAAAATTAGCAATTTTTTTGAGAATTCCATAAGCAAGGCTGCTACAGCCAAACACCATCATTAATTTTGGGTGACTTAGGTTTCAACCCTGTTTTTATTTTCCTGTTTTGTTATAAAAATTCTATTTGTTATTTTATTAATCTGAATTTTACTAGATGCTGGCTTCACTATTTGCTTAGGAAATTGAGATTTGTAAGTTATAGATCAGTTCTTGAATACAGTTTGCACTCCAGTTGCATTATTTTGAAGTGCAGCAAAATTTGTTGATCAACTGAACAACAAAATATGGGAAATCATTTTAATTAAAAGTGATGGAAATATCAATATCAAGGGTTAATAAAAATTATGTATTTTTCTGTCAGTATTAGCAAACTAGCTGGTAGGGAGATTGGGAGATTTTTGTTAGTGTTATTTGGTATGTCTGCATATCATAATTGCTTCTAGATTTTTCATTCCTTTAGGAGCTCTTACATGAACAGAAACATTTTCTATAAAACATTTTTTCTGTGAAATTAATGCATTTCTTCAGTAATTAGATATGACAAGTATTAAAAAAAAAAAAACACATAAGAAATGGGAAAAAAAAATCACAAAAAAATGATGTTCCAATATGTATTTTCTGTGCAAGAAACAAGACCTGGCAGGGTAAATCCTAAACAAAGCAGAGCACAGCTCTTATGCACATTGGCTCCTGTGCAGAGTCTGAGTTCATGTGCTCAGCCCATGCATAGAAATGAAGCAACACAGCTGGAGCCGCTGCTTGGAAAAAGCCTGTTATCAGAAGCCTGGCATAAGTGATGGAATGTCACAAGCAAGGAGCATGTGTTTTTCATTTTAATGACAACGAATTGTGTAGTAAGAGCATCTGGTGCCTGAGAATATGACTTTGCATATGTGTCAGTCTGTGCTTTGTTTTTTTGCTCATTCAGGTAATTTAGTGCACCATTAATGTGGACTAGATTTCACTAGACAGGATTTTTAAAGTATTTCAGAAGTCAGAAAAGGATCTCTTACAAATTTCATTCTCAGTGTTGAAATTATAGTTATCATAGAATCATAGAATATCCTGAGTTGGAAGGACCCACAAGAACCATCAAAGTCCTGGCTCTGCACAAGACTGACCCAAGAATCACACCATGTACCCGAGAGCATTTTCCAATGGCTTCTTAAACTGTCAGGGTGGTGCTGTGGCCAGTTCCCTGGGGAACCTATTCCTGCGCCCAACAACCCTCTGAGTGAAGAACTTTTTCATAATATCTAAATTAACCTTACCTGACTCAGCTGCACGTTGTTTCCCTGAGTCCTGTCACTGGCCAGGAGAGAAGGGATCAGTGTCTGTCCCTCCTCTTCCTCTCATGAGGAATTTGGAGTCTGCAATGAGGTCTCCCTTCAGCCTCCCCCAGGCTAAACAAGGTAAGTGACCTCAGCTGTTCTTCCTGTGGCTTCCCCTCTGGGCTACACTATTTCACATACTTACAGTCAGTCCTCTGATGCAATTAAAGTTGTGTAAGCTGACAATACCCTTCCAGATTTTAAAAGAGTGTATATTTCTTGCCTGTTGAAATTGTGCTTTTAAAAGCTGTTGATTACTTATAAATCCTAGTGTTATACTCAGCTCCTATACCTAACCAACAGAGCAGACCTTCTACTGCTTGGCTTGACTCATGTCAAGGAGACTGTTGTCTGCTTGGAAAAGGAGGAACTCAAGGAGAAATACAAAGAAAGTTCAATTTTGGTCTAAACAAGAAAACCTCCCAGTAATTATTTGACTGAAAGGAACATTGTAATGTAACAGCATTACAACTTTTCATCAAACTTTAAGAAATGAAACAAAGCAACTGTTTATATATGTTAATGACAACTAGTTTACATAATTAAACATTTATTTCTACCAATACAAAGGAGCACAGGGGAGAAATGCCAGGTGGGGAAGCAACACCTCTGTTGGAAATACAAGCTGCTGGTCAGACCCTCCCAGAGCTATTCCTGGAGACTCTCATCCCCATGGGCCCATGGGGGACAGCCACCACCCTTCAAGGCTGGGGGAGGTTTACTTATTTATAATGTTTAGGTGATGAAGTAGAGGCAGGGAAAGTGGGAATCAAATGGGACTTCAGAGAAATAAATGTGGAACAGTAGAGGGATCAGAAGTGTGTTTTGGGCCAGAAGTTGGGCTCAGTGATCCTTGTGGATCCCTTCTAAATCAGAATATTCTGTGATTCTGTCATAAGAAGTAAAAAAAGGATCCGTCTATTTGAAGTCCTTGGTTGTTTATCCTTAGTATTACCTGCATACTTGCATGCTTAGTTTTTTTAATTTCTAAGGACTTTGATATATTCACAAATCATGTCAATTCGATACTGACACTCCTCCTGCTCCATCTTGCACCTGAAGCAAGGTGGACAGAGATGTTTTACAACAGCATTTAGTGTGATGAATGGCTTTAAAATGAAAGAGTAGATTTAGATTAGGTATTAGGAAGAAGTTATTTACTGCACTGGCACAGATTGTCCAGAAAAGCTGTGATTGCCCCATTCCTGGCAGTGTTCAAGGCCAGTTTGGATGGGACCATGAGCAACCTCGTGCAGTGAAAGGTGTCCCTGCACATGGAAAGGGACTTGGAACTCGATGATCTTTAAGGTCCCTTCCAACTCAAGCCATTCTATGATTTAATTATGACATATTCTTAGCTTTCATGTGACAACCATAGCTATTATATAGCTTCATATAACTTATATATATGATATAAGCTTTATACAGCTTATATAGCTTTCATGTGATAACCAGTCGTATATCTTTAAACACCAAAATATTTTTCTTCAATAACACTGTATGCAGCAGAAAAAGAGAGAGGTGAACTATATAAGCAGCTATTGTTAGAAACACCATTTGTTTCTTTATTTTCATCAGCTGCAGCCTGAAGGATCTGAAATAAAGATCAGTATTTATAATACTGTTGCCAGTTTGTGAAGAAGAGACTGTAAGCCTGAAATTTGCTGTTAAAAAAATTAATTATTATAAAAATGCTGCACTCTCTTTTTCTTTCCCTCTTGCTTTCTAAATGTCAATTTTATTTACAGAAAAAACTGAAAAACCATCTACATAATTCGTGTTTTGAATTGCATATAAGCATCTTCTGCTTCTGAAGAGACATAAGGGTAATGGCTAGATACTATTTTCTTGATGGAAGAAATGGATGTGGCTAAATGTATTTCATCACTCATTGAACAATTTAGCTTGACAACAAATTCTGTTGGTGTGACTAACCTCATAACTTATGACTGTAATCTTTATTAAGAAGTGGACAAATTAATTCTGTTCATCAAATGAGTTGTTTTTTTCAGGTGTTGCAGAGGTTAAAAACATTTTCTGTGTGATCAAAATAAAAGATCCTGTATAAATGAATATTTATATTTATACACTCATAAAGTCATCCATAAATAAAGCCAGACAACAACAAATACTTGAAAAAATGAAGGAAGAAAACAAACATAAAAATTATTTCATCGTTCATACGTATATTTTTCTCATGCTCCTGACAGGAAGGATAGAAGCGGTGCAGAAGCAGAGGAGATGAGATTAAAGAACTGGTCCTGTAGTGTTCTACAGTTTAATCTCTATCCTGTCTAAATCTGTTTGAGAGTTCTACACATATAATTGAAATCTGTTAAACATGATTTTTTTTATTCCTAATCTATACAACTAACCCCTGTTACATTTTATATAAATTTCCCTTGTACATTCAAACCCTTCATGTCATCATTTAATCCCAATTGGCAACTAAGCACCACACAGCTGCTCATTCACTCCCCTTCAGCAGGATGAGAGGAAGAGAATTGAAAGGATAAAAGTGAGAAAATTTGTGGGTTGAGATAAGAACAATTTGTTAATTGAGATATGAGAAAATAAAATAGTGAAAATTATTATAATTTAAAATATTGTAGTGGGAAGGAAAATAAGAGACAGAGAGAGAAAGATATAAAACCGAGAAAGACATGATGCCCAGCCATTTCCTGAGAAGCAGCCCCCCATCAACCATCCCCCTAGTTTATTGCAGGCCACGATGCCATATGGAATATCTGGAATATCCCTTTGGCTGGCTAGGGTCAGCTCTCCCATCTGTGTCACCTCACAACTTTTTGAGCACTCCCAGCCTCCTTGCTGGTGGGGTCATGTAAGGAGCTGAGAGCGCTGTGCAAGCGCTGCTCAGCAATAACAAAAACATCTTTGTGTTTTCAACCTTGTTTTCAGCATACATCCAAAACTTAGCCCTGTATTAGCTACTGTAACAAAAATGAATTCCACTCTGACAAAAAATAGAAACCTTGTCCCCCCTTTTGTGTCAGTTTTGAAGGAAGTTCAGAGGGAGGAATTAATTCCTGAGATTCTCTAGGAAGCCTGTAGCTTCAAAAGAGAAAGCCTTTTCAACCAGGACACGTAGTTTATCTTTGTTTCTCGCTCATCTGAAAGAAGAGTTTAAGGATTCTCTCTTTTTACAGTTTTAGCCTGGCAAGGGAAAGAGAATGAAGAGAATGGAAAAAAACACTTAAGACATAAGATAAGACTGCAAGAATATGGCCTAATTTCTGTCTTCACATACACTCCAATCTTTTACATGAAAAATGGCATTATTCTTCAATAAAATAAATGAGAGTAGCAGGCGGGGGAGTCAGTGGAATATGTACAATGAGAGGAACCTTTCAAATTTCACCTCTTCTAGATCTTGTGAGGACAGTTGCAGCTGCCAGGCACTTCACCTGTCTCTGTTCTACTCCTAAAGAAGTATTTTAGGCAAGCTCACAGTAAGGTAGTGGCACATCTTTCTGCTCTGCTTATTTTACTCTGTCTGTCAGCAAACTCACTTTTACTTTAGATTTATCTTAAGGGTAAGCTGTGAGACTCTTAATAATATCTATTTTGATAAATTCCCCTTTTTAATGACTAACAGTAAATAACCAATCTAGATGTTATATCAATGCAGGAAACTTCACATTAATTTACATCAATTCAAACTTTTTAAAAACTGCTGTGAAGCTAACATAGCAGGTAACTTTAGGAACGCTCTATATTCAGATTTATCTCATTTTTATTTGATTGCTTGGGGTTTTTGTAGATACTGGGCGCATTATACTAAATCTGCTTCCTATTCTTATTCTATATGACCAGCTAAGTCATGTATCAGAGTTGTAATGGAGAAAATTTTACAGTATATGCACAGATATAAGAAGGAAATTATTTGATTTATGTTGGCGATAACAAACTGTAGATACTATAAAAAGGAAATGGAATCACTGTGCTTAAAACCGTTGCAGAAGGAATAAAGTGTCATTTCCTATGGAAAACTCTATTACTAAAGGACAGAAGATAAATATTATCTTGCAAATCAATTCAGAAACAAGTAATTTGAAAGGATTCAAAGTTGAAAACCCAACACAATAAGTGCCTGAAGTTTACTTCCTAGCTTAATGATCACAAGAATCAAGATGATGCAGACAATGGAATTAATAAAATTGTAAAAGCCAAAATATGTTATGAATAACATTTATCATGTAGATCACTGGCTAATGCATTAATTGCTGACATTTGTATCAGTCAGAAACAGAAAACACAGTTACACATAAAACTAAGAAACATATCAAAGTCTAGCAAAAACACATTGTCTTTCCTGCTCAATTTTAGGACAAAAAAATTACTGATTTGAATTTCAGAAACAAAAACAAGAGAGCAGAAACCACATTTTTATAAAAGAGATCATAAATTATTGCAATCTACTAAATGTACATAGATTTACACCAATAAAAAAGTAATCATACACTTTCCGTGCCAGATAAGGTGATGATTTAAAATTAGAGAAAACAAGCTGTGAATAAAGAGATAATGAGGCCAAGAGCTTTTTCAGAAAAAAAGGCACCAAATGCTTTCTTTTATTTATTCAAATGGTTGATGAATAAGAGTGGGTTTGAATCCTGAACATAGCTTTAGAGTAAACAAAAAGCAACTAATAAACCATAAAAAAGACAAAGTGAATATCCAAGTATTCCTTCAGGGGTGTGATAAATAGTCTAGAAAGCAATATATGCAAGATTTTTTTTTTTCTGTTAGGTCCTATTTTTTTATTATGAGAACAAGTGAACCAAATTGAATGATTTTTTTTATTAGAATGGTATGCATTCATATTAAATTTTCATAATCAGCAAATAAAATCCCATTTAATTGTTGCTTTGATTATCTTTTTACATTTTTATTTTAATTGTTTTTAATGAAAGAGA
The DNA here is from genome assembly GCF_028551555.1 of Melozone crissalis. Lineage (NCBI taxonomy): Eukaryota > Metazoa > Chordata > Aves > Passeriformes > Passerellidae > Melozone > Melozone crissalis. The sequence continues at coordinate 32,246,805 of NW_026535791.1, forward strand.
TGATTGAGAAAGACTAGAATCTTGAGTTTATGGGAGGCAGAGGAGGCAGCTAAGGATCTTGTAGTTTCAGAGCTCTTCATATTAGACATTATTTTTCTGTTCAGTGTATCAAAAGGCATTTCATAATAGTGGTACTGCCTAATTATGAAGAAATTCAATTATATTCTGTATTCAGATACTTAGATGATCTTTGATCTTTGATACAAAATATCTTTTTAATGTCTACAACCAAAATTTTACATCTATTGTTTTAAATACAAAACTGAAAAGAACATCCCCAAGAGACTGTGGCTCCATCAGAAGGTATATACACATCTATATTTTTTTTGTTTATATCTATCTCTGTGGTCTGAAATCCTTGTTATTTATTCTACTGGACCTCCCACCCATACACTATTGTTAACAATTTAGCTCATTTATTAATAAGATTAGTTAGAGAAAGCTTTAAAATAACATATTTGCATCAAGGAAATAGTATTAATTTTCTTAATTTGATCAGTATTTGCCATAATCACCACATCCTTTCTTGATGTCTCTTATCTGTAAAATAATGTTGAAAAGAAAAGATAGCATGTCAATGTTCTATTTTTTTCTACTTTTCACTTTTTTTCTGCTTTTTATTTCCTCTGAGTAATTCATTCTGTTTCTACTTCTGTTCCCGGGAAATTAGTTCCAGTAAGCTGCCCATCATAGGTCCTTAAATGTCATTCCATAGAATGATTTTATGGTATTCACTAAAATGTCTGTTTTTATACTTGATCTCCTACCCTCTCAATGTAGGTCGAGTGCAATTGTTTTTCCAAAGGTTTATTGATGACAGTGGAATTGAACCAGACTCCAGTGGCCTGAATCGCAGTTACAGTGAGGGTAGGTATAAATTTCAGTCATAAAGATTCATGTACAGTTGCAAATTTACCTGTTTCACCTGTGATTAATTATATATTTGAATTTGTAATTTTTTGCACTCGTGTCTTTGAAAATACTGTGGGACACTAAGGTCTCTGAGAAAATCTGTAGGTATAGTGTACATGCAGGCAAAGGGTTCTGCTGGATTTGAAACACTGACACCATATAAGTTATCACCTGTACTTGACACTTTATCATCTGTACACAATAGTCAGATTTATAACATGGATTCTCAAAAATCTGTCTGAAGATTTGGTAATAAATTTCTCTTTGTAGAAATGGTGATATCTCCCTTCCCCATCCCTCTTCTATGTACCAAACAGTCACTATAAGCTTCACCTTATGAATGAGAATCCATCTATTTTGACAGATCAAAACTTTAAAAATAACCTTCCAAACATACTGGAAGGTTCATTTTGGATATTAATGTATTTGTACATTGGGAAATTGGAGCCAAATCTCTGCTACAAACCCAAAAATGTATGTGCTCTTTGAGTTTATGACACTTTTGAAGTTTTCTCCACAAAATTACTTGCTCAGTTTGGCAATAAAAGAAAAACTGGGGACAGCTGTGACTCATAATACTCACTAGTTGAGTGCTACAAGAGCATGTGGAAGCAATGTGTCTGCTCCTGTAACTTTACCTGGCCAAAGGATAAACAAACCAGAACATAAAAATCTGACCAACACAACGATAAGGGAGGTAGTAATAATGAAAAATCTGCTAAGTGGCATGAATTATTAAGGATATGCTATGTACAAAAATGATTTTATGGTTTTGATTAATTGATTTTTTTTGTTTCACAAAATATTATCATGAGAGGAAAAAACAACACCAAAGACAACACCAAATGCTACCCCAGCAAATCAGAATAAACTGAAAAAGTTCCCACCAACAAAAAACATAGAAGACTAAAGAGCACAATTCCTAGCACATCATACCTCACCTCTGTAACCAGAAATGGGAACATAATTTACCCATTTTTATGACTTCACAATGTTATTGATTTTGGTAATTCTGTATTTTTAATTGAAAATTATTCTACCAGTTGCCAATTTTTTATCTTCCAGCAAGGAATTTTTCTGGGATGGGAAAGCTGTGGACTGTAATTAAGAGTGAGAACTCAGTTCTCCTACTTAATGAATGACTGGTCTGATCATTAGGCAGCTTTGCAAAGAGTGTGCACAACCCTCATTGTTCCAGTCTGAGCATTTATATCTATATTTGTCTTGAACCTAGGAGCTAAAATGCTCAATGACAAATGATATTAGGCAGAAAATGAATCCCCAGGGAATCACATTGGAATAGACAGGAGTGCAATTGACAATTGAACATTTACAATACCACAGCTGTTAGACCCCCAAAAAGGTGTATGTAGTTGGTTTTGTTTGTTTTATTGTTTTTCCCCCTTGGTATAATGTATATTTTCCTCTAAAAACAAGATCGAGGTTTTTTATAATTTTTTTTCTTGAGCTCAGGAATCTGTGTCTATAACTTTTCCACATATTCGCTCGTTCATGAGATAAAAATGTTGTAAAATAATCAATCCTTTCTACACTTTTCTCACAAGATGGTGAATTCTTGGCATTAAGAGATATGAGCACCACTAAAATATCATCCAGGATGTATCTCAGGGAAAGTACATAGAAATAACCAAGTCACATTGGTTATTTTTCCCTAACATGACAAGTTTTTTCATTCCAATGGAATTTGTAGGGAAGAACTACAACATCCATGTGTATTATTGTTGATAAAGACCCCACTCCCCGTCCTACCTTGAGTTTATGCTCAGTACATTAATAAACACACAAATTAAAGGCGTTGTGTGAACATTCAAATTGCACATAATGATTTTTGCAATCAAAATTTTAATGTACAATATGGGCTTTTATCTTCTTTTCATATATTTAAGAAAGGATTTTGAGGTGATAGAAATTTTATTGTCTTGTTCCCCTAATTACTAGGCTTAGTGGGATACTAAGCAAAAATATAATAAGCTCAACTAGAAGTTATAAGAACTGTGTTAAGAAAGGGTTTATCAATTTTATGACCCTTCATCTTTTAGCTTTCTATTAAGGGAAATACAGAATCCTTGAAAGAATCTGGTTATGGTCTATTAATTGTGTGTTCTTTCTGTTCTTTCAGGAATGTTCTCTCATACTAAAACATGTTCATTGTAGAAAGAATTCTGTCTCTCAGTCTTGAGCTCTGTTAGATATGAGCATTGCCATGGAAGGAAATAAGTTTACCAATGCTATTATTTTAAATGTCGCCCTAGAATCTAACCACATTCCAGAAACAACCCAAGACCTGGCAAGTCATTCAAAGACCACACTATGAACATTAAAAAAAAAAAAAAAAAAAAAGCTCTAGAATTTTAGAATTTTAAAGCCAGATTAGTTAGATGTAATTATAGGGTAAAAAAAAAAAACCAAGGAAACTGCATAAGCAACAGTTATACCAATCACTTCTGAAGTGCCTGAAACACTACCTTTGAGACATTATCCAACAGTAAGTACATCAAGTACCGGTTTGCTGATCAGTTGTCAAAGCTGTTCTGCTAGCTCAGGAGAGGAGTGGATGAGAAAGATGCTAAGGAATATCCCCAAGCTCAGTATCCAGCAGGAGCCAAGATCAGATATAAAATTGGTGAATTATAGTTCACCAATACAATTGGATATCATTCTTTGTTTTGTTTCTAGGTTGGCCTATGTGTATACATAGTGTAGATTTTAAAATTTATTTTCTCTTTTTCTCCAGATTTCAGTTACATTCCAGCTGGGACCAAAAACTAAATACCTACCACTGTAGCATCTGACTGAATTTACAACTACATGTTGAAATCTGGAGATCTTCATCCAGAGTTATAAATATCAAACATAAAATTTGAATATATTTGGATCAACACTCTTGTTGTGATTTTCAAAGCATACTGATCAAAAATTACTCTGCTGGCTTACCATATATTTAGGAAGAGAAGTTTCTTTTTGTCAACAAAACTGAACTTTCTGTGTTATTCTGGTCTGCATAATATGATGGAGTGTTGCCCTATAGCTGAATAGAAACAGATGTATATGGAGAAAATAACAAAAACAGACACAGATGGTGTATCACATGTATAACTTCTTAATTTATCCCTCATTGTGTGATACAATTATCCCGGCAAGTAGGCTGTATTCATCCCCTTTTCACAGATTCTGCCAGTTCCTGCAGGGGCACTTTTCTGGATTGTGCTATAAACTGCCAGGGCAGCACAAAAAGATTACTCAGTCTCTCATTGCACCCTCTGTAGGTCCCTTCACTGTCCACTTTTCTTTCTGTTTGTTTATTTACTAATTTATTTTTTAGTAACTGAGAGTACACTGAAAGGACTGTTTCAGTTAATTTTTTCATGGGAACAGTGATGTGGTTTTCTTTAGGCATAAAAACCCAAAAACCAAAACTAATAAAACTCATGTCATTTTCTGTATGATATTTGCAATGATAGGATCCTCTTTTTTAAACGATATTTTGTTATTTTAAATTTTTGCTCAGAATTCATATTTATCTCATGGAATTTGTATAAACTCAATCTCAACAATGATAGGTTAACTCTGAACTTTGCATAATGAATATTTAATTGTGACTTTGATTTGAATCCCAAGCTTCCCAGTGTTTCCCCATCAGTTTGTTAAAAGTGATTTCCTGTCATAGCCTTAAAGATGTCTTGAAGCTTATGTAAATTGTGAGTATAGAAATATTATTCATGAAAGTATGGAAATAAAAATATTCATGAATGTAATAATTCAACACTAAGGGCAGGTGCCTATAATAAAATGAAGATGTGCCACAAAAAGAATTATTGGAAAAGAGGATATAGTGAAACTAGTTACATTTGTTGTTTTATCTGTGGTTTTCTTCAGATCTTATATTTTTTTTCCTCTTTTTTTTCTTTATCATTTTTCTTCCTATTCTTCTTCTCCTTTCCTTTTAACAAGGATTAAAAAGATAAGATCCTTGACTGATTCCATTAACAGTACAGAACTGTACTCTTTGCTGCATTACTTTAGATCAGCTTTGCATAAGTCCATGGCTTTATGATACTTTTTGCCCAGTAAAGACATGACACATAGACCAGGAAGAAAACATTGAATTCATTTTATGCAAGCAGACAAGAAGCAACACTGGAACAAGTTTTCTGAGGAGGTGGTAGATGCCCCATCCCTGGAAAAATTCAAGGCCAGGTTGGACTGGCCCCTGAGCAACTCACTCTATTTGAAGACGTCCCTGCTCATACAGCAAGGGTGTTAGACTAGAGGGACTTAAAGGTCTCCTTCATACCAAACCATTCTCTGATTTCATGACTTCAAGAAATGTCTAAATATGCTGTTCTTATTTAGTGTTCTTAACAAGCAAATTTAACTGTTTATTTTTAATAATTATCTTAAATTTTGTATATGTTTTCTTTACCACCAAACTGTATCACTAGGCAAGTTATAAAACTGAAAAAAAAAGACCTTTTGAGATGAAGCTGATATATGGACATATTTTTTAGCAGCGCAGAATAAAAAGTCTCCATATCTTGGATGAAATCTGGAGAAACCTTTGAAAATGTCTTATTGCAGCCAAAAATCAAATAAAGGAACAAAACATATTATTAAAATATTCATCAGAAAAAAATTCAATCAATGTTAACTGTGAGCCTTTTTTTTTCTCTTTGGTCAAGGTTCTGTATAGAGTCAGGAATATCCCCCACTAAAAGTGAAAGGAAAACACCAACCTTTATTCTTGTCTGGTTTAGAGTTCTCTCTACCTCAGATATTCCACAGTTTTTTACTCTGCTGCTTTCTGTTTCTGTGAAGCTCTCCCACAAGGTCCTAGGCAAGGTTCTGGCTGGATCATTTTCCTCTGATTCTGCCAAAGGCAGTAACAAAACTCCATGAGGAATCCTGAACTATTCTTAAGTCACTTTCTCCAGCAACCCTCATTTCCCTCTATCCTGTGCTAAAATTGGCCACAAAGCACACATACTTTAAGTAAGCATCCACATATTTGCAAGAGATGGACAGGCCTCACTGACTGTACTACATGCAATTCTTCTGACTTTACTTTTTTGGGATGGAGAAGACCAGGTCCATGTTTGTGCTTGGATGGCAAAAAACTAATTAGTAAAATGGACTGAATTTATTACAAAATTGCACATTTTTTCAATGCAGATTTCTACTGCTGACTATTAAGATGTCAAATAGCAGAAATGTAATGAACATTTCTTATTTTTTTAAAGCTCCAGATTTTTTTCATTATTAGTAATTTTTAAATTATTTGGATTCCTTTATTTTTATTCCCTTTTTTAAGGTACAATAAAAAAGACAAATATATTATGCCATTTGCCTTTTTCATTCCAAAGAAAGCAGTGCAGAAAAGTGTCAGTATTGAGAAGCATGCAATGGAGCTGTTCTGATTTCTGGTGGTGAAAAAACTAGACAGAAAACTGTTACCTCCCTCTGATTTATCACAAATCCTTTCAGCCAGTAATATTCATGTTTTGTACTTGTTAAATAATAAGTGAAAGCACAATGATGTGAGAAAATATATTTAGCTGCTCTTATTTTTAAGAAATACTGGGAGAAAATTTTCTCAGGTATCCAAATTAAACTGGTGAATTCAAATTCCACAGCTCTATCAGTGAGTAACTAAGGTCCTTTTTCTGGTGGCAATAGTCCTACAGAGTATTTCACAGGTGAAAAATTCTAGAGCTAGAAAGGAAAATGGCTGATGAGATATTCCATCCCATGTTTGCTAGCAAGGGTTGTTTTTGAATACTGGAGTCTAGATTAACGCTTAGAAATTTCCAAGCTGCATTCACGTGTCCTGATGCATATGCTGCATATCACAATCAATGCTAAGAAAATACAGCTGTGCTGCAATGAATTTCTGTCCTGAGAAACTGGAGAGCCAGGATTCAAGACCTGGCATACCACACTTTCTTACACAATTTAGGTTGTACAAAGCTTTAGATCAGACAGGCGTAATATCTATGGCAGCTATTTCTTACAATAGCATCAATGTTTTATTTTTTCCTAGACCTTTTTTAGGTCATGTTTTCTGTATGCTCCTTCTCTGTTCTCTGAATGAGGAAATTTCTTCTTCAAGGGATAAGAAATGTTCAGATTTTCTGTTCCTGTTCCTGCAATTCTACAAATCTGTTTTCATTGAAATGGAGAAATTTTCTTTCCTAGCACTAACTAGACTATGTCTCAATATCTGACTTTATAACATTGCCATTGTAATTTATTTACTTTTGATCCATCTTATTGAAGCAGCACTTTTTTTAATCTGCCCTTGAATTAAGCATGTTGCTAGAATATATGCTTTTGTTTCTAGTGTAATGGAATGCTATCCTTTACTTTGAACAGTTTTCTTTTCTGAAGTATTTTTCTTACAACATATGAACTTCAATACAATACAGCATTTCTTATTTTCTTCTAGAATATCGTGTAATCATGTCATGATGGAAGCACCAAAAAGCCTCCTATGTCATTAATTTCTTGGCTTCAGGTACCTTTCTATATGTTTTGAATTAATTTATTTCAGTCTAGGAGAATATTTCATCACACTTTGCTAACAAAGAAACACTGGCTTTTTCTCTGCATAGAAACAAACTTTATTCTGCTAATCAATAAAAGATAATTTTTGCGTTGATTAATTCAATTGATGCCTTTATAAAGAATTGAAAGAAATTATGCTCGTATATATGTAAATTCAGAGAATCATATTCGAAAGCATTTTTATACAATGAGCACCAAATTAATTTTTTTTTCCTAAATAGTATCAAATAAATTTAATTAAATTCTCCTAGGTTACACTTACTATTTCTTTAATAAATTGAAAATGTATATGCTGCTTCTACTTTAAGACTAGTACTTAGAAATAATTAACAACAGCAGTAGTCCTACTTCTTCCACTACTCCTACTCTTCCCAGTTATATACAAAGCCCATAATATATTACATAATTTTACTCAGGATTTCCAGTTAAAACATGCTACCAATCCAGTTAGAAACATAATTGTGTAAATGATATATTCAAGAATACCAAGTATATGAGAAAATATCAATGTTACTTTATAAAGGTAGTGTGGGATAGATAATGAAACGTTTCATGTTTATGTAATCTTGATCTGCCAGCATCTGGAGGTCATATAAGCTATCATCAATGGTAATATAGAATTTTGTGATAGGTTTTCTGCTCATCAAATTGGAAAAATGTAAAGAAAGTGTAAAGATTGAGATAATTTTAAGACCAGTTAAAATTAGCTGAGGCATATCAGTTTATCCTAAGATTAGAGAACAAAGAGATACAAACATATGCTTATACTCTAAAGTATAAAAGTGTATTTTTTTTAATTCTGGTAATGAAATTCCAGTGGCATTTTACAAGGAATGGGTAAATATGGTGTGCAGTTCTTGCGACTGAACAGTAGGGAAAGTTTCTGCAGATTTGTAAAATTCATAAATGTTCAGAGAAAGAAGAACCTACCAAATAAGACAATACAAAAGTTTAGCATAAAACCACAAAATCTTAGGAGACTTTTTTTTTCCACCTCTATAAATATGCAAAGAATTAAGAACTGTCAGCACTGACACAAGAAGAAATAGGTACAAATTAATCAGGTTGTGAGAGGTCAGTTGGAAAACCCAGAGAATTTACAATACATTCTTCCATGGTAAGAAATCAGGAAGATTCAAGTGTCTGTGATACAGGATATATTAAATTTATACTGACATTAGTGATAAGGTCAGCAGAGGAGGTTAAAGACCTGATTCCCTTCAGATATGTTCTTTCTGAAACTTGTATTTCTTTCCATTTTTCAGGCTTAATTACTTCATGCATAAATTACTACTCAGCTTGAGCCAAGTTATTTGTTATTTTAACTCAGCAATTTCTGAGCTACTTTTAATGGTAATAAAACATAGTTAAATAGAGTAAATCACTTAATTTCAAATGAAGGAAAGCATATGTGTCTTAAAGTCTACAGGCATAGCTGTCAGACACCTAGATTGAATTATTCATGTACATATTGTATCACTCATATGTATAAAACTTTGCAGTAGCAAAATCTTCAGCGGCTTTAATTTTTTTTTTAAATACATTATTGGCAAAGAGTTAAAAAAAGAGAAACAGTTGTTAAGAGAGAAGAAAGAACAAAAAGTAAAATACATTGTATGCCAAATAGAGCGCAGTCCCTACTAGACTAAGTCCTTTTCACTCAACAGATTGTTCTCATATGTGAATAAAGGTTATTGTGCTAGGAGTTTTTTCCATTTGTCTTTCATATCCAAACAGGGATGCAAATAATTGTACATTTTTTCCTGTTAGTTTTTGGGTTTTTTCCTGGCAGATTTGAAACAGCGACCTGTTTCTAGTGCAGTGAGAATGAGCAGATGATCTGGTCACTCACATACTGCTTGGCGGTATGCATTAAAAAAAAAAAATTGAAGCAGGAAAAATGCCTGCATCATTAAAAAACATGTATTCTGCAGGTATTTTTGTGCATGTATATGTGTATATAGGCTCCATTATTTCATTACCTTAGAAAATAATGCACCAGCTATCAATATGTGTCTGTCTTCCAGATTAATGAGCCTCCAGCTCACATGCCATGTACATCCTCTGGTCTGCACAAGTGAGGTTGTCACCAGCAGGACCAGGATTATGATACTTCTCCTTTGCTCAGCACATCTGGGGTGAAATATGCAGTTTGGTGTTGTTAAGAAGAAAAGCATCTTTACCTGCTGGAACAAGTCAAGTGGAGGTCATCAGGATAGCCATGGTTGGAACACATTCTACAATCAGATGACAAGGCTGTTGGATCAGCCCTTAGCCTTGCCTCCAGAATCTTGGGTATTGTCTACAGTTACCTCATCTAAGGACACAGAGGAGATGGAGTCCAGATTTACCAGCTTTGATCTGAAGCTGTCAAATGGTCTGAGGAACTGATAGATAATATACTGCAGTTTTGTGTTACAGTCAGGTTGGGAGCTAAGGATAACATAATCTAATTTGCTCTCATCTGCTTTCAACTGTGATTTGTTTCCAATTATTTCCTTCGGTAAAGCAATTGGTCATGTTTATCTGTGGAGATAATTCATTACTGCAATATCAGAACAGCTCTCATCAATCACTCCTTCACATTCTGCAATTCCCTGGTCACAATATCAAGAAAACCTTTGGCAAATTTATGGAGTCATTAATTTGAGGTGACCCCTTTGATTTTAATAAGGTTAAATGAAAGGCAGCAGTGCCAAATGTAGAACATTGAACTTAATGTTTCATATACCGACATGCACAGCAAAATTTGATAATGTATTTGCTGTCAAAGTTTCTGGTAGACGTTGGGAAACACTGATGTGTGTTTTTCCAAGGTGGACTTGGGATCAAAGTTCGTAATGTAAATAAAAATCACCAAGTTTTTAAGGTCTCAGATACTGATAGGGGTTTTAGTAAAGAAAAATTTATTATCTAAATATAGTTTAAGCAATAAACTTTTTATTATCTAAACTATGTTACTTATTATCTAAAAATTTATTATCTAAACGTAGTTTCCTAATTGCCACACTAAACTTGATTTGTTTATAAATAGCACATATAGATATATGGATTAATTGAATTAAAAAAATGATAGGTCTAGATATTTCATTGGGGTGGCTCTGAAAACATCTCTAAAGTTAAAAACAGGACTCAGAGTGGTGATCCACTGCATTTTATGTAAAATTACACTTGTCTCTGGAAGGCTGCTTTTTTATCAATTGCAGAGTCCTTAAATATTAATATGACTATATTAACTTCAGGAAAACAAAGAAGCAATGCAAGCAGGAAATTAAAATTGTCTAAAAAAATAAAACTAATCTAAGAAGAATGATGTTTGCAACTCAATTAAGCGAAGGAGGCTTTCAGATTCACAGAATATTTTTATTTTGAAGTGGTTTGTATTTTTTTTAATTAAAAAATATTTAATTTTCTTTTAGGAAGTTGCTTAGGGTTATCATATTAGCAGTCTTATATAATGTAACTGCATAAGACCATTACCATTAGTCATTGTGTATGTCTTTTCCAAGATATCTTGGAAAGTCATTCAGCTGTATTTACTTGGAAAATTGTTTCATGCTCTAGTTCTTGGGAAATATATATATATATATATATATATATATATATATTTAAATTGTTTTTGGAATGTTGTAGACACAAAAGCAGAAAAGTAATGCTGACGAAGAATTAAAGGGGTATTACTCTAAAGAAACTGGAAAACTGCCAATACTAATGAACAGCTTCAGAATACTCAAACTTAAAGGGAATTTATATTTTTATTTTTATGAGGTCTATGCTGTGTATCAAAAAATACATCACCATATTCCCTCTGCAAAATAAAGTTACTGTCTTATTTTTCCATACCTCTTTCCATCACTCAGCTGGGATCTCATTAATCTAGAGGTATGATCTTTAGCTGTAGCTAAACAGCCTTCTCAAAAAAAAAGTAAGAAAAAAGAAAAGGAACACCCTTGTTAGAAGAATTATATTTTTTTACAACTGTGTTTATACAAAGTTCCTAGGACATTTTGATTGATATCTTGACTTTGCCTCTGCTTTACTCACATACTCCAGAAACTTGTGTGTATTGTATAAGGACTGGGGATGGTGTTTGTTAGAAACACAGAGAGCTGTCTTGATATCCTCTAAGATTTCCTTTAACGCAGGAAAACTCTCCACTAAAGTTATTCTGTGTCTTCAAATCACCAAAAGAGCACTTTCACAGTGACCTCCTGGTTAAGTAAAGAAGTATAATACCTTGTGTAAAGTAGCAGTTTCATGTCTGCATTCAGCTGCAGAACTATCCACCCACTGCACAAAAAAAAAAAAAAAAAAAAAAAGTCAGTGCTGCCTTAATAGTTTTTGACCTTTCAGGAAAAGATACATTCCTCTTCCCTGCTGGATGCTAGACTCAGTGACACAGAAGATTCCTGCCAGGCTTCACAGTTTCCTAAGATTCAATATAGCAAATGAAAGATACTGTGAAGAATAAAGCATCCTTAAGATAGATATCAAATATAGGTGTATTGAACCAAACTAACACTTGCAAAGTCCTCATAGACTTTATCAAAAATCAACATTATATTACTTCTGTTGCCTACCCTATATATATTAAGCATTTAATTTGTTAATTTTCTGTATACAAGATGGTAGAAACCCTTTGTAATGGAGTTTGCTAGTCCAGAGGCAGGAAATCAGATTGTGATCCCTGTTATCTCAATGCAAATATGAAATAATGTACATAGGTTTTCAAAATTGAAAACATTTCAATTACAGTTATGTACGTCCTATAAATTTGGAGTTCTCTGTTTTTATTTACCTAATTAAATATTTCAGTTATCTCTGTAAATGCTAAAAGATCGGATAATCCTTTGTGACTTTAATTTAATTGGAGCTTTTTTACAGAATGATGCTACTGTTTTGGAGACCATTGCATTGATGACAGTTAACAACAAAACACTGACACAGCTGCACGCTCCCTCTCCCCTCCCATGGAACAGGGTAAAACTGGAATGAGAGTCTTGCCTTGGAAGTGAGAAGTGTTGGGGGTCAGGTCGGGTCTTTCAGGTCTGCCCCCTCCCAGTCTCTTGCCCACCCAGTCTGATCTCTGGGGAAGTGCAGAGTGGGGCAAAGGGAAAGCCTGAGTGACGTGCAAGCACTGGTGATGGCACCTCTGAATGCTGCACTGAGATTTTGGATCCCTCACTCAAAAAGGATTTTGAGACATAAAGAGATGCATCATAAGGCTACCCAAATCATTCATTGTCCACATTGTATGTTCTTCCTGAGACAGGGAGAGGGAGCTGGGGCTGCTTAGTCTCCTGAAGAGGAGGCTCAGGGGTCATTTCACAGCAGTCTACTTGTACCTGAGGGGGAGTTACAAACGTGAAAATGGCCAGATGACACAGCAAGGACAAATTGCCACAACCTGGGGCTTGAGATGCTCATATGAGGCATTACGAAAATAATTGTAACCAAAAGGGTAGTGCAATACTTAAACTGGTTGACCTGAACAGTCCTGGGCTCTGCATCTCTGGAGGTCTATGAGACTCAGCCAAAGTCACAGCCAACCTGATCTCATGTTGGCAAACATATCTGCTTCAAACAAAGCAGTAACAAAATGGCTTTTAGAAATATCATTAAAAGAGCTCTTTTTATAATGCCACGACTATCTGATCCTGAGTTCATATTATAAACATCAAGAATTGTTCATTGCTGCTGACAGCAGCCTGCAATCTGTTTGCCTAAAATTTGCTTTGAAAAGAAATTACCAGTTTCCTAAGAGTAAGGTGTCTAAACAAACATATATCTAAAGCTTTAAAATTACAGCCCTGAATGTATCTAAGCATAGTCAAGAACTGGGAATTATATCTACTATTTCAGTTTCAGAATGTTTCAATTTGCTGAAGTCAAGATATGCTGTCAGGATAGTGCAGGATCACCAATGCTGTCTAAAAAGTCTGTGTTATCTGTTGTGTCAATACAAAAGGAATTTCAGCTCCTGGGACTCCTACACAGGATCTTTCAATAGTGCAAATTTAGTAAAAAAAAATTTTAAAAACTATAAAAAAACAAGGAAAGATTGTTCAATGTCAAGTTTGTCACTGTCACATTAGTTTAAAACTGATTTATTTTATTTCATTAAAAGGACAATCATATGAGAGGCTAATTCTTTTTCTGGATAGTTTTGAATGGAATCAGCTTGAACTACAACTTGAGCTGAAATAAATGAAAACCTATGAGAAATTTCTTGACTCTTGATGTTTTGTTTATTTAAACAGGCTGATGATCCCTAATCAAAACTTTCTTCAAATTAAGGCAACAAATCTTTTCAAGAACGTGTAAAGAGATTAAGAGATTGTTTATAAGACATTTCTAAACAGCACAGAGGATCTAAGGTGAGAAATCAAATATGCCACTATTGCAACCTGTTTCTCACTTTAAAGATTAATTAGGCTGTATCTTGCTATGGAAAACTGTGAGGTTTATGAAAAGAAAAAAAAAAAAAAAAAAAACAAAAGTATGCAGTGCTCCCAAATGATGGGAAAAAATACACAAAATGCTTCAAGCACTTTTCTGATTCACATCACCTACTTATGATTAGTTTGAATGGATTAAATATAACCCTTAAAATCAGAAGTCTTCTAGCTATATGGGCATTTATTCTCCAACAATGATGTCTTCTGTACCCCAGGTGGATACAGAGGGCTGACATGGAGAGGAAGGCATGGGGCACGATGCAGCGGAATTGAGCCACAAGCTTATTATCAGAGAAATCTGAGGGAACACAGATATAGTCCTGCTACCACTGTTTTCTATTTACTAGCTAAGATTTATTATTTGTTTGCATATAGAAAGCCAAATGGCTATGAAAGTAGTATTGGCTCCCAATAAAGAGGAAAGAGACCTCTGAATCAGGTACTCTTAAACACTTAAAATGGTGTAAGATACCTAAATGTCCTTTTTAGACTCCTGAATTACCCAGTAATTGCACTATTGCAATGCTTACCCTCAGCTCTGAGATCTGAACCTGACTTCTAATGGCTAATCTGAAAAACTGATGCAGTTATCTCTTTCTAGAATTAGAGCATTTGATTGTCAAAGAAGAGGATTAAAAAAAATAAAAAAAAAATCTGTGAATTTAGACTAGCACAGCTGCTGCTGTTTTTAATGAAGAAAAGAACACGAAATGCAAAAAAGGATGGTGAGTTAGTTTCACTGACAGGGCATTCAAGCTGATTTCCAGTTGTTCTGCCCTGAATAAATGTACTGATACTGCAGTAAAGACTTCACAATGATTTCCATGTGTCATACTTGGCTTTGTCACCCATACACATCAGCTGAATGCTGGAAATAAAACTAATTAAAATCCTGCCCCTTTTCACAGTAAGAAAAGATTTCAAACAACCATTGCAGTCTTAAGCCAAAGTAATTATAAAATACAAACCTGTATCAGATATATTGGTATCCCGTAGTTATTAATGTTTATAGCCACTAGAAACCTAATTTCAAAATCACTGTTTCTTCCATATTAGTTGCACTTCTCAAAAATAATATCTTTCATGTGGAAGTCCTAGCTTTCAAACTTTTCAAGCCTTACAACCCTGACATTATCATGCTTCCTGCAGACTTCTGCTCCTATTGTAGTAACATGGAGATGAAAAAGACTTCATGGATTACTGAGCCTGGTCCCCTGCTGTGTATATAATCCTGAGCCCACTGAAATCAGTGGGAGTTTTAGCTTTTTCTTCAATAGTAGCATGATTAGGTGTAGAGTATCTCAAAAATATTCAAATTAAAGTCAGGGGGTTTTTGCACATTTTTCTAATGACTTGTTAAAGACAGTATTAAAAGGTCTTAAGTTCCAAATGTAATTGGCTCAGTGTAGCTGCAATTTGTTTCTAAATTCCTTATTCTGTGAAGAAAATCTGAAAATAACACTAAAGAATTTATTCCTATTCATTTCTACTCATGAAAGGTCACACTGAGCTTATGTGTCTCAACCAAAGGACAGACTAGAGGCAAAGGGCCACAGCCTTTAAGCTCATTTAACTCTTCACAACCATAAGGATCCAGGGAATTGTGGTAACAACAGCTACAGATAATATTCACAGGGGAAATAAATGCTTACTGTCTCTGAAGATCTGTATTTATCCTGTTCTCTTTCCTTAATAAGGTTAAAGACAAAAGATTAGTCCACTGGATTAATCTTCCAGATCCACACGTTCACACAGTGAAGAGGATATATCTGAGGTACTATCTCACATCTTCAAGCTGTATTAGGAAAGAAAGACAGCAGAGTCAAAACATATGTTAGCTTACAAAACCTGCTGAAACAGTTAGCTTTTCCCAGTTTATTTAAAAATAAAATTTATGAGCCAGCATCAGTTATCCAGAGTTACTTGTCTGGTCAGGGGCAGAGAAATTTCCTTTATATGATCAACAGAGAGAAGTGGAGCACCTTGGGAATACAAATCACCATAATCACCTGGATTAGACTGCAAGGATTTATCCTACCAAAGAAAGAAACCAAAACAAGCACAAAAACCAAACAGCCAAATATCCAAAATCAACAAAAAAAAGAGCATCAGATTTTATTAAAGTTTTTTTGTTTGTTTTTTTTAAGAATGTAAAACAATTGAACTGATGAAATATATTAGCTTGTAGGGTTACTTTAACCTTGATTTTAAATTATGCCATTATATTTAGGACATCAACACCCTTAAAGATTTTATAAAAACCTAATATAAACTCCCAACAAATGTGTCTTTACTCCACAAAACTGAAAAAAATATGTAGAAATATAGCTAGTTGAGATGCCTTTATTTTGAGAACAGCTGTAGGTAAATAGCCAAT
Organism: Melozone crissalis; assembly: GCF_028551555.1. Classification (NCBI taxonomy): domain Eukaryota; kingdom Metazoa; phylum Chordata; class Aves; order Passeriformes; family Passerellidae; genus Melozone; species Melozone crissalis. Next base: position 32,263,134 of record NW_026535791.1, read on the forward strand.
AATGGTGTCTTAACCAGCATGAAAACTGATTTACTCCAGTTTGTAAATAAGCAGTTTATGAAGGAGTGAAAGTAGAAGCTTTAACTTAGAAGCAGACTTCAGAAAAGTTCTACGAGAATTTAATGTCCCCAAATTTCTAATCATTATAATTTCCAGCTTGTTCCTTGCAAATATTTTCCTAAAAATCAAGCTTTGCTGTATTTCTTCCATTGAGAATCCATAAACTCACAATATATTTCATTATCCTATGAATTTTACCTCTTTGTCCAATGATTCCCGGATTTTTCTCTTAATCACAGTTGAATGCTGAGTTTCCCAATCCTGGGGTTTTGCCTTTGTTTTCTTTTGTTGTTATAACCACTATAAAAAGTTGATGGTGGTACAGTCACACAGGGATGAACTCATGAATAAAAGCAATAAGAATTTAGGTACAAGTTTACCTTCTATACTAGATTATTTCAGAGCACTATTCAGTGAGTTGAGAAGAGGTCTACTCCAGGACCATACAGTGCAAAAGAAAAGGAAAAAAAATCCAAGCAAACACACAAATACACAAACAAAATGTTGAAACAGTTACTAAAACACAAAACCTCATATTGTTTCATATCCCATTACAAGTCAATATTCATTTACATGACATCCTTTAAATAATTTTTTAAAAGCAAAAAACAAAAAAAAAAAAGATGCATTTTTCTGTGGCTAGTCATCATAACAGTTGTTTTTAATGATGAAAATATAATATACCACAGTGAAAATATTGACAGAACTAATGCAAATATTTTATGACTTCTGCAGCTGGATGAAACTTGCTGCATAAATCTTTTCTCTGTTCACAGATAAGTTCAAATGCTTGCTTCTAATCAATAATACATAGCATAAAATCCACAATGCAAATTTATGCCAGCAAATACCTATGGGTACCCATATAAAACAACCATTTTTTTATATTTCATTTAAACATCTGCTGTGGAAATGAATATGAGGAGAACAAGATAAAAATCATAAACTGCTTATCTGAAGTTCCAGTTAATAACACATCTACGCCTACCTAGTTTTGAGGAAAATATTCTGTTGTTTCTTTTCTACAATAATGCAGTCCTGGAGGCAAAGATAAACCAAACAAGACTCAAAATAAAATTGAAAATCTATATATCATAGGAAGAAAACAAAACTGAATAGAAGCAGGAACTGACATTCATTAAAGACTCAAATATATGAAATATAGGAGTTTATAAAACCTGTTCTTTTGCACTGGGATTTGACTACCACACAACGTATTTATCTATCTATCTGAGTTCCTAGCTGCAATTACACTTCATATTTGACATTTAAAAAAATAATTAAAAGTATTCCTGAACTACAACACTAAGTTGTGAAATGGAAGCAGATTTTATTGAAGATTCATTTAAATCAATGGCTTTGTCTCTCCTAATCACATTTTCATTTCTGACCTTTTTATAAAGATATTGGATCTGATGGCAATAATTTTACACTGTTAGGCTCTTAACTTTTTAACATTTTGGCTATTTTATAGCATGTGTTTTCTCCTATAGCTTTTTTAGACAAGTGGTTGCTGATGCAGATTTTATAAATCTCACACTATAGTACAATATGGATTCTCAAATTAGGCATGATAACTTAAAGTCAAACTTCACCAGTAGCTCCTTAATGTGAGAATTAGGAAATTTGCTCACACCTGGTCTCTTCCATCTTTCTAAAAGTCCATTGGAAATTTTGTAGTTCAAAACTTCTAGCTATTACCCATAGGTGTTTGTAGCTGAAATAATGACTCAGTGTTTTTTTTTTTATTTCTATTTTCTGTCCTAGTATATTAATTTTGTGAATGTCTCATTTTTCATACCATTAAAAATATTAAAACATGCAACACTATGTGTTTCTGAAAGTAATTCCAGCAGTTTCTGCATTGATTAAGGAAAAGGGGAAATTATATTTCAAAAAGCTTTACATTTGTTTTCTCTCAGCAAGTGGTTTCAAATTATGTAAAGCAGCTCAAAGGAAAAACTGTAATAAGATAATAAATTCATTCAGGTATATTTAATTCTTTCTAATAAAATGCCAGAGTAATTCAATAAAAAATATTCCTGGTCTAATTACAGAGTTTTCATGATTGACACAAATCCATATTTTCACTTTGAAATGTAACACCTTTATTTGCGTAAATTAGAACAAAATCTAAAGCACTTAAATATATGCAAATCCAGAGTTAAAAATGGATTAGGTACCACTTACAACTCCCATTAAAAATTACAATTTTACCATGCTTTAGGAAGACTTCACTTTGTATAGATCAACATCTGTATTTTTCATATTGTTGGAAAAGGAGTTAGTTGCTTCTCCAACCATTACTGCAATTTCTTGTGCTAATTGTGACTGCTCATTTTCAATGTTGATTCAGTTCTTTAACATAAATATTTTCCTCTTTTCTTTTTTGAGTTGTAGTTTCTCTAAGTGTTGTCACTCTAATGTTAACACTATCAGAAGATTACTTCACATGTTCCTTTTTTTGATAGAAAAGGTCTTATGTTTTTGTTTTAATGTTTTCTTATGTTTTCTTCAAATCTTTTTATTTTGCCTTTAAAGAATCACAACCATTTCGATTGCAAAAGGCCCTTAATATCACCAAATCCAACAATTAACCCAGAACTGGCAAGTCCATCACTAAACCATGTCCTGAGGCGCCACATCTACAATATCTTTTTAATGCCTCCAGGAATGGTGACTCAATCACTTCCTTCAGCATCCTGTTCCAATGCTTGAAAATTTTTCCAGTGAAAACTTGTTTCCTGACATGCAATCTAAATCTTCCTTGACCCAGCTTGAGCACATTTTCTCTTCTCTCTATACCTCTTCCTATCTGGGAGAAGGGATTGACCCCCGCCTTGCTACAACCTCCGGTCTTGTAGAGCAATAGGGTCCCCCATGAGCCTCCTTTCCTCCAGGCTAAATAACCCCAGCTCCCTCAGCCACACCTCACTTGTGCTCTTATCCTTCTACCCACTTTGCTGCATTTCTTCGTTCTAAAGATATGTCTTGATCAGCAAAATGGCTGCAGATATGTTTTAAAGGCAACTGTTGGATGATATGATAAATAAAATTAATTACTTTGATAGATAGTTGCTAAGATGAAATTTGTTTCTTTGAGACTTGAATTTGATTTCTTTCAGAGCTGACACGAGTCACCAGGACTTGCTAATATTACATCTCTGGTATGTGTATTATCTTTAACCTAGTGGTAGTTTGCAGCACCATATGTAAATTGCATAGCATTGTGTGATGTTGACATGTACAGAAAACCTCAGGAAGGGAACTAGTACTTGTGCTGAAATTAAGACATTATTACTTCGCTCAGACCATTTACCATGTCTTAATTTAAACTGTTATATGGGGATATGCTGAAAATCTTCCCAGACCAGAAAGCATTCCTGATGAGACATCTAGATTATTTTAGAAAGCATTGTGTTAATGGAGCCATCCTCTTTTTATGTATTTATAAGACACTCAGATTCAATTCATTGCACGTCTTTAGATGATTTAAACTAACTTTTCTGGCATGAAAAATGTTTTAATCATCAAGCCGTAGGTGAGGTTAAATTTAAAATAATGTTAGTTGTTCCCAGAGTACTCAGGCTTACCATCTAAGGAGTTACTTCAGGGACCTCAGTGTAGCTCTAAACTGATAAATGGAAAAGAACTGAGATTGCAGTGTCTTCTCATTTTCTGCACTTATTAATTGTTAGATCACTACCAACAACAGGTTGTCTCTGGCACAAGCTTATAAGGAATGCTAGACTTAAACAGTGTGGGTGTGAGGTAATCAATGTCATTTGGCTTCAGGTTCTTTTTTATTTGCTAGCAGTAAGCCAGCTCAAGTACAAACAAATTATGCAATGTAGACATGCTGTTGCACAGAATCTGAATGAAGATTTCCACAGTTAGGGAATACATTACTGCATATTACAAAAGAAATAATATTCCCTTTCCACTTGGAGTTTACATTTGCAGAAGAGCCCCTAACAAAATAAGTCATATGCAATTTCTGGATTTTTATAAGTAGAAAGCATAAACCACAAACCAAAAATATTAGTTTCCTTGGATTACCTATTGTACTCATGGCAGTAATCCCAGTTCTGCAAATAATTCCCTGCAATAATTAAAAGGAGATTTAAATTCTCTGAGATTTGATTATCTTATTGACAAACCATTAACAACTGAGGTGTAGATCCACAAATGAACACAGGAAGCTTTGTGGATGCTGAGTTAAAAGACCACAGTAGAGGGAAGTATCTGATTTTTAGGAGTCCTGCTATTTGACATTGTCCTAAATCACTTACCTAGGCTACTCTTGCACTCGTGCTGAGGGAGGATTAAGTGCCCAAGAGTCAAAATTAGCAGTTGAGTGTGAGTCACATACAATAGATTACAGAGTAAATCATAAGCTCTTCTCTCTTCAAGGTTTAATTATGTAACTGTAGGAATGCACTTATCTTCAATCAGGATCCCCAACAGAGTTTATGTAGTCCTTAGCTACTTAGGCTTAATGGTAAAAATGAAAGGTCTCAGACTATACAGAACCTGAATAAAAAAGGTATTTGCCATTTAACATCTTGTCTTTATTTCATATGCAACTGCCTACTGGGACAATTAATCAGGATTTAAGTGCCTTATTTTTTGCAGACCAAGTTCTTATTTTGGGCTATCTAAAAAACAACGAAGAAAATAAAGTGTAGAAATGCACTATAAAATCTAACAGTCTTTAACATTACTGTTTTAATTGTACCATAATGCTCCATGAGATGGAACAGGGTCATTTCTCTGACACTCATTTCAACTCCACAAGACTGCAGTTCTTTAGATAAAATAAAAGCTGGTCAGTTTCCTCTTCTGATTCCATTACATGTTTCTGATATAAAGATATATGTCTATATATCTATGTGTCTATGTGTAATAAGTATTAAAAAACCCAAACATAAAAACCTTTTTTACCAGGCTGAAAACCACTATAAGATATGCAATAGAGCCACGTGCATGATTCTGAGGTGAATAAGAGAGGGAAATATGCATAAAATACCTGACCTTACATCTTGCAAAACACACAAAATCCCTCTCAGAGTAAAGAAATCCAAATTTTTTTTCTAGCCAGAATATATTTTCATAAATAGTCAGATACTGAGTTTTTTAAGTGATCAAGTAAACATATCCACGATTTATTTTTTTGCACCCCATGCACTTCACTTAAGTCCCTGAAAAACTTCAGTATTATATCTACAGGAGTTATATATTACAGCAAAAAATAATTTTGATGAACTTGTCAGTGAAAATTAAAATGGTAGTTTTAAAACCACTAATTTGTCCCTCTTCAGAATATAGGCATTTGCACTAATCAAATATAGTGTAATACAATGTGATGCAATGACATCATTACCTCTCCTGTCTTTTTCTCTGCTTTTCCTTTTTTTTAAACTGAAGATTTCAAAAAAAATTATAACCCATAGAAAACTCACAGAAATGTGAAAGAAATGTGTGTACACCTGTCTGCTCCTGGGAAGCAATGAAGTAATTGCTTATTTTGCTTTACTTGTTTGCATGGTTTTTCTTTTCCTTACTAAACTCTCCTTACGCCAACCCACAGATTTTCTAGCTTTTAGCCTTCCAATTGTCTCCCCTATTCCACTGGTGGGGAAGTGAGTGAGTGGTTCCCTTGTGCTTGGCGGACAACTCGGGTTAAACCATGACACTCACTTTTTATATATCATGTAGTATGGACTCACAGAACCACAGAACAGGTCAGGTTGGGAGCAACCACAGTGGGTCATATCCAGATCCATATCCACCATACCCAGATCCAACCTCTCTGCTTAAGCAGAGTCATCCTAGATCACATTGCACAAGACTGCACACAGGATGTTCTTGAATAACTCCAGCAAGGGGGAATCCACAACATCTCTGAACAATCTGTTCCAGTGAATGGTCACCTGTTGGAACCTTGGATGCTGAGAATTTTAAACTTTCTGTGCTGAAAGGCACAGATCCACAAGAGAATGCTACATTTGGCCTGAGGCTCTGGAGAAGGCTTCCAAAATTAATTGATAACACTGGGATTATGTGTGTGTAATTTGAATAGGGTGGAAAACTTGGAGTTTAAGGTTTTAGAATTTAGCAATATATGTAAGGCAAGATGGGGGTTTTAGGGCAGTGGCTGGCCCTTTTTCTTCACCTTCTTCTTCATGGATTTGGGTGGTATTTTGTAATTGGACGGAAAAGTCCACATTGCGGGACATGAGTGGTTAGTTATTGAGTTAAAAGTGAGTAATTTATGTGTCATTTCTCAACTGGATAGCTTTTCCTTAAAAGACCTTGTAAAGATAGATACGGGGTCATTTTTGTAGCTTGTTAGTGAAATACTGCAGAACTCACAGCTTGTAAGACTGTTATATAGATAAGAAATAAACACCTGAGTCTGAACATGAAATACTGTCTTGAGCGCTTTCAATCCCGATCCTGACAAGGAACATAAAAGAAGATAGAAATGAGATAGTCACTTGCACAGTAAAGTTGTTCTTCCTTGTGTTCAGGTGAAACTTCCTGTACATCAGTTTCTGCCCATTGCCTCTTGTCCTATTGCTTAGTACCATCAAGAAGAACCTGGAAACATCCTCTTGTCACCCTCCCTTCAGATACTGATAGACATTGATGAGGTCCCCTCTCAGTCATCTCTTTTTGAGTCTGAGCAGGCTCAACTCCCACAGCCCCTCCTCATAAGAGAGATGTTCTAGCCCCTAATAATCATCCTAGCTCTCCACCGGACCTGCTACAGGAGTTCCACGTGTCTCTTGTACCGAGAAGCCCAGAAATGAACATAGCACTCCAGATGTGGCCTCATCAGGGCTGAGCATGTGGCAGGATTACCTCCCTCATCCGGCTGACAATGCTCTTCCTAATGCGCCCCAGGGCATCATTGTCCTTCTTGGCCACAAGAGCCCACTGCTGCCTCATGGGCAACTTGTTGTCCAAAAGTTCACCTAGGTCCCTCTCTACAGAGCTGCTGTCCAGCAGGTCAGCCCCCAGCCTGGTGCATGGGGCTATTCTTCCCCAGGTGTAGGACTCTGCATTTGTCTTTGTTGAACATTTCAGATGGCTCTCCTCTGCCCATCTCTGCTGACTGTTGGGTCCTTCTGAAGGGCTGCACAGCCCTCTGGGGCATTGGCCACTCCTCACAGGTTTGTGTCATCAGTGAACTTGTGGAGGACACATCTGTCCCTTCATCCAAGTGATTGATGGATAAATAAAACAGTACTGGATATTGTACGGAACCCTGGGGGACACCACTAGTGACAGACCTTCAGCTAGACCCTGGGTTGCTGATTGCAGCCCTCTGGGATCTTCTGTTTAGCCAATTCTAAATCCATCTCACTGTCCACTCATCCAATCCATGCTTCCTGAGCTTAACTATGAGTATGTTGTCAGAGACAGTGTCGAAAAATCCAATCCCACAAAAAAAAAAAAACAAAACCAAAAAAACTCCACTCAACATTTTCACTCACTTCTGAGTGAAAATGGAATGACAAAGCTTCAAAATGCACCAGTGGAAGGCAGTGAGGATAATGATACATTGCCTAAACTCTGTCACCAAAACTTCAGATTGTATGGGCTGTAAGAAAAAAGGCAGACTAAAACTGCAAATATCTTTAACAAATATTAAAACGTTAGACATGCAATATGTAAAGTCTTCTGTTTTGATCTTCGTAAAAGCACAGGCTCAATATCTCAATGAGCCAACATTTTTTCATGCAAACCTGTAGTATCTGCAGGAATATTTAACTTTGTGCATGAAACAACTTTGTCACACCTGCTAATTCTCCAGGCCTTGAAAAAGTAGAGTTAGGCCAACTAGCAAAGACAATAATTAACACCAGGCAGAAATTTCTTTGATATTATTAGTCTGAAGCAAGGAAAAAAACAAAAACCCTGGACATTCTGAGATATTTTCTCCCAAACAGTAAATGAATTTTTGAAGATAAATACCCTTAATAGGTATTTTCCATAAATGGAAAAAATTAAACCTAACTAATTTTTTAAAATTTTAATACGATGATAAATAGTCTTCTCTCTTTGTCTCTCTCCAGGTAGTATCTTTAAAAGTATTTCCAGATAGGTAGAAAGGAGATGGAGAAATGTAAAGACAGCATAGAAAAACCATATGCCTTTCCACCAGAAACTCACTTTCTTAGCAGATATTTATTTGCTCTCATGTTTCATTAAGGTTATCTTAGAGCAGGGGAAATGACGTCTTGTACTTTGTTAATAACCCATAATGAAAGAAAAATGAGGAAGGTGGTTTCTTGCTCCTTTTCCCATTAAAGTTAAGTATAATGTTTCAGGCTGGCGAACTTTTTCATTATAATGGATTTTCTTCCCTGGCAAACAAATGGAATATCTCATTTGCTCAGACAGATCTGTGATGATGCACATACAGCTCTACATATCTATTGTGTAAGTGTTTGCAACTGAATACAGCAGCTAAAGCCAGTAAACCAGAGCCAGAATGTTTTGTGGAATTGACTCAGGGAAAAAGGTCAGCACAAAACGACACCCCACACCATTGTCCCCATGTTTCATGCACCACCTTGAATTTTTGCCATATTTCTGATTTATAATTACATTAACTACCCTTAAAAACTGGTTAAGCAGGAAATTGGTTTTTGGCAGGAATAATACAGGCACATTGTTCTTTCATAATGCTCAGATGCATCTGGATGATCTGAGTCATATTATTTAGTTTGCATTATTTATACCAGAGATTTTAATGGTTTTAAGAGCTTTAGAAAGATGGAGGGGAGAGGGGGGACAGTGGTTCATTCCTTCATATGGGCATAGGTGATTTTATTTGGTTGTACCAGAATTATATAATGCATTCGGGTTTTCCTTGGCTTGATACTAATATTAGCATAAGGTTATTGCTTCAACTTTAGTGAAGCTAGATTTGGATTTATCACTCTGTGGTATTTTTATCTCAGCAAATTTTATCTATGATATAAGTATCAGTCTAGCTGTTGCCATAGGCATAAAGGATTAGAAGCAAAAAGGAGCAGCAAAGAACATAGACATGCAGACTCATTTGCAGAGCTCCAGCAAGAGCTTATCTGTATTCAGTCACTTCAGCCAAACTGCTTGTCTGCTAGGCTCTGCTTCCAGTTTTGGTGTTACTAGCTCATAACACCACCCTAAATACATGAAAATACTGTTGTAAGATTACATATTTGATTTGTCACTCAGTCATGTGAGTTGTGGTGTTCAAGTGCATGTGTTGCCTCTGGATATGTTTGTTGTATCAACACATGCCAAGTTGTTTCATTACCCATTTTAGACCCTAATATTTGAAAGGAACTCTACTTATGTAGATAATAGCACACATTCTAGTCAGCATTGTTTAAATTAGGTGCAGAAACACTGAAGGATAAAAGTGTTAAAAAGCTTAGAAAGAAAATTCTTAGATCACGTAAACTGTCCACTTATAGTCTATATCTAAGATTATATTATTTGAGAAAATAAATTAATGTCAGAGAAAGTAAAATGAAACAGACGTTAAAACACAAAAAAAATTATAACTAAAGTTCAAGCTGAAAGCCATTTTTTAAAGGTCTGTTTTGGATTTTTTTTTATTCAGAAAATTCATTTGGACTACAATGTGAAATAACCAGGTTCTTATGAAATCTGCTTTTAAAGTTTATTGTATTGTATTCAAATGATGAATCTAAGACAACAACATTTTCAAAACCCAAGTTTTTTCCAGGATTAAAATATGCAAAATTTTGAAATGAGGTTAAGTGTTATACAACGGATCTCAACAGTTTATTAGATGAAGCTATTGGGAAATCTATTTGTCAGTAAATATTCTGAATACCTTCCTTTTAAATCACACACTCTCAAATCCATGTAAGACATTAATGTCTGCACACACTGTCAATGATGAAGTCTGGTGCAGAAAGTGGAACAGCTACTATACCTTAAAGTAAATTTTTTCTTATGCTGCAATACACATATCTCTTACTCATCCCCAGAGTTTGCCATATCCATTGTAAACAGATGTAACCAAGCTTTTCTGCTTTTCTCAGGTACATTTCTGAGCTTTTATAAATAGAAAATATTTTTGGAAACATATTTTTGGAAACTTATGAACATAGATTGTGTAGCAGAGTATTTGAGGGAAGGTTCACAGGCATGAGAAGAAGGACACAATGATTACATGGATGATTATGATTAGATGTTTGCTATTGCTGATACAGTATCTAAATGTTGCTAATGCCATATCTAAATGATAGCTCTCTGTTACATCAGATTATAGTATCACCAGCTCTTCATCCCTCCTCTTGTGTCCCAAAGTACAGTGAGACTCCCTTGCTTTCTGAATTTATCAGAGAATGAAGTGCAGCTAGGTCCACTTAGCCTCAGATTTGGTCACTGACTCTTAGGGTTAATGAATTATATTATAAGCAGGTTTGGCTACAAACAATTTCACTCTTTGATCTTGCAGAATGCACAATTTCAAAGCAGTAGGACTGTGTAGGTATTTTAGGATTTTATCTTTGTATTTGACCAGATCTTAATGGTTTTTTTCACTCATTCAAGAGTGAGTGTTCCCTGTCTTTGGGCTGGACATACCCTGCAGGGATCCCTCTGGGAGTGGGTACCTACCCAGAAGCTGCCTTCAGCCTCAATAGGCCAGTTTGCCCAGCTAACCCAATCTCTAGAAGTATTTTGTAGACTTTTGCAGGCTGAAGTGCACCAAAGTCGCATCTCAGCCCTCCCAGCCTCTGGAATACATAAATTATTGCAGGATTCACAGTTTCTTCTGAATTACCCATCTGGTACTTTTGTTCTAGGTGATTGCCCATCAGAGACAGTAGAAATGGACAGGGGTGTGTGGAGGGGGTGGAGTGGGGGTTGTGTGTGAAGGACACACTTGAAGACTCAAGTCTCTTTTCCCACCAGCACATACTACTACTCCAATGACATTGGTCAGGAATTCATAATGTATTTTTGCTATTTCATCTGGAATATTGGTACTGGATGTGTTCCTAATAGCATGTTTATCAGTCCAAAAATGTTTCCATAGCAACAGGATTAGTAGCAGTCCTCAAGAAAGTTGTCAAAAGTCACAGTCTACCAACTGAAATTTGCTGAGGTAATGTTAATTTAACAGTACCTAAATGTCTAAGTTCCTAATACCTAATTATGTTAATAAATATTTACTAAAAATAAAGACAAACAAACAAACAAAAAACTTTAAGATCTTTAAATGTTTTACAAGGGTTTTTGAAGAGCTATACTAAAAATCCTTTAGCAAGTTTTGGATATCTAAAAATGCTTACTACAAAGGTATTTTTTAAGGTGGATTTCAATAGTGATTAAATGTCCCATGGGACTTAAGAATTTATCATACAGGAACTAGTATATTCATCGTATTCTTTTGAATTTTTTATTTTATTTTTCTATTTTTGGTCATTCCCAACAAGAAATCTGCTTGTGCAGGAAAATGTGATAGCAGATTCTTCTGTTCATCTTCTCAAAATAACTGTTATCTTTGTAATAGCAGCATAGTTCCTCCAAGGTTGATGAGCTCAAAATCTACTTTATGATAAACAAAAACAAGAGCAGAAGTACACACCATCTCTCCTTAAGTCCAATATATCATCTCTGCTTTTCAAAAGCACTACTTCCCTCAGGGAGGTGAGCAGTTAGTTCCTCCCAGTGATCTGCCTTAAGTAACCAGAAGCTGGAAGTACTATCAAGACCTTAATTCTTATGTTCCTCGCACCTGAAGGCAGCCTGATTTGGATCCTCTCTGGCTTTGCAGCAGGAAAGATAGGGGACATTCCCAAGAGAGACGTGGATCTTCTTCATTTGCCTGTTGCCACACCTCACAGACACATAGACCCAGGTATGACAGGACCAGTTCTCAACACCAGGATAATGCTGTCCCGTTGCGACAGGGCATACCCTCTTTCCCAAGTGTCATGATCTGCTTGTTCTTCAAGAGATAAAAATGTTAGATACTCAATGGGAATAATTTGTAAGGTCAGTAATGTTGCAGTTTCTGTTATAGTATCTGATTGTTCAGTCAGTTCACTTACATATGCAAGGTTGATAATGAGCATAGTTCCTGCATATGAGAATTATTCAAAATTGTAATTATTTCTTATACCGTTATGTTTTACAATTGTTCACTCATTCTGCAGCAGTTACAATTGAAAGATGTAAATATAAAATGTATTCACCTGGATATTCACCTGGCAAGTAGGCATCTAACCCCTACTGTTATAGACAATTATTTAGTTGCATTCTGTTCTGTAAAGGTTAACAGAGAGCAAGATCTATGAGCCAAACTCACAGTTTAACAAATATGGATAACAATATTAAATAAGTTCTATTTTTGATCATCATTGTAATCAATCAAAGAGTTAAACACATTGTTTTCAATGGTCATTCTTATTAAAGATTAACAGATAATTCTAGGAACAGGCACACTAAGATTAATTTTTAATATCATCTTTGAGGAAAGCTACAACAGTAGCTGTCCTCTTTTCTGTGTCATCTGAAAATCAATTAATCTAATTTAAGCAGTACAGATAAAACAGAAATCAAAGGGCACTTATTTTGTCTTGGGATCAACTGATGTGTTTTAAGATTTTTTAAGGATGACACCATGAGAAGAAGAGCCAACAAAAGTTAACCCAAACTTAGAAATGACACAGTCATTGATCAATTAATATTCCTAGTCACAGAAACTTGTCAATATCTCTTTACAAAAAAAAAAGAAAACAAATTAAAAGAAAACTCCAGCTGATGCCTATTAAAAAAGTACGTATGTTTAAATGAGGATTCTGTTTGCTTATTTAGTTTTCTAGAATTAGCACATCTAATGGTGGGATGGAGGCAATAATTCTGATTGTATTTTTAAGCCCCAGGCAGCTTAATTTTAAATGTCTGCTATATTCTTTGTTCACACTTGCAGAACTGTTTGGCATCATAATCAGATGGAATCAAGTTCTCTGGAGGCATATACAACTATAACTATAACTCTACTTAAATCCAGTGAGTTTTTTGTTTGAGTTTGAAGAATTTCTTTTATTTGCTTACTTTGTTAATGCAAATATTTAAGATAGAAGAATAATCAAAGAAGAATAAAAAATGAGTTGTTTGCTTTTTTTTTTTTGTGATTAATTTTCTGTTTATTTTGGAGGCCTTCCTGGATTAACAAACATAAAAATCTTTGTTTAAACATGTAAATTGGAAGCAACATATTTGTTTTTCAATTCTATTATATTAGTCCATATCTTGTGGTTGAAGAATAGGATATGTGCTAAACTTTTGAAAGTGTATTGTAAAAAAAAAGTATAATAATGATACTTTGCCACAAAATCTGGAGGATTTTGGAGGACTGCACTTAAAATATACTTTTATGGGGGGAGGGGGCAGCCTCTTCTCCCAGGCAATGAGTGATACAAAAAGGGGAAATAGCTTTAAGCTGCATCAGGGTAAGTTGAGATTAAATATTAGGAAAACGTTCTTCACTGAAAGAAAGGCTAAGGAGTGGAACAGGTTCCCAAGGGAAGTGGCAGAGTTACCATTCCTGGAAGTGCTGTTAAAATGAGTGGATGTGGCACATCACAATATGGTTTAGTGGACATGGTGGCAAGTCAGAGGTTGGATTTGAGGGTCTTGGAGGTCTTTTCCAACTTTAATGTTCTATAATTCTACTGAATGCTGTATCTGCAGTTGAAAATGGAAAAATGCCCACACGCTGTTATTAGCAACAAATTTGCTTAGCCTGGACATTGTTAAGCATGTGCCACTTAAGCATTTCTAGCACTCAGCAGCAAAAAACATAATAATTATTGAGAATGTTTAGGATCTTGAATTCAGGATATTAAAGTCCAAAGTATTTCTGGCTCTGAGAAATGTAGCAATGCAAACATTTGAGGGACTTGGTCTAGATGTTGTTAGTACATTATGTATTTGATGAAGTTCATTATAAACAGGCTGAATTATAACCTCTTATATACAAAAATACTCCTGGGAAAAAAGAAAAAGATGGTTTGTTGTTTTTTTTGTTTGCACTGGAAGTTTGTGTAATTCACCCCATTTACAAAACTATGAATTCTCTGGAATATAGGCAGTAAGATTGCATTGCTGGAGGACTGCTTCAGGCATACTTTCTGAAATATGAAGGATAAACTCATCTTGCCACCTGCCTTACAGCCTTTTATGACACATCCAAAAATCTTTTGTTAAATTTCAAGTAAAAATGCATGTAGATTATTTAGACAACTATCTTAAAATACAATGCAATATCTGGATTATCAATTTTTATTGTCTGAAAGTGTTAGATCTGTGGCACAGAGCCTAAGTTGCTTTTCTTTAGATTTGATTTTCTGTCGCAGTTTTGAATGAATCAATAGAAAAAAGTAAATCTGATTGTTAAATAATTTACAGGAGACTGAATAATCTTTACAAAAACAATTTTATCGCATGCAACTTGAATGCTGAGGCATATTATTTGTCCAAATGCAGCCTGTTAAAATATATCCCTCAAGTGTACCTGAAAATTAAATCATTTGTTAAATTGGGACTCTAAATGACCTTATATAAAGGAAAAATGGTAACTTTATTGTTTTGTTTTGTTTTGTTTTTCCATTTGAATAGTCACTATCATCTAGTTTCATATCATGGATGATCATATCCCAGTGATGCATCAGCCAGGCCACCAGGGGCTCTCCTGACTGCTGACCAAAATCTTTTCATATATCTCCCAGCTCATCCAGGCATAGGGATTTTTAGGTATATGCATTGAAAGTATTAAGGAAGATAGAACTATTCTTGGTATGGGTATTTGCACTGGTAATGAATATTATTCTTTTTATTTATATCTGCCAAACTCTCTTTTTCAATTTAGGAGAGTTCAGAGTCACAAAATATTTACTTCCATCATATTAATTGTTTAATAGCCTACATTCATGGTTAGTAATCTTCTTTTACATATTTTGTCTCCTTTTTATTTAAGCTGAACATGGATGCTGTCAAGTCTATTGAAATTTTTCTCCTTGAGACACAGACAAAATAAATTGAAAAAATTAATGTCTGGGTTTTTTCTGTCTCACTTCCTATTTATTTCTCAATAACAGAATAGTTAAATATTAAATTGCATGCATTTATTCCTTCACCTCTATCTCTCATCACCTTATTAAGCAGAAATTAAATACTTATTTGGAGGTACTTAATTTAAATGGCTGTCCTTTTACTTGTTCTAATTGAGTTCCCAGATGTCAAATGTAATTAATAATCAAAGCCTGTACTTTGACAGGGTGCTGCACAATAAGCTTCTTTTTATTTTCATATAAAATTTATTTTCTATTTTAATTCATTATTCTCAAATTCATTAAATTTATTTTCATGGCAAGAGGCAGCAATTTCAGTTTGTTCAGAGATCTGCATGGTAGCATCGAATGGGAGAAAGCAAAGAGACCCAGGAGAATAGGCTGATCTTCAAGGAAATCCTTCCCAATATTGAGGGAAAAAAAAAAGTTCCACCCTATTGAGGGGGGAAGTCAAGGGAACATCTCACTGGGACAACATGGATGTGCAGAGAATGTACAGGTATGTTCAGCATGTCTGAGCTTTCTAGCAGAGAAAATCTGCTCAATTCATAGTACAGATGTGGTTTATTGCTCTATTAACAGTCATTGCTCGGAATTAATGCAACATAAACCAAGAATTCTGACTTCCCATCCATATGTACACCTTTGCACACTGGTGTGAGTATTTAACCACCTCTTGCAACCAGCCAGGCAACCACTGTCACATTGCCCCACACCTGGGAGTGCAGGTTCCTCTGTGTGCACACCCTTCCTCTTGGCACTGCGGGTGTGCCAGCTCAAAGTATAATTCTGCCATGGAAGGGATGGTAGGGAACCATCAGGTAAGGTATCATCCAAGTAGGTCTGCCCCTATGACAGCAAGCAGCTGTCCCAGGCTGTGTGCTCTGCACCCAAGGTGGAGTTCCCTGTGTGCAGACCCCCTGTGATGGCTGCTTCTACCACCATCTCTC
Source organism: Melozone crissalis (assembly GCF_028551555.1). Lineage (NCBI taxonomy): Eukaryota > Metazoa > Chordata > Aves > Passeriformes > Passerellidae > Melozone > Melozone crissalis. Next base: position 32,279,260 of record NW_026535791.1, read on the forward strand.
CTCACTGCCACAAATATTCGCAGTTCTTTTCCTGTTGACTGCTTTTTTCTGTTGTCCCAACAATCTCTTGGTCATTTCCTAATCACTGCCTGCTTAGTGCACCTGATCAACAATATTGTTTTTTTCTAGGAATCACTGTTTCCAGCATTTAAGCTACACCTCAGTCCCAAGAAGAACATGAAACAATTTCTCCTGAAAATCACTTCCACTCACATAAAGGGCAAGAAGATGATTAAGAACATCTAGAATGGTTAATTTTTTTTTTTTTCTTAAATGCTAATATATTTATCTCAACAAGCAGAGAGCCACAATTACAACTAAACAAAAAAGTGACAAAAATATTTTTTGCTGCAGAATAGATTTGTTTAAGGCAGTTTTCAATTTCAATTTGTGTCTTGAGTGTCTGGCTCTACAGTTAAACAAGATTTGCTGACAGAAAAAACATAAGTTTTATTGAAGTGAAGGCCTATAGCCACTGATGTGATGTTTCTCAATTTATTACAGACTAACGTGAAAGAATGATTTTCAGGCAAGTTGGTCATACCTCACTTAGTATTTGGGTATATTCAGTTTATCTCATATATTTTTTTTTTCAGGAAGAATGAATTAATACTAATCTGAACAGACAGATAACAATTAAACCATGATCATATAACCATGTAATGGTGAAAAAATTTAGATTTTTGTTCTTATAGACAGCTGATAGACTTTGCCTGATTGAAGATACACTGTACTGTTTTGTTATTTTCTGATTTGGGTAAGAAGTAAAATTTCTTTATTGAATGATCAGCATAACTGAAGGATCTGTCATCAGATGTGTACTTTTGGGTATCCCTATTTCTTTCCTCCATGTATTATGATTTCTATGTAAGGTAGATTGATGATTCCAGTCTTGAATCTGACATTTTATGGATTACCTAGAACAGAACCTAGAATTTGAAATACAGAATAACTTAAAACTTAAATGACATTGCTCTAATTCCCTAGGTGACTGTCCCCTTATTCAGAAGTACTTTTGCCTCTTCATGATAATTTGCAAGCTGACAGCAAGTAGAGTTTCTGTGCTGTCTAAGCAGAGTGATCTTATAAGTATATGAGTTGTTTGAAGACAATTGAGTGGTCTTGTGGGTGCCCCTGAACACAATGTTATACATGTAGCACACCTCTGATTTTCCTCAGAAACCCTGACATGTGTCATTAAAGTTAATATTGACTTCTGTCATTGGATAGATTTATTTTATGTTTTTGTAGCAGGGTGTAATGCTAGATTATCGGTATTAAAATACATTTTATATTTACATCTTTCAAAATACAGTACAAAATCAGCTTCTTCATGTTCACTGCATTTTACATGTTGTTTCATGATACATTTTAATGTGACTCAGGAAACTCTGTTTTATGAAAAAATATCTGCACCACTGATATCAATGGGAGCAGTGAGTACAATTGGACTAGACTTCCTAGAAATCTGAGCATCAGATTTTTAGTTCTGTAACTTTGCAACACTTCTTCTGAGGTGTCTGATTTCTAAATTTTTTGAGGATTTTTTGGCAACTATGAAGACTGACTACACATTTGTATATCATCTGTAATTATAATATATGTTCTAGCCTGGCTTCATGTAATGTAGTAATTCCACAGTGACTTTCAGGGGGCTTATTTACCATGCAGTGCAGCACTACTTTAACAAAAGCTAAGCTAGCTGTGAATAAGGTTTTCTACCGGGCAGCAAGAAGTCTTCTTGCTTGGTTTGCAAGGCAGAGCAAGTTAAAAACAATGCTAGTTGTGCATGTGGAAACCATATACTCTGTCAACACATCATTGTGCCTGGAGTGATGAGCCTTGACTTCTCAGTTCAGATCTTGTTTCATTATCTTTGTATGGCTTACACTGTGTGTGTAATGACAGTAAGAAAACTGAAGAACAAGTATCTTGTAGCACAGCATGTTCTGAGGTTACCAATCCGTGTCTCTCCAATCACAACTGATGATTAATGCATGGAATAGAGGTATTGAACTAAACAGGAATCAGGAATCTTAACATAATTATTCTAGTGGAAACTAAGAAGGAGAGGGCATAGAACCACTACAGATATGTCTGTTGGATTGCTTCTGCACCATCAGAGCTGACCAATCTCTAGTGTGTCAGTATTTCAGTCATCATTTGATTTTGAACTTTTATTATGTTGTTTAAGTCTTTTAGGGACAGTTATAGAAAGAATGAGGCAGTTATGGAAAGAATATAGTTTTGAATTCCCTTCTCAATTAAAAGGTATTCTAATTCCACTGTATTTTAAACAAAGGCTCCAACACCATGACCAGTCTCACTGTTTGCATCTTGAAGCTGAGCCAAACGATAACACAACTAACAAATGGCATGTTCTCATTGACAACAACCAGGGTCAGGCCTTGGAAATCGGTTTACAAAGCAACATTTTTAATATATATTTTATGATATGTATCCACTTTCACTCTTGGGGATTTTTTCAGTAAAAACTTTGTGCAGAAAAAAATGCACATTTTGGTGAACTCCCCAAAGATTTGGTTTTCATATAAAATAGACTTTCTTTTCATTTTATTGAAAGTATACTAAATATATGTACATGAAAAGGAGTTCCCCTGTTCTCTGAAGTTAGACAAGTTGCTTCTAACATCACCACTTTTCATGTTACTCAGTCAGTATATTGTCTTTAGATTTCATGCAAGACTTATTAGCTTGCAATTTACATTTAAATTTAATTTAATTTTATTTATTTCTAGTGCTAATTGCTCCTCCTTTTGTGCCTATTTAAGTGTCACATCCATAATCCTTTCAAAAGTTTAATAATATTAATTTCCAAAAGTTGTCCAAATATCACTAATGTGAAGTTGATGCAGTCTGCAACCCTGGAAGAGTTCAAGTCCTCTCATCCACAACAGAACGACATCAAATTTTCACAGGAAAAAAAATCTATTTTTCTTACCTAAAGTACCTGGTGTAATTAATAATTTACTACCTTCGGTACTTATTTTCTGATTGAAGGGTTGTGAACAGTTTTTGAAATTGTATTTTGGATGTAAAGATATTTCATGACAGCATAAGATGGCATCAAAAATAGAGCTCCAGCATTTTAATGTACTCGATAAAAGCAGGACATTGTAGAGAAATTTCTGGCTTCAGTGAAGCACTGTGTGGCTGTGAAAGAGCTTGAACATTCAGAACACTGCTGAATCCATGATGAAAAATTCAGCCTACCGTAACTATCAGAGAATTCCACAATGCAACTGAGACAGTTGGCTTACAGAGCATTTATCACGTGCAACATTGCAGATCCAGAGCTGAACTCCAATTCTCCAGTTCGAAATGTTTAATCCTGTACGAGGACCAATTGCCCCAGCACGAAAAATTGTGAGAAGCCAACTGTGCAACTCAATATGATCTTCATATATGGCTACTCAAGTGGAATAATCTCAATTTTTAAGATACTAAATGTGTGAGCATATGGTCACTTATGTAGATACTAGCTGTACAATGTAACAGTATTGCAAACTTTAGATACTGGGAAGTTTTTTTTGTTGTCTTTATAGAACAGTATTTTTTGTTGTTGTTGTTGTGAAGAGGCATGGCTTTTATTTTTCTGTGCTTTATAATTAAGTATAAGCCTCAAAGCACCAGGAACTATATACTAAATTCCGATATGTCTTGAAATTAATAGTACATTAACGTGTTAAAATAGTCTCTTTTACTGAATTTAACTAAGTCATTCATTGCAGTTCTGCATTTTAAAGCACACTGCTTTAATTAAATCATGTGTTGCTTCCCCTTTTTCAACTTTGATTACAGCAATAGAATCAAAAATGTGTGCGGTGTTTCTATTTTGAAACATATGAAGACCAAATATGGCAGAAAATTATCATCTAAGTGATCAGTGGTATTTGCTGTTCAAATAGTGAGTTTAAACAATTAAATTGTTGTCAAGTGCGCTACACAGCGTTAGTCTAAGAGTGCATTTCCCAGCTGAGTGAGCTAGAAGAGAAGCAGGCATTCTTCTCTTCCTCCAGTATGCACTACTGGCTACAAGCTGTAAAACTGGGTGACAAAGTGGCAAATCTTCAGGATTGCACTGGAGGGCACACAGGCATGACAGCACTGTTGCTGCTTCTCCTGTCCACTGTTCATAACAGATCAAAAGTAAAAAGCATAGGAGAGATAGTTTGCACTTCCAGAAAGATATAAGAAGGTGACCTGTACTTCCTGAAAGAATCTTGAAAAAAAAAATGCTTGTCATTGTAATTCAAGACTTTGTTAGGTTCATATTAACTTTCGTTGCAAGTTAGGATCCCAAAAACTTAGTATTTATGGTTTCATTTACTGCTGAGCTCTTAAAGAGATGCAGAAAGTACTTATGTGAAAAAATATTTTTACTAGAAAGCTTAAGTGCCTCTAGAATTTCACTAAATGTTACTGTTTATTATGTGCTTGTCAGATGAAGTCATTAATTTTCATGTAATCTTTTTACTTAATATGAATTTTTAAGAATAGAAAATATCCTATCTTCGAAATATTTCTATCCAAGAAGACAATTCAAATAAAATTAAATGGGCCCTACCATAAATAATTATTTAAATAATAAATAATTGCATATATTTCTATTAGTTTCTCATAAACACATATTTTAGCTGTCACATTTTTGCAGTGATCAGCGTTAATAACCATATGTTCGTGTCCTAAACAAAACTGGAACTTAATAACTCTTTTGGTAACTGATAAGGTTTTTAATAAAAGAAGATAAATTTAAGCTCATTGGTTGCAAAAAATTTACTGCATTTTAAAAAAAATACTTATGTTAAAATTTAAAGGACTTGAATTAGTTTTGTTTTTAACTATTTTTCATTAGTTTTGGCACATGTTTACCTTTCATGATGTTTTTTACGTCTTCCTGTGCTAATTTTTAGTAATGAGAACAATGGGGAAGACAAAAGAGTGGGAAAAAACCAAAACCTTTCTCAGTTTTTTTTCCTCATTGAAAAAAGTGCAACTAACCACCTGAAAAATTGAAATAAAATGAGGCATTTTACAGAGTGGATGTTGTTCTTTTTTTCTTGTTCAGAAAGAGGGTTACTAAAAAAGTGAATTATGGTCCTGGGTGATCTCTGATCTTCAAGTGAAGACACCATCTATGCTTCAGTAATTTAAAGACCATAAATTGATAACCACAAACCAAAAGTGAGATACAGAGTTGTTAAGATGTATGATATTGTAATTACTAAGTTTCACCATCCAAGTGTAAAGATTTAGGAGAAAATTTTAATTATATTTTCCTTAAAAAATAAATTAAATGGAAAATGTGACATAAAGGAACCAGGCATAATTCACCAAAAAAGATGTGTGTCATATACAAAAAGCATTACAAATTCAATTATTGCATTCCATTTTTATATTATGGTTACAAGATAATTTAGGGAGTTACCTAAAATTATTTTTGCACTTACAAGAGCTGCACAGCTGAACTTCTTGTTTCCCATATCCATGGGGAAGTCTTTGGCAGCAGGAGTAGTGAGTGTTCCACAACATGAAACAGAGATACTTGGCTGAGTCAACAAAGAAAACATGCTTCCATTGGAAAGGTTCTGTATCCAGGCTAATTAACCCTGTTCTTCCACAATTACCTGTACAATATAATTAGAGCTTCTGAGTTAGCTCATTTATTGCTCGCCTAGATATGTGTGCTCCCCATGACTCATAGTTCAGAGAAGAAATGT